>NC_071572.1:96861384-97168466 GCF_024509145.1 Vidua macroura | reverse complement strand
GTTTATTTGCTCACTCTCTTTGTCTTTTGTTTCTCACTTATTCTGACAACACTCTCAATATTACTTGCAGCTCAGTACTGAAACCTTACATTTAAGGAACTGTGATGGTCCCCAAAGCTTGGACAGTTTGGTGTCTTCTTATCCTCTTTTTTGCACTAGTACTGCAAAACTTAAGACACTTCATTCATTGCAAAGTTCATCAAGCCTATTTGAAAGATCTGGTACATCTGACAAGAACATTGCTACAGACAAGACTGTAACAGGGATATGTACCAGTATGGACTCTGTGAAATGAAACACAGCCAACTGCAAGTGTTCACCTCAAGCCTTTCCACCTACACAGCCCAGTCTAGCCATTTAACTCTGAGTGTCCATGCTGTTGGTGTTGTTTGCTCATTCCACAGCTGCAGAAGGCTGCAAAAAAACCTAATTTCATTGTTAGTTAACTAGCCATTAAGTCACTGTAGAGTAACATGGAAAATTCTCCAGAGAATAGCTAATGCTCCCATATCAATTAAGGTTACTTCACAGCCTCGGGTTGAAGGTTTATTTCAGAATATATGACATGTGTGGTTTTTCCCCTATTTATAACACCGAATGTTTTGGTTCCATGTAAAAAGTGTAAGTACCTCTAACATAATTTTAAAATGTTTACATTACCTTTTAATTTACCACAAATACTTTGTGGTAAAGATTTGTGTAATTAAGGCAACAAATGTACTCATAATATATTATTTCCCACTGGTGGGGAAAGGATTTTGCTTTTACAGTTAGGTGTGCTCAGACTGTAGAGCAACTGATATCCTAGCCATTAGTTAATAATAGCTTGGCCACTCCCATAGCATTTTCTAAATAAAACTGGTTAAAGAAAGCACTGTCTCTTAAGATGTACACCTCAATTCTGTTATCCAGCTTTTATCACTATGACTGACAGAAAGTGCAAATCACAGTTATTTGGACTAAGCTCTCCAAAGAAATGAAGCTCCTTTAATCAGTGTTTACCCAGCAGACCACATTTCCTGTTTAAAACTGTCACGGATGTAATAAAATTAAACAGATGTAAAAAATTATGAAGCCATTATAAATAAGCTCATTGTTGCAAAGTCTCTCCCATCTATTACTATAGAGTTTAGCACGAAAAATAATGATTCCAGTGATCTAAAGAAAGCACATGAAGCATTGTAGTACCTTGGGTGAACTGGCTGATGCTATGGTTGCCTTTCCCCAGGTGAATCAGGAAGCCATGGCGTGGACCCTCTGTGATTCTGATCTTAAGAGTAACATGTAAACTGTCCCTGTCTTCCACTTTCAGCACTTTGTTGGTAATCAGAAACCCGATGTGACCTGTGGCCAGAACACGGAGAGTCTGAGCACCCTTATTTATTACAACTTGAGGTACACTGTTGTCCACAGCCATAATTCGAATCTTCATAGTCTGAGGTTTCCTTGTTTCAAACACAGTGTTGGGGAAAACATAGAAATCAGTATGAGTGCCATCTGTAACAGTGAAAGAGAAACTGTCCTCAACTGATTCCGAGCCATCATGTTTGTAGCTAATTAGATTTTCATTCAGATCTTGTTTAGTGAAGGTGGTGACTGGTTTGGAGTTATTGAACAGGATCTGGCCATGAACTGGAATTTGAGTGATGATAAATTTTAGCAGTGCATCAGGTGTATCTCTGTCTTCGGCAGTCAGTTCAAATGGGGTTATCAGTTTGTATTCATTTTCACTCACAACCAGGTTATGGATTGTGACAACAGGTTTCTTATTGTCCACATCACTGATAGAAATTCTGAAAGTACGAAACACAGGGTTATAGCCATCAGTCACCTCAAATTCAAAGCTGTCCATTTTCACCTCATCTTCTGAAGTATGAATGTAATAGATTTTATTGCCTGCTAACAAGAGTTGAGTGAAAGTGGAGATGGGTACCCCAGGCTGATCTGTGCATTCAAGATGACCACGAACAGGTGGTCTGGTAATGGTGAAAACTAAGTTCTCATCTGGACTATTCAGGTCACTGGTACTAAGCAAATCAGTAGTAAGGGTCACCTTTCCCCCTTCTTTCAGAGAAACTCCTTTGCTGATGACATCTGGGAAGACAATATCAATGCTGCCTATTGTCACATAAAAGTAGCGGTCAATGAGAGGATTTATTCCATCTGTCACATCAAACTTGATGAGATCACGAACTCCTTGTTGGCCAAAATGCACATATCGAATCAAATTTCTATCCACTTCATCTTGGGTGAAGTTCATTCCCTGGGTGATATTTTCAATTCCACCTGAAGGCTTTATTCTCTGTAAGAGGCCTTGTCCTGGCCCATAAGTTATAATGTATGTCAAGGTTTTGTCTTCAGAATCAAGATCAGTAGCCTTCAATATTCTGTTATTAAAAGTTCTAGTTTCCCCTATTTCAATCTCCAAACCATCATTGATGGCCATTCTGGGTGTCTCATCATCTACAGGAATAACCATGATGGGTACCATTTTCCTAACAGTGTGTTTACCATCCGAGAGCTGCACCTCAAAACTGTCCGCCCTGGTCTCAGAGTCATCATGTTCGTAGAGAATGTTGGAGCTCTCTGTTATCTGATCCAAGGTGAAGCTCTCCACTAGGACAGTTCCATTGACCAGCTGGTTCACAATGTGGCCGTGCCTGGGAAGCCTGGTGATTGTGAACGTTAACTCATCAGCAGGGACATCCGCATCAACTGCATTGAGGATAGGGGTATCAATCACCAGGCTCATGCCTTCCATCACAACAAACTCTCGGAGGAAGATTTCAGGCTCTTCGTCATTGATCGGCACAATAACAATGGGGAAGAAGTGCCTCTGGGAAAAGTTAATGCCATCAGAACAGCGCAAAGCAAATCTGTCTTCAACAGGCTCTACACCCTTATGTATACTCTGGACATAAAAAATGTGCCCTTGACGGAGGTCCTTCAAGGTAAAAGCACTTATAGCTACACCTGCCCTGGATTTTTCAGATCCTGGGGCAGGAGAGATGTTCTCTACATACCCAGATGTGGGCTGAACAACAATTGTGCATAGTATATCATCACTAGGAGTATCCACATCTTCAGCTCTGAGGTGAGCAAGAGTAATGATCCGTTTGTCACCTTCCGTCACCGTGAATTGCTCCCCCACAAAAATTTCTGGAGCTTGACTGTCAACAGGAAGAATGGTCACCAAGACTGAAACTCCTTGAACAATATTGCCCCTGACACGCCACTTCTCAGAGAGGTCAGACAAGGTAAGGTTGAAAGCATCCTCTTTGGGCAGAAGGCCTATTTCGCCGCCGGTATGAGCATATACCACAGCACCATCCAGCAGATCTCTCTGGGAAAATCTCTCTGCAGGAACCCCTTGAACCAGGATGCTCCCATGCTGAGGAGGATCCTCTACAATGAAGGTCAACATAAAGTCATCTGTATCCTCATCCGTGCCCTGAATGACATTAGCAGTGATTTCAGCAGCACCATTCTCCAGCACATCTAGGTATGAACCAAGAGTGCCCGGGGGCAATCGTAGCGTAGGAACCTCATCATCAACTGGGTGCACACTCATTTTCAGTGTGATGGGCACAAAATGAACCCCATCACTCACATCAAGCCTGCAGGTATCACTGTTGGTCTCAGCACCACTGTGCACATACACCACCCTCCCTTGTCTGATATCCTCCAGGCCAAAGATACCGCCTGGAACCAGACTGTACCCAGAGAGCTGCAACTGGCCATACCGAGGAGCCTGGGTCAGGATAAATCTGAGATGGGCAAGTTCAGTGTCCGTGTCACTGGCATCCAGCTCAGTTGGACTAAGGACATGGCTGCCTCCCTCAGGCAAAGTGAAGCCAGTATTAGTGATTTCGGGAGGCTGGTTATCCACAGGCTGTAGGTAGATGGTGAAAGTCCCTTTGGCCACATTGCCAGCCGCATCTTGCACTTGATACTGGAACTGAATCAAATGAGGAGCCACCCCCAGCTCTTCTTGTGGGGGGCGGTACGAGATCTTGTGATGGTTGATCTGGGCTTGGGTGAAATGCGTAACTTCCACAGAGTGATCCTCAGTCAGAACCAGGGATCCAAGACGCGCTCCATATGCGTCAGGAGGGTGGTTGGAGTCAGTGTCAGTGGGAGGCTGGATTACTGTGTAGCGAAGTTCACGGTCTCCTGAGTCCTGGTCTGTGTAACACAAGTGCTTCCTCCGCAGGGGGGTCACCTGCTGCTCTGCAACTATTAAATGCAGGCTGCTGCTACTATGGAGCTCGGGGGCTAATCTGTCTACAGGATGTACCCTGATCACAAAAGTCTGTGGTCCAGAGCGGTTGGGTGGGTCGTTGTCATCCTGGACTCTAAAGATGAACTGGTCCAACACAACCCCAGGGCCAGGGCTGTGAGCCCCAAAGTGGTGGTAAAAGAGACGCCCTTCCACAATGTCCTGTTGCAGCCACTCTCTCACTGGCTTTTCATAGATGAGGGAGCTCCCTGCTACACCTGGCACCTTCCTCCAAGAAAAGCCTTCCTCTTCTTCCTCCTCTTCCCAGCCAGGAGGTGGCTGTGCCTGACGGAGCAGGAGCTGCCCAGCTGTGGGGCCAGACTCCACTGTGAAGAGCAGGATGGCATCCTGCGAGTCAATGTCAGTGGCACTAAGAGCACGGGTGGTGATGGGCACTGTTTCACCCTCAGCCATGGCAAGCCCTGTATTAGCATTAAGTAGGGGTGGCTGGTCATCAGTGGGCACCAGGGTAATGGGGAAAAGGAACTCAACGCGGTGGCGAGAGCCACCATCTTCCAGCCGCAGGACAAGGTTGTCACTGAGCGGAGACTCGCTGCCATCGTGCTGGTAAATGACTCGACCTGCTGCCAGCTCAGCCACTGTAAAGTGTTTACGAGGGGTAGCAGGTCCTGGGGTGTCCTCCAGGAGAGTGAGGTGGCCATGCCTCAGCCCTGCTACCACACTCACCCGTACCTGCTCAAGGTCATCCTCATCACTGACCACCAGGTTGGGGCTGGGACCTGGGCCCGAGAGGGGCCTTGACTGCCCCTCATAGAGCACGAGACCGGTGTTGCGGGTCACCACGGGTGCCAGGGTGTTCATGGGCTTCACCACAATCACGAAGGCAAAGGGCTCTGAGGCAGCACCCTCTGGGTCCAACACTTCCAGTTCAAGCTCAAAGAGCCTTTCCCGATCAGAGTCCTCCATGGGTGGCTGATAGGCAATGCGCAGCTCCCGCACATCCCGCTGGCTGAAAGAGGTGACAGGCAAGCTCCGGTCGTCTGTGCTGACCATGTGGCCTTGGCCAGGACCAAAGGGAGAGGTGATGTTGAAGAGCAGTAGATCGGGAGGTGACTCTGCATCCTCAGCTGACAGCATGTCAGGCGTGAGGGCGGTGAGCACAAACTGGTCCACCTCCATCATTAGCATAGCCAAGAAGCTGGGTTTGGGGGCCACATTCTCACTCCCGGCGCGGATCCGCACCAGCACCTGGAAGTACTCGCGCTTCAGCAGTGCCCCGCCGCCCGCCGCCTCCCGCAGCTCGGCCACCAGCGGCACCAAGTCGCGGTTCGGGGAGCCGCCGGCGGCCGTGTGCCGGTAGCGCAGCCCCAGGCGCAGGAACTCCTCGCAGTCCCACATCAAGGACGGTATCGGGCCACCCCCCGCCGCTTCCCCGCCCCCGCCCGTCGCCGCCGGCGGGTAGTTGAGGATCTCTCCGTAGCGGGGCAGCCCGGCCAGCAGCGGCAGCAGCCCCACTCGGCAGCGCTGCCGGCCCGGCTCGAAGGCGAACTCCAGGCTGCGGGCGTCCAGCGGGTTGCTGGTGCCCCGCAGGCGCTCCACGGTGAGGGGCAGGTTGCGGGTGACGATCTCCAGCTGGGTGAAGAGCACCTCCACCTCCAGCACCAGGGGCAGCACCAGGGCGCGGCTCGGCGAGTCGTAGCGCAGCTGCAGGCGGACGCGGTCCCGGGCAGGGCTGCGGCCGCCCAGGTGTGAGTACTGCACCTCGCGGGCTCCGAAGTCGCAGGGGAAGCGCCGGGGGCTCAGGCGGCCCGGGCGCTGCCACAGCGGGTCGTCGTCCAGCACGGTGAGGTGGCAGCGGTCACCCGGCTGCACCTGCAGCACCAGGTCCCGCGCGGGGTCCAGCCAGGCGGAGCGGCCCAGGGGCACCCGCAGCCCGCGGTTCGCCACCACCACGGGGTCCGCCTCCGGCGACCACGGCGAGGAGACCGCATTGCTGCTGCCTGGAGGGGGCTCCGCCGCCCCAGCCCAGGCGCAGCCGGCCAGCAGCAGCAGCAAGCCGGCCTGCAGCCACCGCGGCCCGGCGGGGAGAGGCTGCATCGTCCTTGCCAGCGGAGCGAAGCGTCGGGAATCTCCGGCAGCGGCCGAATCGCGGCCCCGGTTCTGCCGCCGGCGCGGCGCCGCTCACTCCGCGCACACGCTGCGCTCTGAACGCGCCGCGCTCCGCTCCGGAGGGGAGCCCCGCGGCCCGGCAAGCCCCGCCCCGTGCCTCCGAGCAGCCAATGGGCACCTGCAGGGGGAGAAGCCGCCTTGCGCGATTGGACAGAGCTGCGTGCCAATCATGCAAGTTACGAGAGGGGCAGGACTCTCCTTCCCTCCTTCCCGCGGCCGCCCAACAGGTTGCGGAGGAGAAGGCGCGGGGCGAGCGGCGGCATGAGCCCCGGCGGTGCGGGAGCGGGGAGGTGGCGGGCACGGATTGCTCTGCTGGTGCCAGCGTGGGAGCGCACCTCTGTCAATCCCGGCAGCGGTGGGAGCGCACCGCCGCCTCCTGCGCTGCGCTTCCCCGCTCCCTCCTGCCCCCCCCCCCCCCCGGGGCAGAACTAAAGCTGGGCTGTTCCCCGCTCGCCGCCGGGCAGTGTTCGGGGCTTCCCTTCGCATCGGGGTGCCGGGTGAACGCGGGGCGGCGGCGGTGCCGCCCGGGTTCCAGCGGCGGCAGGAGCGGGGCTGCCCGAGAGCCGGGTCCCGATGGCGGGGAACGGGGGGGCGACAAAAGTGCCCCAAGGAGAACGGGACGGGTCACACGAGGGCAAGCGGCCCGGGCCGGCGGCGGAGCTGCCTGCCGGCACCGCGGTTCCGTGCGCCACGAAGAATATTGGATAAGTACCTCGGGAGCAAAGCGCATCAGCTGGCACCGGTTGGTGCCCAGTGTCACTCCTCGGAGGCGGCGAGTCACAGCAGCGGGTGAATGAAAGCCTCACGGTACCTCTGCCACCTTCTGCCTTAAGTTAAAAGCACATTAATGAGACCCCGAACTTGGAGTTCTTTCCCATTAAAATTCCCGATAGCAGGCTCTGAGTTTCGATTCAGCGTGTCTCACAGTTGCTAACATTATGTTTTTTATGAAATGTGATCCGCACGCTGGTTTGAGAAAGGTTTCCAACAAAGTGAAAAATATGACAAAGAGACAGATTCAAAGACAGCACAAGCCTGTCTCGGCATTTGTGTAATTTTTTTATTCCTTCTTCTAAAATGATCTCTTCAGTATCCTTCAGTGGTGGAGCAACATTATGGCACGCGATCTTGCTTTCTGTATGGCAAAACTCGAGTTTGGAATTTGAATTTTGCAGAGTGGGCTAAGCTACATTCACATTTAAGTATTCTTTCTAATAAATCAGCTTGGTTTGGGGTGAGGGGGACATCAGTAGACATCCACATTCAGTTCTACAGCACTGGATTATTGTAATTTGTGACATATTTTTATATTCTATTCCTGACATACCTATGGAATACTGCTGAAAGCTATTTTATGAAATAAACCAATGCAATAGACTTATGGACTTGGATGCTGCTGCAGGGAGTAGTAGTTCTAGTAATCTACCAAGTTAAGCAATATTAATACCATTTGCCTTCCCCGATGAGACATTCACCCTGGACTTCAGCAATGAATGTCTTATTTGTAAGATTCAAAGCAAAATATTTCAATTGAGTCCCAGGCATCAATGACCAAGACATTCCAAATATTAATTTTTTTTTTCAGATATTTTGCTGCCTTTGAAAAAAAGAGAAATAAAAAAAAATAGTAAAGGGATGAAGTTGCCCCATGTCTCACACAGAAATTTCTTATTTTCCATGGATATAGGCTCTGGTTCTTTGACCTTTATCTCCATCACCAAGTAGTAAATCTCCATGTACAAACAGAAGTCCACTTTATTTTTAAGAGTTGCTGTCTCATCAAACAAGTCAGTGAGCTCTTGTGCCACAGTCCAAGTACAAAGTGCAAGACTTGGTTTATTTCTTCTTTTCACAGAACAACATAAATAAAAATTCCAGATTATAGAATTGATGAGAATTTTGAAAGTATTTTCCTTGGATTGTGCCAACACTTGTGTTCAAATTGTACCTGAAGAAAATTCATCTTGGCTAAGTTTTGATCTAATAACACAGATATAAATCCAAACTGTTTTCCTACCAATTGTTCCTGAAGTTAGCATGGCAAATAAGAATTAGGCCCAATAACAAGTCCATTGACCTTTTAAAATAAATTTTTAGTGAATAAAGGAACTGGTATTTGACCAGGCGAAAAAATAAACATATCTTAGCATGAAAACTTGCAGTTTTGCTATATTACTAAACTTTATTTCCAAGTCTAAATAGAAACAGAAAGATTTAGAGCACAGAAGACCTCCTCATTTAACACAGCATTAATAAATAAATATCTTAAGACATTTGTTTATTTTAAAAAGTGTGCAAATATATTCTTATTTTAAATGCAACCCTTCCTGGGGGCATTTGGTTTCTGCTTTTGATGATGAATCACAGATGTATATTCCTTACTTGAAACCTACACAACTCACAATCCTGTGTTAAACAAACAGAAGTTTACTGCTCTCCAAGTCTTCATTCAAATGTATAGTTATCAAAGACTGCCCTCTGTTGATAAGGCATAATCTTAATTTTTAAACAGTAGTGATGCCTGATTTTTGTTATTATATTACTTTTTCTAGCTGTTCTGTACTAAACAGTGTAAACAATTCCAGATATGCTCTTCAAATAAGTTAGTAAAAATGAAATTATTTTGGTTCCTAAATACGGGTAAAGGAGGCAAAATATGGCATACAAATGTCAGCATTTTTTAATATTTTCCAACAGTGTGAGTATTTCATAACTTTCAAGTGCAAAAAGATTTGCCAAAGTGTCTTTACTATCTTGCTAAGGAAATTAGGAGAGCAGGAGAAGAGAATGGAAAGAGCAAGTGACATTCATGGGATATTTGTATACTTAATTGCTTGTGTAAGTAAATTTGCTATTACAATTCAACTCTGAAGGCCATGTAGAAACAAGGTGTGCAGTATCTACTGTGTCTCAGAGCAAATGTCCATAATTCATAGTATGGCAAGTAATTTGGTGTTCAAAGACCAACGATCAAATTAGTCTGCTGAAACATAGTAAGAATTTGAAAATTTTAAAACAGCCAGCTGTGAGAGAGTTTCAGTTGCCTGTGTGTTGCTGTACTTAACCAACAACCTTTCTGTTGCTTCCATACTCTTTTTGTTCTCTTATTTCATTAATTAATTATTACACAAGTGGCTATTTAGGAATTTTAATACATGGGGTTTTGCCTAGGTTATGCAGGAGTGTTGCTAAGCTGTAACTTTCAGTCTTTCTTTTTCTGCTAGGTATCTCTAGAGGCAGAGAGCTGCCTCAAGAGTCCTCCCTGAAATGTCTTCTTTACCTTTACATTCTGTAAATGAAGCATTGTCTTAAACCTGTTCTCCATTTCTTTAATAGTCATGAAAAAGTCTAAAAGTCTGTTTCTAAAAGTTCAAATATCTATTGCCATGCAGGCAGAGATGTTAATGAAAAGTCCAGGACCACTAAATGTGGCATCCACAGTTTATTTCCCATTGCTTTGTGGTATGAAGAAATGTAACTGGTTTCTGTCAGAATAAGGTTTCACTTCTTGACTAGTGAAACTTACACAGTCTGTTCTCAAAATTGTTTTGGTTTGATGCTGGGATGAGTATAGTGCTGGCTTGTACATTTCAGGTACTTACAGTAAATGTGACCACATGGCCAAACCAACACTGATTCCAAAACCCAATCCAAAATCACCCTCCATCTTTCTAAAGTTCTTAGATTCTTGTCATATTAGCTTATGATGTTTCTTCTGCTGTTGTCTCAGTAATTGTTTTCACCTGTCTGGCATTAGTGCTCTGCCCACCTGTCCTGGGCACTCTCCATGTTTCTCTTTTTACTTCCACCTTGGCTCTTTGAAAACCTACTTTTCAAGTCAACCTTCTTCAAGCTCCTTCCCAGTTTAGATCTCATCAGCAGCAATGTGTTTTCCTTTATGCTTTTTTCCTATGCCTTTTGATCACTCTTACTCTTTTTGTCTCAAAGCCAAAATACAACTTCTTGATCTATGAACAAAGGGGAATGACTTAGTAATTTACTAGACTAAATAAGTTGTTCCGTTACCTATAGTTTATGTCTTCTGTTTGGACTCTGAAGTTTTTTTACTGTGATTATGGAATGTATAACATTATTTTTAAATGTACACTGACACACATGCCTGTTCTTTGATGTGTAATGAAGGCAAGTAAAAAGACACTATAAACAACATAGCTGTTTCCAAAAAATATTTAAAGACCCGAGTCTCTCTCAGATTTCTCTTGGATAAAATTGGTGAGGGGTTGGAAATGTTGTGGAAATGTTGACAGGAAGTGACCAAGTACTGTCACAGTGACAATTACAATTTAGTCTCAATGTACAATCCAGAATAGGTAGTTTTTTGTGGTTATGTATAGTGTTAGTTATATTTTTATAAATTATAATTATAACTGAAATTGTGTTATCAACAAGGAATTATTGGCAAAACAATTCATTCTAGCACAAATGTTAAATGAAGTTGAGGTGAAACTTTTTGGAGTACAAACTGACTACAGTTTAATATCTTTGCTAATGGCAATATTCAGTTCAGTGTTAAGTTTATGATTTTAAGTTTATCCCCTTTTGATAAGCAAGGGAAGACTTTTACATAAAAGTAATACTCTTAATTGATTTAACAGAAGTTGCTATGCAAAAATTAGAAAAGCCTTTGACCACATAAGCCTGTATTTTATTCTGGCCTGCCCTAGAAACAGAGCATTAGGAATATTTGTCCCAAAATAATTTTCTTATGGTAAATTTGTGAAGTAGTTTGAGAGAGAAATCCATTAGTTCCTGTAGAATGAAGCTGTGCATGCTGAAATTTAGTTCAGAAAATGATCTTCCTCCATCATGGGTTCCTATGGTTAATCATTTTGTGTATGTTTCATGTTTAGCTGAAAGACCAGTGGTGAAGGGAGACTGTATTGTACCGAGGGCTCACATCATGTTAAGATGTTTCTTTAGAGTAGTGATCTCAGTGGTTGTGAGGCTTTTATAACATAAGCATGATATGTTATCAAAACAATTGCAGCAATATCTAGATGAATGTTACTATCTTTCACATATATTTTGGATGTCTGCTGTTTTTATGGAAGGGGGTATATTTGTCTGTGGGTGAGTTAATTTATGAAAGTAGTGCAGTGATTCTGCAGCTGACAGAGGATTATATTTAGTAAAAATATTTAGAATTATTTTAATTTGTCTGAGCAAAGATGTTGATTTCTGCCTATTAATAGAACTCTTTTCTATCAACTAAATATTTTTATACACACCTATACTATAAACGTGACATACTGCACATTTTATATATTACGCAGTCATGTTCCATGACAAAGACTGTTGAACTAGGTCCAGAACTTCAGTCAAACAAGCTGTCAGGTATCCCCAATTTCAATGCTTTTAATAATTTAGGATGCTATGGTATTTGTTATAAAATGTAACAAAACGCTTTTGAAGAATGATCCTGCCATCTCTGAGTTGACCTTGGATAACTATTAAAATTGCATATCAAAGGCTGAAGAAATTGCAGTTTAATCACTTAAGATTCCCTTCAGTATAATTTTTTTCTGTCCTGCTTTATAAAATAAATTTTACTTAATCTTTGTAGCTTTGGTTGTCATAACAAAACCACCCCACACAGGCAGTTTCGCCATATTATAATTCAAACAGTATCTCTGCCATATATACATTTTCTTGTGACTGTAAACTACTGTTCTTTATGTTAGACAGCCAAAGGTTGGAAAGTAAATGAGAACTAAGCCTTAAGACTGTGATGAGGACAAGAACCAGCATCCTCCCTCCCTCTTCATATCCAGGTAGTGATATCAACCACTTACTATGTTTCCTTTCTCCATAGAGATTTCCCTGAGTTAGCCAATGTTAACTTTACTCCCATTTTACATACAACTGCAATAAATACATCTTAAACTTTTGGATCTGATACTGTGACTTCCATTTAAATAAGCCTCATACTGTCTTCAGTGAGTTTTGCCAAGACAAAAATCACAGTCCGTTTAAAATATGATAGATGAGGATTTTATTAATATACAAGTCATATGGATGTAGGTGTCTGTTCATCTGCATACTTATTAAAAGTTAGCATTTTTGTAATGTTGCAAGTTGATTTCCAGATTTTCTGTAAAATTGTTTCAAACCGGTTCTCCAGGACTTTCAAAAGAACCGTCAATTTGTGTCAGCATTTACTATGAAATAGCTATTCTGGAGCAAAACCTATTGAACCAGTAGATTAAACTGATTTTTTCTTGCTAGGATTGCAGCTGTTCATCACAGAAGAAATATTGGTTAGCCACTAAGAATCCCAATTGCAGGTTACATTGCATTTTAGAGGGAATATTTTTGAAGGCGTGGATAAGTACTTAGTGCCTAACTTCAAGCAACATAGACATTAACTGGAAGCCAAAGAACAGCTGGGATTTGTGTTTGGAGAGGGATATTTGCAGCACCACTGAGGTTCAGGTCTCTCAGAGGAAGTGCTCAGCACAGAGCTGGGAGCATGCAACTGGCTGCCCTTAACCAGAATCCTAACAACCTAAAAACTTGGGCACAGCAGTTTCAGATTTCCCATCTCAATTATGTATGTGCTGGTTGTGAGAGGCAGAATATGGCTGCCTAAGCTGAACAATCCTTTGGTACATACCCCTTTTTAAACTGAAATTTTGTAGTTAAATGAGTTTATAGCATTTTGATAAAGGAGACAGTCTTGCAAATGCACATTGAATAAGCATATATGAGATGTGTCATTCCTCACCCCTTTGGACATAGAAAGACTGCATTCTGGCCATTTTGGATGTCTGACTTAGACCTTGCACCTCACTTCCTCTATTGATAGCATGTTGAATCAGGGTCTATCAACCCCGTGATAGGAAGAGATTTAGGAATCACTTATTGCTGCCTTTATATTAGAAATTGAGACATTTTGACAGCTGTCAGATACCACTCCTCCTATAATAAGTGAAGTGAGGTGGGGGTTAGAGATATCTCATCCTGTGAAAGGTGCTTAAAAAGTGCTTATGTCTTTCCATCCCTTTTATGGAAAGTTTATGTTCCTGGCTTACACTAGGTGTTTAGATCCTAAATTTTCAAAATTAAATGTGAAAAAGGCCACTCCACATTACGAGAGATTCAGAAGCCCTAAGCCTGTTGCCTCCAGGACTCCTATTTTTAAATTATTTAAAAAAATATTTTTGGATGCACTTTCAGAAGTTCTGCCACTTCATCTGTACTCATATCCCTGGAGGAGCCAAATCTGAAGTATCCTCAAGCTAGCTTCTGATGCAGCTCTTTTTAATGCTGTGATATGGAGTGGAATCCAGAGCCCAGGTGTTTTACTGTGTTCAAAGGTGCTGTGACCTTTGAGATTTCTTACTGGTTTGTTTACAAGAAAGCAAAAATAGTTAACTGTCAGTTTCAGAACATTGCCCACCATTCTGATGTCTCTGTATAACACAACTTTGGTTATAAACCAGGTTTATCGAGTTTAATCTCTGACAAGTCCAATGGGAACATATTTAGCCAAACGGCACAAAATAGAGAGAGCAAGTAGAATTTTGCAGTAAGAGTTACTGGACATGCCTAATGACTGAACACTCAACAGCTACCTTTGCCAGTTTTAAAAGCAGTTAGCTATAAAACTTATTTTCTTTCAAAAAAAAAGGCCAATTAGCAAACATACACTTACCAATAATGAAGGTCAGAGGCCACCAGTATCTGACCCACCATAAACTTTACTCTTGCTGCAACATGTAAACCTGCAGCTAAGCAGGTAAACCAAGAACTGCAGCAGGGGCCATGCAACAGCACTGCCAATTGCCTTAGATAGCTAAATAAGTATTTGCAGTCAGATAACCTTAGTATTTGCAGTGTTTAGGCTATTTCCAAGCATATTTAGGGAAGTAAAATTGGCAGCTTTATTTGAAAAACTCTCAGCTGGAAGGTGAGGTGTATGTGGTTGGTACACATGTTAGATCCACTGTCCTCAGAATATTTTTGAACTGCACCACCATCAGGTCTTTTATGCTCACTGTATCTCTATAAACGGTGCTGGGACTTTATGGGAGATGTGTGCTTGACCTACAGCCTTGTGATTGCCCTGCACCCAAACAGGCACCTTTGTATCTTTGCACCATTGCCAGACATGGCAGTTTTCCCCATTACTTTTTAAGCCTTTTAAGAAATTTTTTTTTTTTTTTATTTTTTTTTTTTTTTACATCTGTTCTGTGCCCATTGTGGATTAAATCCCACCTTCAAGGTCCAAGTCAGCACTAAACACATAAAATATATCCATGGGAGAATTCTCCCTCCCCAGGGTTTCTCATCTATGAAAGCATTTGAATTAACCAAAATTCTCATAAAGCAAGTTGCCATTTCTCTGTGCAGTATTCCAGGCCATTCATTTATGTAAAAAACTTACTCACTGTAATGTTATACCTTTCATAATATGTCTAGGTTTAGGTTTGCTTTTCTACACCTTACTGTAGACTAGTAAGAGGTCAGTAGTGAATACAGCACAATGTTGCCTTGAGCAGTCATTCCTTGTTCAGAACCCATTTAAATGCCCCAGAAGGTTTACATTGTTTTGTCTAATAAAATATTTTGGACTTGTGGAAGTTAAATTTCTTCCGTCACTATCACAAGTCATTCCTTGTTCAGAACCCATTTAAATGCCCCAGAAGGTTTACATTGTTTTGTCTAATAAAATATTTTGGACTTGTGGAAGTTAAATTTCTTCCGTCACTATCACTTAAGTTTCTCAAGTCTGTAACTGAGAATTTTCTCATATATCTGTTTTTCCATAACTACACCAGGACTTCTCAGTGATTAAATTTTCAGCTGAGAAGCAAATGTTTCTTTCTCAGATCTTAAACCAGGCAGTCCAGAATATTGTAAAGCAACAGAAGCAATAACTAAAACAAATGGTCTGAAAGAAAATAAAGAAAAGGATATGAGTATGATATCTGCTGAAAAAAATCCCAAAATATATACACAAACAACTGAGTCCCTGAAGATCTCTCTCCAAAATAAAGTGTCAGTGATCATAGACCATCCACTGTGATTTCATTGTTGTTACTGGATTTATATAAAACTTTTGAATAAGACTTTGAGTTGTTTGCCATTATGATTTTGAGTCTTTATGGTCTGTTTTAAGTAAGAGGTAAATCAGCTGGTAAGTACAAATAAACTGGTTATTAGAGCACTTTCTTCAGAAATACTGGAGGTTGATCTTCGACTTTTTGACTATCAAAGAGGACTTAAAATGTTCCTCTCAATTACTTGAACTTCCAGCTACAGAACAGTTTTGAGATCTGTCCTTCCCAGTGAAGCTAGACTAGCAGGGAAAAGAAAGGAAGGGCTGGTTACTCTCCCATCTAATGACTCCACTCCCTTACCTCAGCCCTGAAAATTAGACAAGACACAGGAAAGAAAGTAGAAATATTCTTTGGAGCTTTTCTTGCTGTGTACTTCACAAAAACCATCAACCCCCTTCAAGTGAGTGCACTCCCCCAGGATATCTGGGAATTCAGATGAATGGAAATGTCTCATTATACCTGACTGCGGATGCCTCCAGTGAAGGTTCTTCTGTGCTCATCACTCCAGGCTCCTTTTGTTATCAGTAGAAAGAAAAGCTGCTTTAATTTGCAATTCATCTGACCTACCTTGGGTATCTACTTTAGAATAAGATGAATAATACTCTGAAAGCATCTCTGTCTCCATTTACTACAAGAAAAGCCTGGGTGAGTAGGTCAGGTGCGGTACAGGGGTGAAAATAGACAGACACTTCTAAAAAAGCATCCTTTCTATCCTGAAAATGGGAACATTGGAGACATGAGACTGAATTGCCCTTTATCAGTGCTGAGCAATATACAACAGGGAACCTGAAATCGTTGCTTGTATCAGAGGCCTAATGTTTACATATCTGTGGTTTTCAATATTTTCTCCTATATGCTACAAAGTAGCAATAATAGCACTTAATCTTTGAAGGGGACAATATGTTAGAAATTCTGAAATGCCCTGAAATTACAGTAGTCAAAGTACATATTTCTAAAGAGAAGCAAAACTTTTTTTTGACAGTAACTGATGAAAGACATTGAAAGACAGTGCATTTCACGTTGTTTTTCCTAATTTTGTGGGTTTTGCAGCACTCAGGTGCTACACCATATCTGTATTTTTGCCCATTATTCCACACAATAGCTCAATCTCCTATAAACTATATTTGATATTGAATGGGATAATCTACTGCGCCAACACAGATCTTGTAATAAATACTTTTCCAAGACATGTATACATATGAATATTATGTGTATACATACTTTGAATTAAGTTGTATTTTATAACTTGTTATATTTTTCACGAATATTTCATAGGATAAAATGTTCAAAGGTAAACAGCCATGGGCACTTAAATTGTTTATGTTTATTTTGTTTTTTTTTTGTTTTTTTTTTTTTTTTTTTGTAAATATGAAGCAAAATTGCACTGTCTCTTTTCTGAACACTTGAAATACAGTTTCTGACTTAGAGAGCTTCAACAGTTTAAATATTACATAGAACTTTTACATTAATCTCTCTAAAGGATTAGATCTTTGTAGTAAAAAAAATCCTTTTTTTTTTTTTTTTCAAATGTTATAGCTTCTTTGGTAAGGATCTTATTTACAAAGCATTGAAGCTTAGAACCTATGTCATAGGTCTCTTCCGATGCCAGGTGACTGGGTGTGAGCTGACCTTGGGAGCACCTGGTTCAAGGTCTGGCAGCAGTCCAAAGTATGGTTAAATTCATTGTTAAAATGGTGTTCAATCTGACATTGGTCCATCAGGAAACTTTCCCTATTTCTGAAACAACAGCTAAGGAAAGCCAGTGCGTTGTCATTCCTTTGATATATTCTGTAGAAATATCATCATATGGGTAGCTTGCTGCCAGACATAACTCTGCTGAGTAGATAGATTATCATGTACACCTGAAAATGAAGCTGTAATATTCAGTGGTCAAAGCCTGCAAGTGCTGTTCAGGAAAGATTGTGGTCCAGCCTTATCTAAGATAATTCAGTTTTCTTCATCCATTTGCAACTTATGACATCTCTTTTTTTTATATTATTATTATTATTATTATTATTATTCAGGATGCAGTGTTAATTTTGGGCTTGGTCTCTGATCTAGGGCAGTCTTTAGGATCTCAGTTTTGACAGAAATAAATGAAGTTTAAGCTTGTATATACATTCATGGATTCAGCCTTTCATCCTCATATTTTTCCAGTGCCTAACCTTGTGAAGAGCCCATCGGCCTACTTATCAAGAAATAATCAGTAAACTGTAGGAAAAAATAGGACTAAAAAGGATGTCAGGTGGTCAAGTAGTCCACCTTCCTGCCTTAGGGTGGGATTAACTCAACCTAGACCAAATAGCTATTTGTCTAATCCAACAAAGCAGATTGCCTGGGGAGGCCATGCAATCCCTGCTAGTCAATCATAAATAGAGACAATGCAGATCAAAACCTCTCACTCTGCCTTGGAGCAAGCATGCACACGTGGTGCACTCAAGGAAGGACAAGCTAAATCCCAGGAGATCTTTAATGATACAGTCTAAAGGCTGAGATATCAGTTAAACTCTCTGATGGGAAGAGATCCACCTGACATGGCATAGGAGAGACTGCAGCAATTCAGAATGTTCCTGTGCCAAAACATGTATTTCTACCATACAGTCTTAAAGAACATTTATTTACATAAAAGAAACAAAACCAAGACAAAAATAATGTTCTTTTCCATCACTCCCTTTTAAAATAGTCAATACATCTGAAAATAAGGGTGTTAATGGAACATGTGCTGCTTTGGGAGTGGCTTCTTCTGTAATAATCTGGCTTTGTATGTGTCCATGAAGGATCAATGTTGCTCTCTAACACTTTGTGTTAGTAGCTCTGTTAAAATTTGTTTAAAGATAATGCAAATTTATTACTGTGTTTTGCAGAAATGACAACACTGTGCTTGAAGGCTGCTGTTTTAAATGTTTTGGCATTGGTGCTCAAGGAGGTCTGATTGAAATAAGGAGAATACCTCTGTTTTACCACTAACTGAACTTTTTCTGTCTATTTAATTGCTGTTTCTAGTTATTGGTACATTTTCCTAGTTCCTACATTTCATACCTACTTCCATGGTTTTCCAAACAGGACTAACAGGAATCTGTGTTTCTGTTCAGAAGTGTACTCCTTGGGTGGTTCTAGGCAGGCCTCTTGTATTAAAAAAGGGCTTTTGCACAGGAAAAAAAATCCAAACAAGTGGTAAAATACAGGATCTAAAATGAAAATGTAATAGAACGTACAAGAAATGAAGCCTGTTTTATATGAAACATAACTTTTATGAACAGTAGAGGTACAGGACTCACTACACACATGGAGTTATATTCACTGGCAAGCAGAGTTTTCTTATTTTTTCCTTCAAATTCTAAATACATTTATCTGTATTAGTGTCTTCCACTGAAAATACAATCCTAAAGACAGAAGAGTAAACAAAGATTTCCTAATCTTGCTAAGATTCAGTGCAAATATGTGGTTCAAGCTGTATTCCAGAAGTGCTGTCTAAGACTCTTAGATGCATATCTTAGCACTCATGCTAAACTCTTGCATTACAGGCCACCTAAACAGTGACATCCTTTTTTCTGGCTGGAGGGGTCATAGGCTTGTCCTGTAGTCCTTCCAGGGCAGTACTGCCAGAATTTCCTTTAAAGCATCTGAAATGTGCCCAATATGTGTCCAAAAGGCCATAGATATTCCTAGAAGATCCTCGTAAGTCACAGCCAGTATGACCAGTAGACTAAGGGCTCAGGAGGGAACTGATTAAACTCCCTTCCACCCAAAAGCACACACATAGAAACATCCCCCAGTTTGATCTATTTTTATTTAAGGAAATTAGTTCTGCCCTAACAAGCAGTCAGACAGAGAGAATTGGTGATACCCAGGGGTGATCAGACCACCCTCGGAAATCTCTCAGGGAGTGATCCATCTGTTAGATATTTATAGCACTTGTGTAGCAAGTCATGCTGGTAGTATATGAACTCTCAGTGTATGTTGATATAAAATCTAGTTTGCTTTAAAAAATTAAAGTAATAATAAAGTAATAAAGCTGGGAAATTCAGCTACTTAGGTGTTCATGTCTTCACTCTATGTCCTTTCTCCCCCAGAATTTTTTTTGTTAGATACTTGAGATGTATTCAAATGCCTAAGCATAGGTGTCCAGTGCTCTCAGGTGCCACACAGAACCTGAGACATCAAACTGGGCTAGTAAATATGTTACAGGACCTATGGAAGAGCAGCTACAGTCTTATGAAGCACAGAGGCAAGAAAAAGACCACAAAAGCATCTAAAAAATGCTATTGGGTGTGCTTGATAGCACCCTTCATATGTCTCAGATCCTCATTTTCTGTGTCCAGTATAAATTATTTATTAGCAGCTCCCTCCTAAACACACACAGGCCGTAGTTCTCAGGTGGAGAACAGTCATTAGCAAAGCTCAACTCCACTTCTTCACTACTGTCAGATTCAGGAACCAATGCCATCACCTGCTGACCTGACCCCTCCTGCCTCAGCCTCTTAAGAAACACTCCCCTCTTCGCTGTTAAAGCAAAAATGCAGCTCAGTTTCCACCTCACCCAATGCAGCTCCTTCTCTTTTCCCTGGTGTCTGACTCACATCAAGTACTTGCTGTTCTCACAGTCTTAACCTGGTGTCTGTCCTTCACTGTAACACCATAAAGGGCTGCAGCTACTCTGCTGTGCCTCTAGCACAGCAAAATAAAAGCTGTGGACCTTCCCAACTGAGAGAAGCAGAGAAGGGCGCAGCGCAAGCATTCCCACCCTTGTCCAGCTCAAGCATGTTCCTTGAGATCAGACACCAGAGCTCATGCCAGCACACAAAGGAGACCTTCTCACATGGAAAGCAGTTCTAATGATAGCACATGGGGTTCATTCTGCATTTTCAGGACATGACTGCTTGGGCCTGATGAAAATCAGAGAAATAGTAGAGAACTACTGTAAGTAATTTCAGTAGAATCCATGATTTGGTAATGCCAGGAATTACTAAATATGCCTGAAACTTTATTAGAAATAGCTGGAGAGTGTTGAAATCATTCAGATTTGACTGGATCATGATCTCTTGATAAATCACACAGTTTCATGATCCATAGGGGTGTATGGGGCTTATGTAGGCTGCCAAGCAAGGACTGTAAAACAGATCTGAGCATTGCCTGAACAAAGCAATCTCTTCAGAGCTTCAACGAGTGTGAGGTGAGAAGAGGCCACACAGTAGAGATGAGCATGTCCTTCCTCTTGCTGCTGCTCTCAAGGAACAAGGGCCTCAGGTCTGCATGGGCAGATATGATGGGAGGGAGGGGAGGAATAAACAAGAGGACAGGTGGATGAAGGAAAGTCAGGGTTGGACACCACAGATGTTAACATCTCATAGTACTCTTATTCTTGTTTGTGCAGTATTGAAAGCTCTCTAAATTGGGTGGGAGAGAGAGGTGGGGCAAAAAAACCCAGAAGTGGCTAAGAATGGACAAGGAAATCTGGGGAAGATAAAGCAGTATGAGATAACAATTTGAATCATTAGTGACTGTTTGCATACTCTTGTTGTTTCTGCCACGCTTTCTTGTGTTAAGTTAAAAATGTCTATTTTGCTAGCAGAGGTCTCAAAAGTAACAGTTGCAATGAAAAATTACATTTTGCCTGTTTTGTGTGGGATTTTTTGTCTGTGTTTTTAAATGCAAGGATGACTACAGCTATTATCGTTTGTCATTAAAGCTGGAAGCTTGTGCTTGCTTTTATTATGTGCAGGCCAAGCAAAGATAACAGAGCTTAACTCTGACAGGTAATTTGACAGAGTGACCATTAGTAGCATGGTTTAGTGCTTTGTACCAATTCAGCAAAAGGGTTTGGCTGTTCCTGCCCACAGCTATTCCTGCCTTTTCTTCTCAGAAATTCTTAAATTGTAAGGAATGTACAGTAACTAAAATTTATGGTCTATTTATAGGTACAAGAACAAGTGGAAGGCCTGATAACCTTAGCAGTGTTTTTACAGTGGAGTGGAGCTCTGTTCTTTCTCATATGCACACGCCCAGCAGCCAGCCCTAAATATATTGATGTTTTCATGTGCATGTACATAAGTATCCAGTGACAGTAACAGCAGTGAACCAAGATAGACTTTCAGAGTTTTTCCATTTGGAGAGGGGATGACCTTCAGAAAGCCATCTAATCGTGATCCTGGTAGGCATTACAAGCCTTTTTATAAACTCTAAAATACTTCAGTTAGTAATCTCAGGAAATATAGCTTCAGTGCTTGAGAAGCTTGTTATTTTAGATGAATATATTAATCTTTTGTAGCTTCCATGTATTTTGATGTTGATAATGTATTTGTTACTTCTTTGCATTTTAGTTAAATTATAAGACTCAGAAGTATTAACCCTGGAGCAATGCGATTGACACGCATTTCATTAACATGAGACATCCTTATGATGGGTCCATTCAGCAGACAGGCACAAGATACACCCATGAGAGAAGGCATGGGACAGACACACCAGCAATGCTGCTATGGAGCTCCTGCAGCAGCAGGCTCAGGGATTGCAGGTCCCACATGGGGCTGGACAGAGCGAGTCAGACCTTGTGGTGCCCTCAAGGCCCTGAGGGAAGCTGAGAGAGAACTTTTCTGAAGTTTGCCTGAAGAAACATTGAACTTGCACTGTCCAGTATGAGTCATGATGGTAAGAGGTGGAGGGATTTGTCTGGAAGGCCATCAGCTGAGCCAGGCTTGCTCTGAAAATCATCCTCTGGCCTCTAATGGCCCCTGTGGCACCAGACACATGAAGAAATTTTTTCTGTTTTGTTCTTAGCTAAAAAAGAAGCATTAAAGTGATTAAAGCAGAAAGCAGCAGGGACTGAGAGGTGAATGAGTATTGCCTGAAGGTGATAAAATAAAATGGCAATGTGGGAAGAACAGAGGTTTCCTCCTGTTTGAACAAGGGAGGAAATGGAGCAAAATTTGGATGTGATCAGAAGGGTCTGTAGCAAATGGAGCCTGGAAGTGATTCAGGATTCCTGAGCCTCCTCTATTGTCAGCTTTAAACACTGCTGGCAAAAATGTGTCTCTTCTCCTTGATTTATGCAGAAGTTGACAAATGTGCCACTATTAATTAAAAAGGATACAAAGAGCAAAATTCTGATGATGAACTTTGTGGGTAACTGTAATGCTGCATAATGGATTTTCTGAGGAGGTCAGTATCTTTTTCTTTAAAAGAAATAGGATTTTCCATTAACATTCTCTCTCTCCTCCCTTTACTCTCCTGCTAGATTAATAGATGAATAAATCTGCAAAGTCAAACATTCACAAATATGTAAATGCTAAGATGAATGTTACTTTCGCAGGAGAAGAAACCTCTGCTGGTGTTGCCACCTGCCCATGTACTCAAAGGCAAACAGCTTATTTTTCCCCCTAATCATTGCAAAAGATTTGTGGCCAGCCCTGTGTGATGCTTATGGAATAGCTGCCCTTACTCTCAGAGAACATCTTTGTGTACAGGTCAATCATGAATTCATTCAAGAAAACAAAGGCAAATAAATAAAATATTTACAGCTCAAGTGATCTCTCAGCTTCAGCTCTTTTTCTTCTTTCCTTCCATTTACCTCAGAATTATCCTTGAATGAATCCAGTAACTCCAAAGGCTACTGCTATGCTCCTTGATAGCTGTGTTTCAATACTTAAAATATACTGGTCAAACTCTCTCAAGTCACTTTCTGAAAGTGATGGCAAACAAAACCCCTTCTCTTTTAATTTCTTCATGTCTGATTTCTAATAGATTATGTTAAGCGTGTTTTGGCATCAGTTTATGTATTTCTGAAAAGAGCAGGGTTAAAATGCATCATAAGATGGATGGCATCCATAGCTATGTGTGTGTGAGGGGGAACCCTTTTGTACCTTTGTGAATATACCAACCAGCTTGATAAGTGTATGCTACAAATCTTGTCAAGCAGGACTGCAGGCTCAAATAAACTTTCTAGTCTCTGATCTCAAATGGAATGTTTTAGTGTGGTACTACATGTTGTTAATTCATGACTAAATATTTAACAATGCATAATTTGTGGGGCCATATTTCCTGGGCAGAAGGACATTGCTCCTATCTAAAGTTTCCAAATCATTGAACCAAATTTGTTTTAGCAGGTTGGTATAACTGTTCTGTGGGCAGCTTGATGCTTTTAATCTAGACTACAAGCATTTAAGTTAAATATCTTCTGAGAAAGATTCAGCACATGCAATCCTCACTGAAGAGACTGGGAAGTGATGAGCCCCTCAGAAGTGGGAATGTACACTTTGAGGGATTGTATCTTTGTTACTCATTAAAGCTGTAAAATATTTTTACTGACTACTTTTGAGGATTTCCTTAGTTTAATCACACTATGAAACCATCTGCTGTCAGACATTTTTTCCCTGTTCTCATCAACAAATTATTAAATCACCTGGAAATCTGAAAAAAGATAATCAGTACTTAGGAATGAAGTGATTTTATGACATAGCAAATGCTGTTCTCAGTTGTGGACATTCTTAAGAGTAGCAAAATGTCTGCATTAACACATGAAGGGTTTGATTTGTCCTGTTCAAATGTGGATTTCTGCGGCTCAAAGAGCCACATCCAAACCAGTTATGCAAGTTCCCTCGATGGCCAGACATTAAGCCAGTTTGTGAAGCTGAGCATGAGATTCATCTCATGTTAAAGCAGAAGCCTGCATTTGGTGAAATGAACCTCATTTCAATGGTTAGACCTTCACTGATTGTGTTAGCAACTTAAATGTATCAGATACAGATACCAATAATCAGTTAAATGAGTCCCATTCATGCTGCCTTTAAACCCTTCCCCTGCAAAAGCAGTGGGATTCCAGGGCTTTTTCTTCTTATTTGCATAATAGAATTAAAAAAGTAGTCCTGCAATCCTGCAGAGAGAATGTGAAGAACAAAAATTTTTCCTCAATTTTTTTGATGTGGACTTGTAGCATTACATTACTGCTTTTATTTCCTCTTAAATGCTCAGTTATTAGTCTTCAAAGCTAGAAAAATCTTTTCAATTGACTGTACAAATCAAGAGAAATTACACTGCTTTATGCAAGTCTTAGAATGAAATGGAAAATTATAATTTTGGTAAATAAATAAAAGAAACATTAGCTCATTTACAACCTTTGTTTTGTTTAAATTATTTTTGTGTTAAGTGTAGACCTCTAGTTTATTTGGGAATAATGTTGATGTCCTTAAATAGTTTGACAGTGAAAATGTAGATAATCTGGTTTATCTTGTAGAATAGTTTATCTGTTTGAAACACCACTTTTCAGATTTAAAAATTCATACAATAATGCAATTCATACTAGCTAGGTGAATTAGAGTCTATCAGTGTTAATACTCTTTCTTCTCCGGGCCAAGGAAAGCTCTAAGAAATCTGGTCCAGGAATGCATCTATTTAGATGACATAAACATATTCATCCCGAGCACAACTGCTGTTTCCCTCTTACTAATAAATTCACCCTCTTGAAGGCAGAAACCTCCCCTCCCTACTACAGGGGTTCCTTTTATTTGAGAAAAAAATTAGAAATCATTCAAAGCCTTCTTGTTGTTCATAAGTACACTGACAAGCTCTCTATTCTCACCTGTTTATGCTTCTATTGGTACAGTCCCACAATGACTAAATTCTAATTTATGTTCATACCTGTTCATGCCTCATTTTATATTTACATTTTGTTTTTTTAACTGTGTTTCATTTTCTCCCTTAGGATGGCAGTTTTGTTGTGTGAGGGCTTTTAAATTTAATTTTTAAGACTAGGAGTCTGTTTCTTCTCATTTTACCAGATCTTATCTTAAGAATATCAAATAAATAGTACAAAGTAAGCCTTTTTTTCCAAGTAGTATTTTTCCCCATGCCTGCACCCCTCATTCATTCATGTCACAGTCATTCTTAGCTTTGTGAGTAGTATTAATCCTTGTGACTTTCTTGTTTTCAGAGCTGAAAATAACCCAGCAATGCTCACTCTCACTGTCTGACTGTTAACTCAGTGACTTCTTATCATCTGTGAAGAGCTTTCATTCAATGTTTGCCCTTCTCAGGTATAGGACTTTGGAATTAGGAGACTGTAGTCTCTACAGTTAGAAAATTCTAAGGCTGATTTAATATTAACAGCATAAGGACCTTCAAACATTTCCTTTCGGTTTGAAGTCCCTCACAATGCAATGATAGATAGATGCTAAAAACTCCCAACAAAATAAGCAAACAAAAAACCCCAACACACAAGAAGAAAACCCAAAGACAAATTTGTTGGATTGATGTGTCTGACTTGCATGGATGTGATGGGACTACGCATTTGCGCATTTGTTAGAACTATGCTCTGTAAAATTGTGGTCTATCTTTGCTCTCCATTATCTTTGCCTCAGGAAAGGTAATTCTACTTTTTTCACAATGTGCTACCTCTGTTCCCATATTTTAATCACTGGATCTTTTCCTAAACAGATTTAGATACTGAATGTCAGCTTCTATTAAACAGAAAACCTCAACATGTTCTAGTGTTACTGATAAGATTATTTTTTTTCAAAACTTCCCTGCTTCAGCCCTTCTTTTTCATTATCAGTATTTCCCAGCAAGCAGGAAAAAGGAATCTCGTTTATTTTTTTAATTATGACTATTTTTATTTTTGTTTTATCTTAATAATTCCACCGGTATTAGAAACTATCATTATATCTTCTCAGAAAAAAAAATATGGTTGCCTTCTGAATCTTGGCAAGGTTCTGTCGTCTCTGCTGTCACAACAGCACGATGACATCTGCCTGTGTCATCCCTTCCCTACTGAGACCTGTCAGCACACTTAAGCACCTTTTTGCTTGTATACCTTTAGTGAACCAATGGGATTCTCTGTGTAAGTACAGCACTTTGTAGCATCTGAATATAGTTGCTATAGTTGCTAGTTTCTAGGCATTTGCTTGCCTGGGGCAAGAATAGCTAGGTCTAAATTTAAATTCTCTCTCTGAATGCCAACTCTTACCATGGATATGTTTTCATGTTACACCCCCATTGAACTCTGCAGAAGAGTGAAGATGCTGTCTGGGAAAGGAATAGTGAGCCAGCTGCCCAAATGGTTTCAGCTAAATAGAGAAGTTGATGAGTGTTTTTTGTCATATGCTATTTTGAGAATTACGATTTAGAGTAAAAGAAAAGATAAATACAAGGAGCGTGACAGTGCTGCCAGGAATGCCAGTCCTGATGAGATGTGTCCCTAAGGTCTGTCAGTATTGTTATCAATCTCCGTGAAGCTCAGGAGCAGTAAAACTGCAATTTATCATTTTCAAAAGAAATTTCTATCAACTGGCAAAAAACCCACTCAGATGTATGCCAGTTGCTAACGTTATTTTTGTTTTAGTGATAGAGATGTTAAGATCCTTTAGCCAAAACTTACGAAAAGCTTAATCTGTGAGGATGAACACTTCAAGAATGGTCAGTTGCAATTTTTGGTTTTCCCTGATTAGGAACCATATGGCTGTCTGCAAAGCACACAGGATAAGGGAAGGGAAGGGAAGGGAAGGGAAGGGAAGGGAAGGGAAGGGAAGGGAAGGGAAGGGAAGGGAAGGGAAGGGAAGGGAAGGGAAGGGAAGGGAAGGGAAGGGAAGGGAAGGGAAGGGAAGGGAAGGGAAGGGAAGGGAAGGGAAGGGATATGCTGCATGTTCCTCCTGCCATTCTGATGCGGAGAGTGTGAGCACTTAATGTGCAAACTGTAATCGTGCTCTGCCAAAGAAAGGGTCAGCAGGTAAACACGTAAACATTTAGACATCATTTAAACAAGTGTGCTGGACAGAAGACCAGCAAAATAATTTTTACAGTCAAAAAAATGTCTTTCTCTCTCACTGGAAACTGTTGCTTTAGAGTTTGGTGTGCTTTAATAGCTTCATAATGCTCCTAGGAGGAGCAGAATTTAATTGAAGCAAGTTTTATGTATAGATTTTGCACAATAACAGTAAACAATCCAGTTATCATCCCTTTCAATTCTCCATATGGGTTTCCTTAACCATGAAAATATAAGAAATTCACCTCTTCCCCAAGCTGGCTGTAGCATTAATGACTTGCTCAATTGAACTGTGCTTTGAAAGTGCAAAATAGCTTTTTTTTTAGGAAGAAAAACAAAACAAACAAAGATCAACAACAACAAAAAACAACAACCAAAATAACCCAAAAAAGTAAATAAAGGCAACTAGCTTTTACCAACTCATGAGAAGCAGAGGAAAATGTTACCTAGCTCAGTGTTTTCAAGGAGTGCCTGTGACCCAGAGACTGTCTGTAGCTGTTCCATGAGCCATAGCATACGTTAATTAGGAGTTTGATAAGAATATGCTACACTCTCTGAAATCTTCTGAAGATTGTCAGTGTCTGAGATTCAAAATTCCCTGGAACCAGAATATTTTTGGAGACAGGAGAACACAGAGGTCATACCTACATTTGCACTGTGTAGCTTTGGAATTTTCCTAGTATTTGACTTTCTCTTGGTAACACATGGATGATGACACACACTCTATTTCTGAAGTGGGAATTAAGAAAAACATTAGAAGGAAGAACTATAAGAAATATCTTGTATTTATAAGCACTGGGATCTAGGGATGAAAAGAGATGTGTGTGTAGGAATTGCTTGTAGAAGTGAGTCATCCTCAGGATTCCACATATTAGCAAGAGTTTTGGGATGTTTGATTGTCACACCAAGAAATCATACACATGCTTTTTGTTTTCCAGGAATTCTTTACAGATTTTGGAAAGCTTACAAAAGGAGATGCAGTTTTCTAAAGAAATAGCTACATGTGATATGACAAACCACAGGGATTCCCTAAAACATAAACAAATTGAATAACACTTTTGAAATCATTTGTGCACTGTAGTCAAAGAAAAAAACCCAAATCCTGACTGAGACCAACTATTAACTTTCTGTGCTTCCTGTTTGAGATATTGCTGTGGCAGAATTAACCAGTGGAGTACTTTGAAGCTGTTTAAACACTTCATTTTTAACCTTCATCAATGTGGCTATCTCAAGCAATGCCTTTGATATATCCTAAGTTTTGAGAACTGCTCTTCTCTAGCATAAATTCACACACAAAACTATAGATGAACTGAATGTTCACACCTAATTTTGCAGGCACCAAAAGCCTGATAATGAAAAAAAAAAAAACACCTTTAATGAAAGGAAGACCCCGTGTTCTATGATATGTAATCTGTGCCTTATTCTCAAACGAAAAATCTTCAAATTTATTTAAACATATCCAGCATGCAACCACACAGTAAATAAAACTTCCTAAGAGGCCTTCTTGTTTTTCTACCCTCCTTTTCCATTTTCTTCTGTTTCCCTTCTTTCTACCTGTAAAATTTAGGTTTAGCCAAACCAGTTCTATCTCAGGTCTTTGTTTCCAGAATGTAAATTGAGAAGAATTTCTCATGATGTATCTCGAAACATGACACAATTCATCTAATTCTTCTTGATGGGAATGACCTGCATGGGTTCATCCCTTATGGAAGGAAGATCCTGATTCTATCTCTGTTGGGTCCATCAGCATGGGTTAGTATTAAAATGGCCACTGTCTGTATGGTTTTTCCCCATTAATGCATCTTGTCATAGATTGTGCAAACTTATATAATTTCTACAAGAGATTCTGTATTCCTACACCCCTCGGGATGCCCAGGCCCTTAATGAAAGTGAGAAGAAAGACATTTGGCTCCTCTAAGAACTAATCATCTGTCCAAGCATTCTGTTAAGAGAGTCAACACTTAGGAAGAGGAGCATACTTCCCACAGGTCATGGGGCCTTCATCTTAAATTAAGGTCTTACCCAAGGTCTGCTACACTAAGTTCCTACAGATTTGTCCTATGCACTGCCAGGATAGATAGAAACAAAGATGACTTAGAGAAGAATCTTTAGTCTTGAATGAGAAGATTATAGGAACTATTTTCAAATATATAACAGGATATCACAAAAAAAAAAAAAAAAAAAAAAAGGAGTAAATAATTTTCTCTATCCAATGGGAAGATAATGGCTAATGGGCCTATATTGCAGCTGTGGAGAAATAGATATAAAGGGGGGGGGGAAATCTAATTGCTAGCACAGAGAAGCACAAAAATAGATTACTAAAGGAGAAAGGAGTTCCTATTATGGTTTTTAAAGTACTGTAGATAAATTAATGCTGGAATTGACAAACATGTTCCCTGGGGCTGGGACTGCAATGCCTTTCAGCATGTCTTCCACATCAGCTGTCTACAAGTCTACAAGTAAATAAAAATCAGCAATAAAAAGACTGAAAATAAGATCCCTTACCATATTTCACACTTGAATCACACAAAGAAAATGGAACATTTTTAAAGACAGTGAAACATTGTCTTCTTCAGCTAGTTGTACTTACAATGTTCCCACAACACCTAATTTGGTCTTTCTTATGTCCATTGTGTAAAAAATGTTACTCTGAATTTAAAATCAGAAAGTATACTTTTGGACCAAATTCTCTACTTGTACAAATTGGCCTGTCTCCAGCTACACTCAGGGACTCATGCTGGATTTTATTTACCATACCAGGGTCTGGGCATTTGACTTACAGTCTCTCCTTGACTTTCCTGGCCTCTGCATCAAGTCCTTGAGCAAGACTGACTCTTAACTCATAAGGTGCCAGATCCACACAGGCTAGTTAAAGTGCTTCAAGATGGCTTGAACTGTGGGAGCATTCATGGCTATGTCTAATTAAGCAAATACAGGGAGCCAGAAAAAAATGGACAAGAGCAGTTAAATCCAGGAAGAGGTCAACCCAGTTGGTAATTAGCAGGACAATGGATCAAAGAACCCCACTTAGCACAGGAAATATTGAGCACCTCGTCTTTATAGCTGAATCTGATAAAACTTGGGTTATACATTTTCTACTAAATGAACCGGAGGCAGCTACAAACAGGAGGCTATTGTTTAACCTCTGTGGGAATTTCAGTTGGGTTATTGCATGCTTGATGGGCTACAGAAGAGGAGCCCTTATGCCACATACTGATGTAGGTCTAATGATCTCTTATCTTCACATCCATAGTGGTTACTCCAAAAGCAAAGAAAATGAAAGCCTTTCAGATAGCTTTTCCTCTAAAAAACTTCTGCCTCTGGGTTTTTGTGTGTTTAGTGGATTTTTTGATGTTGTCTTTCTCTTCAGTTTACAAATAAATATACCCAGTGCTTTATTTTAACAGGTTTCTTGTTCCAAAGGAGTAATTCACTGGTTTTATATTTCACTTCAAAACCTTAATCTATGTTAGACAGAAAAGGTCAGAAGTAAAAGTGAAAAGAGGAAAGGTCTTCAGAGCCATTGTTACATTAATCCCTAAAAATTACCTTTTAGCAAATACTGCACTACTCCCGGCCTGTCCCTTCTGACACTGCAATTTCAGTTCTTTCCAATAGCTTAATTAAGAGAATAACACACACGTCCTACCTGCTGAAGTCAGTCTGAACAATGTTACCCTTTGAATTTATGTATTGAATTAATAAAAAGAGAACAAAATGACAACCAGACATTCAGTGCTCAAAAAAGAAAAAATCCTTTTCTCTGCAGATAGCTACAACATTATGTATTCCTCACTGCTGATTGCAGATGAAAAAAATTGCTTTTAAATTTTTCTCTGGAGAAGCTGCTAGGTTAATCTTTACTGGTGGCTGGAACATAAACTCTCCACACTCATGTCAGAATCAAAGGACAGGGGTAGTTCTTCCCTGGCTAAGTGCAAATACCTAGCATCATGCTTCTCGTCTGACCTTTTCTGAGAAGAGGCTATCTCTGTCCCTAGAATATAAAGAATAATGTTTTCTTTTTATTTGCAGACATATACAACCTTTCATTATTGTCTCCAGCATGTGTATGGGATCAGAAACCATCAGAAGTGGATCAGTCACACTCAGAACAGAAATTGCCTCCATCAGGATCAAATTCACTGTAGAAGATCTGATTTTCTCTTGATGCTCCTCCTTCCTTATAGGACAATGTACCACCACTGAAAGCTGCCTTCCAGGATTTATGGTATACTGTGTTCTGGACACTTAAAAAGCATATAGGGATTCAATCTCATTCTCAGATAACTTCATGGAGTGTTTCCATTGCCTCGAATGAAGTTGGGACCTGCCTTAGCAAAGTCAGAGCAAAGGTAGCACTGCAGCCGTGTTCTGACCATAAACGGCATATTCACAAGCCCTTGTACTGCCCTAAAATTCTGATTTTTTCACTGTGAAATAAAAACTTCCTTTATTTCATGGGCATTAAAGTGGTGCACAGTTTCTAATCAACAATTACAAAAAAGAGAAGGGAGAAAAGGAAGGATCACAAAAGTCAATTACCACCAAAAGCTTCCATAGCAACTAAACTTACTACTTCTTTTCTTTCTAAGCCTCCTTGTACATGCCATAAGCACAAAGCAGCCAGACCTCCCTACAGTTCATCGGTGCCAAGTGGATTAGGCTGGCAGAGGCTGTGCTGGTTTAATCCCCTTTAATGCCTTGCACCTTCAGTCTGATGAGCAGCCAGACCCTTTTTCTCCAGCTCCACACTGAGCTCATCAGCAATAATGGCTTATCGTTACCATCAGCAATAGAAAACTGCTTTTCCCTGTGCTCCAGGCTTTCATGGCCCTTAAAAGAGCTGAAGAAAAATACAGGCTTTTGCTGGAATTTTCTTCCTCCTAACAGCTGCAAGTTGCCTAGTGAAGGGTAGTAGCATTTATGCACATTGCCCCTGAAGAGTGTAAATGAAAACTTGGCAGTAAAAGGCCAATTCTTGGCAAACCTGTGAAGAACACTTTTCACACCACGGAGACATGGCATTCATTCACATCTGAAGTGTATCCTACCAGAATACAACATCAAGTAGTATTTCACAGGCTTTTCTGAACTCAGGGTAGAATGGGCTGGATCATATTTGTGTTCTTGGAAGTACAAGGAGAGAAAGGGTGTATTCAGGCTGGGGAGGATGGGGCCCCTTGGGCTCACCCACAGAGCAGGACCTGACCATACATCAGGAAAAGCACTTTAATCGGACTTTTTATTCCTATTACTGAGACAGAAGCAAAAATGGCAAATCATAGGAAGGACAGAAGAAATATTGGTAAATCTGCACACTTTTGCTCTGCCCAGAGAGGCAGAAAGTGCAGAAGTGTAACACTACGCCTGTTCTGGGGAGAGGGACAAACTTGGTTTGCTAGACAGCTGGACTCCTGCAAACCACCATTTCAAGAGCAGTTCAGTGTATAATTTGTACTTCTGTGGGCCTAGATATGTACTGGTGGGTTGGAGGGCAGCGTTCATTGCAGCGTGTGGTAAGCATCCTCAGTCCTGCCAGCCACACATTCTTCCACCTTCAGCTGCCTCTGTGTTTTGGTATAAGAATTGATGCCACAAAAGAACACTTCATGCTTTATATATTGCAGCAGCTGTAAAATAATTTCCACATACAAAGCATCAGGAGCCCCTTATGGCAAGCTCTGTCTCATAGCACAGTTCTGAGGGAGCCCAGCCTATGGTAACTCTCCTGCTATTACTATCAGCTATGGAGGGAAAGGCATGAAAGCAAAAGTGCAAAACAGACAGAGGTATCCAAGTAAAACCTGGCTGTATAGAGTAGGAATGTGACGATTTTTGATTTTCAGTTTAATTTGTCCTATTATTAATATTTAGCAAAGCTCTCTCTAATAAGATCCATACAACTGAGCTATGGATAACTTAAAATAACTTATGGATGACTCAGAAGACAAAAAGAAGTATTTGTACATTTCAGGCAAAAGACTGACTGAAACAGATGAACCCTTTCTCAAGTAATTTTAAGACATTTGAATGTCTTAATTCCTTTGCTCTTATTTTTCATTGTCACTTGTGCAATGTCTGCCTTTTCACAGGCAGTTATGAAAAGGAAGTTTACTGAGGTCCCATTATGCTGTGAAAATATCTTTCTTTGAGGTTTCTTTTCAGACATCATTTGATATTAATTAAAAGGAAACCAATAGATTTTTTTTATTAGCATAAGAGAAACTGAGAACCTCTCCAATACATGAAAAGTTTAGCAAGACGAAGTCCTGTTTGCTTTTGCAACAGTAGTTTCACCTCTCTGACAGAGTGAGTTTGAGCAACACATTTTTAAACAGTGTTGGCATGAGAGGGATATCAAGCAGATGAATATGAGGGCTGGCCTTTGTACTTGCTTTAAAATCCTCAAAATGACCTTGAGAGCAAGCATAACACTCATGCCTAACATTCACCTGCTGGGTATTTCTGTACTGCTGTCAGAGAGTAAAATCCAGGCAATTCTGTGCTATCAGAAATATTACCATGTTGTTTATATATTCCGTAAATTCTTTGCTATTTTATTATTGACAAAGTCAAATATAACCCAAAAGATTTTTCTTGCCTTTATTTCTGCTAGATAACGTCTCCAAAATTGGCTTAAAGTGGCAGAAATATCACAGCATAAGAGTGTAGTGGATCAGTTGTATTATTTTACAGTTTGCAGAAGAGAAGAAAGCTTCACTGTTATAGTACATGGATTTTTGTTTTCTGTTTTACATGATAAAGAGTCCAGATAAATACCAAAGATAAATCAATGACAAAAAAATGTGTGCCAGTAACTGGGCTTCTGGATGCCCAAGGACTGCCAGCTTTTCCTGAGTGATCCCTGTGCTGTACTTGGCTGACAGCACTAACCTCAGCTGCTGCTGAAACCTGTGTGGAAGAAACCTGGCAGGGTGCAAGAGGGAGGCAATAGAGGCCAGGCTCTTTAAAAAGTGAGTAAATATTAGAAGTGCCATGCTGGGCTTTGGGTGGGACAATTCAACAGCTGTCCTGCACAAGAGCTGGACTCATGCCAGAGCATTTGGTATGGCCCTGTGCTTTCACTGACTCTAGGGGACAGAGCCATAGTAAACTTGGCTTCACATGAGTTGACAAGTTGACAGCTGACAGTGGAAATTACGCTGGTGACAGAACAGCACCACTGAGTTACTCAGCTGTTGTCATTAGGACATCGTTTTCTTAATTCTACATGCTTCCCAGCATCTAGTTTTCAGAAGTTCCACAAATACTGGGCTTAGGAGTCAGTTTAACCAACTGTAGCTTTTAAGAAATCAGTTGTCTAGGCTAAACCTTGGTTATGTTTCCTTTTAAACCACTAGTTATACTGATTATAAAGTACAGTGTACAGAGTAAACCCAGTTTGGTTTGGTTTAGTTTGCTTTTTAAATGATCTGCTTTTTAGAAAAAAAATAATTCATCTCAAGAGGAACTATTTACTAAGTGAAAAGCCAAGGAGAACACATAAATTCACCCTGGAGTAGTGACTGCTCAGCTGAATAGTAGTGACTTCTCAGTGCAGTCCAGGCTGCACTGCTGATAACAACTACTACGTCTCCTGTACCTCTAAAGGAAGTGTGGAAGCATTAACCTCTGCAGGCACTGAACATATTCTGTGAGCTCATTACCCCCACAGAGGCTGTCACTTTCAGATGGCCAAAGTCATGTTACATGAATCCCATCTCAGACACTCGTATTGCACTAATAAAAACATATGAAGAAAAATACCAAGGTTCTACCTCCTCAAGGGAGTTCATTGACTTGGGTGAGGTTACTCTGATTCAATTGAGTGGAACCCATGAATTATCATGTTGTGCTGTCACTATATGTTTGGGAGTGAGAGACGCTTGTCTGGTCATTGGATGGTGTCCTTACTTCTCAGAATGAGAAATGGCAAGGCCAGTCAAGTTCCCCCAGTCTCTAATAAATTTCCCTCACGGAGACTCAGTGTCTTCTATAACGTGGCCTAAGTAAACATCCAGCAGAGAAGAAATCCTATTAACTTCAAACAACTGTGGATGAGATTCCCAGTTTGTGTGTGTGACCTATGGCAAACCAAAGTGTTTGTTGCCTCAGCAACTCAGATAAGTTTCTAAGAGAGGACCAAAGGAGTATGTCTGTGTGAAGGACAAATTATCTTGCATCAGCTTTACTTTTCTGGATGAAAAATCCCTGCCCCAAAGGACCTTTGGACATAAAACAACAAGAAGGACATTAAACATGACATGGATTTCTTTCTGTCTTTATTGAAACGTGGTGGCTTCGTTAATAAATCTCTCCTTTGAATGGGAGCTAAGACAAGCTGTGTGGGCTGTAATTAACATGATTAGCCAGTTTCCAATCTTCCACAAAGCCCAGGGTTTTTCTGTGGGGGCATTTTTACTGATATTTCTGTGAATAGCTAGAAGGAAGAATCCAGCAGCATAGGGTATGGTTGTAACTACATTATTTTCAGGTCTGTCTTTGGGGATTTGGCTCTCAGCCTGTGTAGCATATAATTCCCAACACCTTCCTCAGCTCAGAGTGGAAATAGAATTGCATTACCTCTTCTTTGCAAATCACTTCTCTGCACTAAGGTTTGTTTCCCAAGAAGAGCTCTACTATCATAGGAGAAGATGTGTTCTTAGTGGAAAAAAAAGTAATCATATGAAGTCAGTGTAAACTCCCTAAAATTGCTAAGAGGTAAAATAAATGTTTGTTTTACCTCTCTAAACTGGTTTAGGTTGTTTACCAAAATTGCATTGTCTTCAGCATTGTATGGGTTGTATTGATGTATTCCACACATTTATGGGTTCCCAAAGATCTGAGCACTCAGATCTTGTGAAGGAGACACTGAGCTCCTTCTCTCCGAGGAGCAGGCAAGCACGGCTGTGGGTCAGAAAACACAGGGTGCTTCAGGCACATTTCTTCATTTGACAAGACATAGCAGCAAATGAAGATACAATAGGTCAGTTAGAGTTGCTGTGAAACAAGATGTGACCAGAGGAAGGCACAGATCTCTCACAAAGGCCTTGCAGTGAGATTCATTCTGCACACGTGGTCGCCCTTGGGGGCTGTGGCTGGGTGCTGTTTTAAGAGCAGGAGAACCTTAACTGATGGGATGCTCTGGACATAGGGCTAAGCAATGCCTCAGAGCTGCTGGCTCCGGGATGACACAGAACAGCCGTTCCCCTTCTGTGTACTCACCCTGTCAGACAGGGCTGTGGGTGAGCCAGGTGACCTGCCACAGAGCCCTGCTGCAGCCTGGGGCACCAGGCAGTGTGGGGGCTTCCAGCTAATGCACAAACAGAAGGGATGGCCAGGCTGTGGGGGAGGTGGAAACGGGAATTAATTGTGAATCTTGAGCTCAGTGTGCATGCATGAATGCTCAGACCTGAATGACTTCCACAAATGCACTTCAGAACTTGTCAAGTGAGAAAGAGGAGACTTTTCTTCCCTATTTTTCCATAAACTTTAATGTTTTTATTATCATCTGACAGCTCAGTTATAGTTTGCCATTGAAAAGCTTTGCATTGCATTCATTATGGAGAGCTGGCACCTAAATGTAATAATTAGCCTTATTCAGTAAAATACCGACATTCCACAGAATCACAGACAAGTCACAAACAAAACCTATCAGTAGTTTTAATCACATAATTCATGTATCTGGGCATTACAGATAAATCTCATGAAAAAAAATCTTCTGCAAGAAAAGAGCATATTTAGAGTAGAGAGAATAAATGAGAAGATATGTGTTGAAGCAGGCTCTGTCTTTAATTTCTTTATTGCCACATTTTTTTGCATGGTTTTTCCTCAAATAAAATATTTCAGAAAGTGTTTTGTAAAAGGAAGTGTTTCAGGGGAAAAAAGGACAGTTAAGAAATATTACTTTTCTACTACCTACAGAGAAAGCAAGAAAAATCTTACAGGTTCCAGAAATCCATTTGCACAATTTTTCCTTTGTCCATCCAAGTGCTACATTTGGTAAAATTTTATATTTGTTTATGACTTGACACAGAAACAAAGGTGAGGAAGGTGGCAAGCACTCTTGATTTGGTCTATTTCAGACACTTTATGTAAAGATTAAATTTTAGAGAAATGGGTTTTCTGCTCCCCAAACTGCTATTTATTAGAATATGTTTTGAACAGAGCACTCTTGAATGTGTTAAATATTTACCTTAAAAAAAAAAAAAAAGAAAGAAAAGAAAAGAAGTTTCTAACTACATAGGCTATGAACTGAGCTATGGGGATGTGGGATGACATATGGGACCATGCTAGCAGGGACAGCAGCAAGGAGCTGTATATATAAGGTGCTAACTATATGTCTTACATGCTGGCTGGTTATTACTAGTGGAACTTAAGCAAAATGAATTTAATACTCTTACATAAAAAGTAGAAACTCCCAGAAAACCACTGTATTTTCACACAAGTCCTGCTCACATCCTCTTCCAGCTCCCTCAAGCAGACACAGTAGAAAGCAGAAACTGAGACAGAGAGAAAAATACAGATTCCTGAGAATTTATGGAAAACCTGTTGCCTTAAGGCAATTGTGGGTTTATGGACTTAGCTTAAAGCCTCACTATTGATGTGGCGTGAAGAGAGGACGAACATTTCACTTATATGCCAGATTTCCCTAGGCAGGGTTGGAGGGTAGGACAGAAGTTCTGCTTTCTCTCAAATCTGACAATTAGGTCAGCATGGCTGTATTCTTTAGCTATTCAACCTTCATTCTCACTTCCCTTTTCTTGTTTTTCACCTTTCCATTCTAGGTTTGACCAAGACTGCCCATGTTTTAAGGTTAAAAATATTATCAGCTTCCATGTGCTGATACTCCCCGAGGTCTATTCCTTAATGACATGATTTTCAGCACAGCATAAAAATCAGGGCCCAGCCTCCTACGTACGTGAAACTTCTGGAAACCAAAGCAAACTGATGCCATAGATTGCCTAAATTACCTGTTAATCAGACAGAGAGAGACAGATTCATAAGGTGATGATAGTGGAACTTGTGCCAATCCAGACACTTTTGCAACACCAAATTAGATTCTGACCTCAACCATTTTGTAGAGGCTGTGCAATTAATTAGCAAGCTGAGAATAACTGTACCTTGTACTGGCAACTAAGCAGTAAAAAAGGCTTCAAGGAGGCCCTCAGATGAAAAATACAGTTAATACTCAACAGCTTTTTATTAAAACACTTAAAATTTGTATTATCTTTTCAGTGTTGATGAGGCCTTTAGGGTATTGTCTCTCACACTGTTAAATTTATCACCTTTTTTTTTTTTTTAACTTGGCTGTTGAATTGTAAAATGAAAGCTTCTGAAACAAGAAAATCATTGGCTTCTGTTATACAGTTAGAGAAACTCAGAGAAGAAGGAATCCATGAATGTATGTATAATATTCCTCATTGATACACAAGCCTTGCCTCCATCAGCTAATTCAGCTTTCCTTATTCTGGTCTTCTAGTTAATTTAAACCTGTCACAATATTAGACCACAGAGAGCAAAGGGAAGGCAAACTGGTGACACACGTTAGATCTGGCACACATGCCAGAAGAGGACATTTCATGTGACGTGAAGGGATCTGCCACCTTTGGCTTAGAGGCTCATCCAAGCCTCCTGGTGCCACTCAGTGACAACTACCACCTTGTAACAGTGGAAGCTAATACAAAAATGAGTAGAACATGAATGTACAACAGGTTTATTCTTTCAAACTAAAAACCATGTTGTGAGCTAATTACAGCTAACACACAGTGGGAAGGAGAAAACCAGAATTACATAGAATTCCCTTCCCAATCTACCCCATTTTGGCTATCCTCAATCTGCAGTTTTTAATACTGGTAGAGGAACAGAGTGAAGTGACATAATAAAATTCACATGGTCTCCTTCATCAGGTACCAAATGTTCTGTTTTCTAAGAAAGCATAGGCCCAGGTGTGTCCATATTGCCCCTCTCTTGTGCCATGCATACAGACAGGAAAGAGCAGTGTGTCCTCTGTCCCAGTGTCTCAAACATTCAAGCAATAGAGAATTCCATTGCCCTGTGGCAAAGCCTGTGGCCACTAAAAAGGTGGGTGACAGATGAGCTTTGTAGCCAGAGATTTTTCTGCTATAGCAGTAGAAATAATACATGTAAAGCACAGCATCAGCTAACTCTTGCTGGGATGTCTGGAGAAAGGAGCTGCTGAGAGGGAATGAAAATCATTAGTGTGTAATGTAACGTGCATTTATTACACCAATGGTCAAAACTTCACATAATTGATTTTATTTTACAGTCAAAAATTGTAAATATACACATTAATAATAATTTCTGGAATGTAATGTTATCATGATTTTGTAATTTTTTATACCTTGGCAGATTTTTAGGGGAAACTGGATTTAATTCTTGGTAGTTTAGCATTTTTCCAGATTGCTTACGATTTTTCTACATTTTGTAAACACTGCTGAAAAAATTATTTTTCAATGCTAGAATTGGTTATATACATTTTTAAGGCTTTTTTAGTTTGTTTTTTTTTTTTTTGACCATGTAACTCAATTGCATCTGAATAGCGTCCAGATATAAGTAAATCTATGCATAAACATAAAACACAGAAGAAATCCTAACGAAACTGGGCAAATGACAACATGCTTTGTCCAGGTCTTTGATCTGGACCAGGACTGTGATAATGCATGGCTGGAATCTTTTCAGGCTCACACACAAATGAAGACACCACCAAGGTTTACCATGTTTCTTTCAAATCCCAAAATACCCCTGGCAAAAGGATGCCCTAACTTCCAAAGAAGCATTTTGTTCAACCTTGTATGTGAAAAAATAGCAACTTATATAGCATCTGATATGTCTGTAAAATCTTTTATAAACACTTAGAAATGTCTGTTTTTCTTTTTTTTTTTTTTGCTTACTTAGCTCAAAACCACAATGGTGGTTCAATCACAAAATTAATTGCTGGAGCCAATTTAAATGAGATAATTCCCTTCTTTTGGTCAGGGGAAAATATCCCATGGAACCTGCACACTTTTTGACCTTATCTGAACCCCAGATAAGCAATCTCAGAGGGTGCAAGTATGTGCAATTTCCTGTTATGTGAAATTAAAGGAATTACTGAATGTTTGCTAACCAAAGTATTCAGTCACTAAGGTGATACATGAATGACATTATTTAACCAAAAGAATGATTGTTGTGGTAGATTGCCAGAGGGGAAAAATGATACCAACTTAAATCTTTTTATCAACTATAAAGTTCTGTTTAAAAGCATCTTTCCTAAAATTGTCAGTGTTGGAAAAATACCTTTGCTAGAATTCTTTGAATGCACTCTGTACTTCAGTGGTGAAGTCCTGCAGGTTTGCCAGGTGACTGGCACATGGATGACTCTGCTCTAACCTGCTTTCATGAAAGGCAGATGAAAGCAGAATTGTAATATTTGTTGCAGGATTAAAGTGTTCAGGATAATGGGCATAATCACACCAAATTCCAGTGAATTTGTCAACCCAGTGTAAAGGTTAATTGGATGTTACTATAGATTTTGGGACTTTATTTAAAGGACTTTCCAAAAATAAGGGATTATTTTTGTAGATCTCAGCAGAAAGTAGCTGACATAACAGCTCTAAAACTGCCAGATGGTATCAGCCATTCATCATTGCTCAGTCAGACAGAATTAGACCCCAACATTTATATACAACCCAGGAAAATGTCAAGATGCTTTGCAGATGAAAATAAGGTTCATCTCAGCATCCCTAAAATCACTGAAAACATAAGAATGTTCTTTTCCTTCTGAGTGTTCAAATTTGAGGGAGAGGAATTTCCCTCCCTGGGGAAAAAAAGTGAGTGGATATGTGTAAACAGCTTTGTTATAATCAAGTATTTGCACATCAGGCTCTATCAGAGTCTTTCACCCCTAGTAATTAACATGCTGTAAAAAGACTTTCTCAGCTGTCCATGGCTCTTGTCTCAGTACTTCTTGTAACAGGGTGTTATCACTTAGTTTTGTAGAGGTAATGATCACATCAACAAGCAACAGACAGAAATGAACCATCTAACAAAAGGTTGTCATATTGTGTGAAGTGGTTGTTTCAAAGCATAAACACTGAAAACAAAAGGTGGGCATGTTTCTGCTTCTGATAGTAGTTTACATGTATACATGTCAGGCTCGGAAGGCAACATTAATTTCATAGTCATTTTCTTGTCTTTCTTTCTTTCTTGCCCTGCTAATTTGCTCCTCCCTTTCCTTATTTCCTATAATTCTCTGTTGGCACTGATCTCAGATTTTTATTGCACAGGTCCCAGCAGTACAAATTTATAGCACACAACTGTAGCTCCTACTTGTTTCAATAATATTAATAAAGTTAATATACTTAAATGAGTTCATCAACCCCAAAAAGGCAATTCTGCCTTCCTGAAAAATTATGCAAGTGGTGATATTACACCCTTGTCAACAATTTGAAGGCCTCTGTCTTTTCTCTGTTTCTGTTTTTTTATGCTAGAAATTTCTACCTGTATTCCATTAAAAATACAAATATTTAAAATACTCAAATAGGTACAGATGGTATTCAAATGACTTAAGTTTGTTTGTCTAGCCAAACCAATTGTCCAAAAGTCAACAGAGAGACAGACCAGCTGCAAAGAGTTGTTCTAGTGATCTAAGGTGTTTACCTTAAGAGAGGATAAATGGCTCTATAGATATATAAACCTCTGCTAACTGCAGAGGTTAACGTACAAAGCAGTTTAGACTAGATGCCTATTTCAGGTGATGAAGTTCAGAGAAATAACAGAGTATCTCCCTGTGGGTCTCTGTCTCCTCCCTCTCACACACTTGACCGCATTACTAAAGTCCATCATGACATTTTCAGGAAAACAAGTTCTAGAAACTGTATTGGGTTGACAGGGCAAAGTTTTGGCAGTGGGAAGGGGAGCTGCAGGCATGGCTGCAGTGAGAAGGCACCAGCAGCTCCCCCGTGTCAGACAGAGCCAGCTCCTACCAGCTCCAGGACAGACCGACCACTGGCCAAGGCCCAGCCCATCAGTGACAGGGGTAGAGCCTCTCTGAGAATATATTTAAGGGGAAAGAACTGCTGCAAAACAGCAGCTGTAGAGAGACATGAGAAAATGGGAGAGGAACAGCCCTGCAGACACCAAGGTCAGGGCAGAAAGAGGAGAAGGAGGTGCTCCCAGTGCTCCCATAGTGCAGACCATAGTGAGGCAGCTGTGCCCCTGCAGCCCATGGGCATCCATGGTGGAGCAGAGATCCACCTGCAGACCATGGACAACTCCACACCAGAGCAGGTGGATGCCCCAAAGGAGGCAGTGAGCCACTGGGAATGTTGTGCTGGAGCAGGCTCCTGGCAGGGCCTGTGTCCCTGTGGAGAGAGGAGCCCATGCTGGAGCTGGCTTGCTGGCAGGACTTGTAACCCCATGGAGAACCCATGCTGCAGCAGCCTGTTCCTGAAGACTCTTCCACTCTATGGAAGAGACCCATGGAACAGCTTGGGAAGAACTGTAGCCCATGGGATGGACCCACACTGGAGTTCATGAAGGACTATTTCCAGTGTGTGGGACCACCTGTTGGAGCAGAGTGTGAGGAGAAAGGAACATCAGAGACAAGGTGTGACTGCAGCCCCCATTCCCTGTCCCTCTGTGCTGCTGTGATGGAGGAGTAGTCAAGTTGGGAGTGAAGCTGAGCCTGGAAGAAGGAAGGGGTGGGGGAAGGTGTATTTTATGTTTGTTCATATTTCTCACTATCAACTTGTCATTAATTGTCACTAAATTGAATTATTTTCCCTTAATTGAGTCTGTTTTGCCTGTGACAGTAATTTCTCTCTAATCTTCCTGTCCTTATCTCCACCTACAAGTTTTTAATCTTATTTTCTACCCCATTCTATTGATGGAAAGGAACTGATAGAGCAGCTTGGTGGGTGCCTGGCAGCCAGCCAAGGTCAGCACATTAACTCAGCTGATGCTTTTCCTCTGATAGTGGCCATAAGTGAACCAGCATTTAAGCCAGCATTAATCTTTGGTAGTCACACACTGGTATCTGCTCTCACAGATGTATGCAGAGAATAAATATCCTTTCAGATATTCTAATTTAGTTCTGTAGATGAGGAAAATATTTTTCATTTGCTGATGCTACTTCTATGCTTTTAGTGAGCCATCTGTTATTTCTTAGTGAAATCTAAGGAGAATTTGAAAAGTATCCAGTAAGGTCAGTGGGTAGCCTTTTTGTTGACAAGTGATTTCAGGAAACTACAATACAGTTGGAGAAAGCTGTTATTCCAAAGAAGACCTGTTGTAAAAGAGCTGAACTGGCTGAACTGAATGGTTTTTTAGATTGTGTCACCAAACTTAGACTTTTCATTTTTTTCTTGTAAAGTTTCCAAATAATTACTTCATAGCCAATATTATGTTTCACTACCTCATCATTTCATACTTGTTCTGAAATAATTGCAAAAAGTACACTTTACCATCTATTTTATCTGATGATATGCTTAATAACTGACATGCAAGTGTGGTGCCTAATGCAGAGTAAGCAGGTACTTGCCTGAACGAGATTTCTCCATGTGCTTGCTGAAGAATGGAATGTAGATGGCTCTTTGCTTCCTCCTCGACAGGCTGCAGCTCTCTAATCCTTACATTTCAGCTCTTAACAGCGATGCACACAAGACAGAGCAGGCATAGTACACTGCCCTAAGTAACTATGCAGTTAACACCACAAAATCTTAGAACTGAGAGGCTCAGTTTCTGAACACCATGTTGCTAGAAAGATATTGAGCAGCTGAAGATTGATCAGAAGAGTAATATAAAAATGATGAAAAGAGAGAATCAGTTTATGGTGGAACACCAGGAGAAACTGGAATAGTTTGGCTAAGGAATGACTAAGAATAAGATGTGATAAGTGACTCAAAATATCTAAATGTTGCTAATATTATAGGTAGAAGGTTAGCATAGTGGTATAGAGAATAACTGAAGTAAAAGGGTGAATTTAGATAAAGAAGCATGTGGGAAGCCAGCTTCAGAATTCTTGTCAATAAATTTTGCTCTGGTTTTCTGCAGTCTTCAAAAGCTACAAAAAATAGAGGGAAAAAACAGTGTAGAAATTGTATTTCATTTATAAATTATCTAGCTAGTAAAATTTCCTAAAAATAAAAATAAAATAAATCTGGAAATTGTAAAAAAAGTATGTATCATACACCTTATACATCACAGAAATTTCATTGAAGTTTATGAAGGGATGTAGGTAAAATCTGAAAAATTAAGAGATAGCAGATGAAGCAGCAGATGAACACAGCATGGAGATATGAGATAGAACTCAAGGCAGAACCAAATAATTGATTTTCAGAGAAGGTATAATGTAATGAATGGTGTTTCAGGATGATTGCAGATGAATTAGGTTAGCAACCCATTCAGTTTACTTCCAGTACAGCCTGTCATAATCAAGATTAGTTTGACTAGATACTACTACAGAGAAGGCACTTTGCCCTTCTGTTCTGTCCAGGAGTCTAACAGAGAAGAAAACCCAGGTGAGGAGGGATAAAACCTAGATTAGGTGACTGAGAACCAAGATGGACAGTGCCAGTTAAACCATGTGCAGAGATATATGTGTTATTTCTGTCAAGATGACTAACTAAACTCTTATGGATAACAAATGCATTTATTGATATTAGGACAGTATTATATATTTACTAATCCCAGAAAAAATATTCATTCATAATGATTCTTAAAAAATAATTTATCTGGGTTGTGGGAGTCATGATACTTTAAATGCTGTCTCTGGAGATTACCAGACATCTGCCTACCTCAAGTTCCTAAGACTAATACAAAGAAAGTTACTTCCCATGCTTACATTATGTGGCAAGCACACCACAACATTATTTTAATATCTGTTAACAAAAATAAAGGTTTTCAACTGTGTGTTTTCAGGCCTTTCTATTGCAAATGTCAGACAGTCTTTGTTGCCACCTTCTGGTTTTAGTAAATATGGGTAGCTCCACAACAGCTGAGCCACATACTGTAGCTGTCAAGTGGACACGTTACCAAATCTTACCAAATCTTCATGTTCATTGTGCATATAATGCAGCAGTAGGTTTTGCTTAGTCATCCCTTGTCCTCAGGAGAGAAAGTGTCTTTTTCACATAGGAAACACAGGCAACCAGAGAGAAAAATCCATGACCTAAAATCTTAGCAGTCAACTCAGACTATAACTCAGACTATAAACTCAGAAGAGTTTAAACTTTACTAACTAAGCTCTGAAATACATCTGTGTGACAAAAATCTGTGGTTGTTCTTGCTAACAAGCATTTACATGTATTAGCAGCATTTATAATAGCAATTATGCTATTTTTGCATGTCTGTATGTAAGCAAGGTTTTCTTAACACAGAGTTTATTTTGAAGGTAATGTTTAAACAGATAAGCTAAAAATGTTGTATTTAATCAAATGTAACTGCCAGAGGCAATCGCTTCGACCTGCTATATGAAGTCTCTAATCTGAGCAGCAGTACATACACAAAGCACTTGAAGCCTGCTCCTGATCCAGATGCACCTTTGTTGTGCATCTGCAGGACTGGAAGCAGAGTGCCACCTCCTGCCCTCCTCTATGTGGATGTGGAGTTATGCCAAATCTATCAACTGCTAACCTGTTTTTCTGCTGAAGAGAAAACTTAGGACAATCGTGATTCAGCTCCTGAGGCAGCCCAAGCTTGATTCACTGAATGGGGCATCGCTGTTGATTGTTACTGTTCTGCCAGCTACTCACTAAAGTGCTTACAGAGTCCAGACAAGAGTTACCCTAAAATTCACTGGACAGGAAGCAAAGCGAGTTGCTCCTGTTGTCCACCTGGGCCTTCTCCAAACAATGCAGCTAATACTTTCAATTCTTAGAAACGATGTGGAGTCTTCTGTGCTGTAACTCTATGGTATGTTAAAAATGGTTTCATTTCTTTTCTGGTTTTAGAGGATTACCTCTTATGCACAGCAAACAAATTCTCCGTGTCTCAGTAAGTACGAATGAAAATAATGATTTCTTAGAGATAAGAGTGTGGGATTCAAGGAACATAGTACAAAGTACAGAACTATAAACAAAGGTAGATAAGAGTTTTAAAATTCTTGTACTTTGTTAGAATTTCTGTACACTTAAAGTGGAGTTTATCTCATTTACCCAAACATCTTAAAGTTAGGTATCTGGTCAAAGTTGAATACCTCTTCTTTAGTTCTTAGGGACTGAACTTAAGATCTCCAGAGGGCAGTTTACTTCATCCTAAAATACATGTTCAGAGCACAAGGTATCCCACATGTTTATGACAACAATACAGTCTAAAAGCCTATGCAACAAACCTTTCATAGACACCTAGATTTCACATTGATAGAGGAAGAGGCTATGAGACTTATACTGAAAATTACTGTATTTTTCATTTAGGGACTGATATTATTTTATAAATAAAGTTTGTTTTACTTTGGGCCTTTAAACTATACAAAGTTTTTTTTTTTTTTAAATGAGGTGTACATGTCAGATTCTATGTCAGGGTTATATGTAATATTTTTACTACAGGCTAATGTACTTTTTGCACTTTCCTTATATGTGGTAGGAGAATGTATGTGTGTAGATTCAGATTAAAGCCATAGTCCTAAGACCCATCAGATATTTGTCTTCCCCTCCTTTGGCTTTGATGCTTTCCCAGATCTGTGCCTTAGTCTCTTTGTATAGATCAGGTGTTTTATACTGCTCTGTTCCCATATAGAACTTTGCATTCATAATTGAGAAATGGAAATTAATGACATTGATTTCCCCTCTTAGTTTCATTTTAGAAGCTGAGCTCAGATCCATCTCATCAATCACAAGTATGGAGAGAGGCAGTCACAGAAAAGGTAAGAAAATATCTACAGCTTCATTGCCAAGTATTACTATAAGGTAGTACAGTGAGCTCTGCTTTTTTACTCCAGGCATAGGAGGTGTTTTTCTCTCTTCCTTCGTTACTGATATTCCCATATTTCTATCCAACATCCCCCCATCTCCCAAATGTCACTGTGCTCTCCTGTGGCCTGTACAAGCAGCACCTGCAATGTTGTGCTGTTGGGATGTGTTATATCACATCGACCAGACTGTTGGTTGAAGGGTTTCCATAACACCCTTGGGTGTTATCTCAACTGATTCTCACTGTGGGCAGAGCATCCCTGAGTTGCTTCCAGAAAGTTTTGCTCGCACTGCAAAAGCCCAATGGAGCTAATGTGAGTGTGAACGGAGCCTCAAGCTACTGATTGAACAGTCTGACCTGAAATGACAGGAAGGATAAGAAAATGTACTGAAATACCATCTAAATGGGGTGGAGGTGGGGGGGGGAGCATGTCATAGGAGAAGCCATGTGCTGACTCTTAAAAATACCACATGGTTTGTAGTATTCATTAGAATGCAGGACTAGATAGAAGAATGAAATGTTGTAAAATATTACATCTGCATATGATGTGAAAGTTCCTTTTGTCCTATGACTTACTTTCCAAATCTCAAATGTTAGTAGGCTGTAGTTAATTTGATCCACTCTCTGCAGCTAAGATGATATTTCTGTTTCAGAAAAAAATAACACTTTGTAACTTTCCAAAACTATCACAGAAATATGTAAAGCAAATGTGTTTAAATTGCCAGTCCTTATGTTGAGTCATGTCACATTAAAAGTACCTCTTATGTTACAAAGAAGCTTTGAGTAACACAGGCCTCCTTGTGTTTGTTTCTGCATACTTCTTCCAGAACTGTCAAACTGAGTTTCCCTTTTTTGTATACCACAGCCTTACCCTTGAGAGGAGAGGGCTTTGAGAGCTGTCTAGGGACTATGGTGACCTTTCTCTATTACAGCCTGCTTTTTTTCCTAAAAACATGGGTCAAAAAACAGCCCCACAGAGCCATCTTGCAGTATAATACATTATATATGTGCTATTGTTAGATGACTGAGGTTAGGAACGATGATGCCGATACCCTCATGAGAAACAAGAGATGAAAATCCGGACAGCAGCGTCTCAGGAAATTCTTGTCTGGGAACTTAATGTCTGAACACACTGAGCTGGAAGGAATTCGTTGTGAGTGGCCATGAATGCCCATATGAGCCTCCCTACCTACAGGGAGAGTGCATAAAAAACTTACTAGTTCTGGGGTCAAGACACGAATGAGGAAAGAAAAGCGGGTCAGAAATAGGCTTGGTAGGTAGGAGATAGATGGCTCATTATTTCACTAGCCATATCCACCATTCAATCAAGCTCTTGGGACAGAAGTGAAACCCACCAAAAGCAGGTTCCAGCTGGAGAATTTCCACAGATGGAGTGGTTTCATTAATAGAGACAGGCTGAAAATCTGGTTTGGTTGCAGAATACTAGGGCCAGATAAGCCTCCATGTCAGTCTTCAGGATGCAGAGAAGTAATTGAACATGCTTTTTGTTGAAGGAAAGGAAGGGTGCACTGAGCTTTTGCAACCTTGCCACATCAGGAGTGGAATGTGGCCTAAAGACATTGAAATTATTTGCTAATTTTTTTTTTTTTTTTTGCAAGGCATGATGATATATATCCATTATGTGAGGATTATAAAGTTTAAGTGAAAGCTGTGAAAACATTTCTTTATTTGAAAAGAAAACTTTTAACCATAATTTTGGTTCCTACTTTATAATTAAGTAATTACCTCTGTTTAAACTAATTGTTTATCCATCCCTCCATGATATCCCTAAATGTGTCAGTTTCTAACTCGTTTAAAAGGAACAAAGCAATGCCACATACTTTTTGGAAAATATATATCCTTAAGGGTATAATTCTAGTGAGTTTTTCATCTTGTGAAGCCATCCCAGCAAGGTGAGTATAAATGCAAATAGTCTTTTAGAAGACAAATAGAAGAATCAGGTGATCAGAGAAGTGGCTTCTGGAAAAGTTTTCTTAAAAAGCAGACATGCAGAGGTGTACTGCTGACATCTGCATAATGAAATGTGCAAAGCAACTAGTGTTATAAATCATACAGAAATGTGCACACTAATATGAAATGGTTATTTCCTATGAGCCTTTTTCTGCTTCTGAATCCTGTGACATTCCACAAAGTTGCATGCCTGAGAATATATTTTCTGGCATTCCTGAGCATCTGGCACAGGAGTGGGATGAACTGTAAGAAAAAACAAACTGCTGGTCCAAAATCCTTCCTCAGAAACACCTGTTTAATAACAACATACAAAAAAAAACTGTAGTGTTATGGGAGTCACCAGTTACACATCAAATTCCCAAATGTTTTACTTAGTGGCTCTAAGTCCCTTTGATTTCCCCTGGCATGCTGTAGGAGTATTTTGAGGAGGCTGAATTCTTGGCTGAATGTGGCTGAAGAGAGATCAGACTGGGAAAACAGAAATGTAATTTGTTAGTATGAGTTTTTCATTGCTTTTCACCAACAAAGTTTTAGGGCTTTAAAGTCTCGAGATAAAAGATAGTACACTTTTATTCAGCCAAATGAAATGGAGATCAAAAAATCTAACAGTTAACAGAGGGAGTTAACCTATTACTTAAAAAAAACATTAACTCATGTTAAAAAAGTTATTATATTTTATCTCACAGCAATGTCATTAGCTGAAATTTATTGTTTAATTTTTTTCTGATTTTTAGAATCAGGAATATCATGAAAGGTGCATACCTTCCTTCAGTGAAACTTCTGCAAAAGGTGTCTGTCTTTAAATTTATTTATTTCATATCTCTTTACTTTAAAAAAGCCTGCACTACATATGCCAACTTCCATTAGGATTTAGTGAGAGTGATGATACTGTGAGAAAAATCTATGAGCCAGAATTTGAACTTGACTTCATTACTTAATTTCTGTGTTGTTGAAGAGTCAGAAAGAACCCTGGAACTAAGAGCTGGCCCAGCTTACACCAGCAATAACTGGGTACCTTTCCTCTAGTCAGGTAGGGCAGTATGTTAGGTTTGTTAAATAAGCAGCAATGCCAAAAGAGGGAATATGATACTGCCAGCACTGATTTAATTGTCTGCTACAGCTAAGGCTGCTCTGCTGCAGAATCATGTCTTACCACAGGTCTTGTACCAGATAATGGCAAAAACACATAAACACAAAAACACATAGCACAGGCTAATTGCTCTCCTGTCACTGTAGCACAGAAACTGCACTTTGCCTTGCGTTTTTGAAGTATCTTTGCAAGATGAAACTCCAGCACTTTACTACTTCTGCTGCTATGTTACAACTCTCAGATCTGACTGCTTTCAGGTTTAACTGTGGAGTTTGAGTGCAATGGTATGGGCAGACATGAACTCTACCACCAGTCCCCAGTGCTGGATGGATGAGTTTTGATACTGATATCCACAATAAAAAGCAGAAAGGCAAAGCATGGTAAGCAAGCAATTTGTGACAATGCATTAGTTTCAGTAATGTATTTTCCATTCCTTTACAGACTCTTCTAAATTGTCAGAGCCCTGGGGATTGGGGCTGGATTCTGCTTAAAGTGTGGCTATAACATGTCACACAAGTGACTTGGTACATGTGTGAGAGATATTGTTCAGTGAGGAATGGGCTCTCTCAGCTACTGCTGTTAGCATATTCTTTACCCTTTCAGGTATCAGAAAATTCAACTTTCTCCAGTCTATCTTGCATCTTTCTGCAAATCCTCTTTCCTCTTTCCCGTAATTCTTTCTTTCCATTCACAGCCCCAGCCTTTTATACTCGAGGAAGCAAAATTTGATTTTCCCTCCCCTACTTGAAGCTTTGAGATGGCCACAGCAGTGCTCAGCTAGTGAACTTGGCAGAGTTGCTGAGGTTACTAGTGCAGGCTCTGGGATAAATGAACATGGTGCATAGCTTTCAGGAACTGGATTTTACTCAGTCAGCTGAGAGTGTGGGCAGAACAGGCTTCTGTGTCTGCTCAGCTTTGTAGACAACCCCAAATTCTACCTCACTGATGGAAAGAGATACTCCTATGAAAGGTAAAGTGGATGCAGGAGGGAAGAAAGAAAGGTGAAGGAGTGCAGTGAGGCCAGATGAGGAATTATTTTGGAAGAGATAGAAGAAGTAAGACATAGAAGTCAAGATTCTTTTTCAGAGATTTAAAGACAAAATAAAATCTCAAATATAATGGACATTTGAAATTGAGTTGCAGCTGAGGCAGGCACTACTGGAAGGGAAGAAGGGAATAGAAGAAAGAGGACATACAATAAGTCTGAGAAAAATCTCTTGTGGAAAGAGAACTGGGAGAGTGTTGCTACTCATATACCCTAGAAAAAGGGTCATATTTCAGTGTACCGTGGTCAATTTAAATTTTTTTAACCTAAATATCTAATATATTTAGGCTTTGTACAGCTAAATTCCAATGAGGTCAATGCAAATTTAGCTACCCAAGTATCTTTGCCTCTGATTTTATGTGATTTATGTGCTATTTTGCTATAATCCAAAGTTTGCAATCTGATTTAACACACCTCTAGACATTATGGCTTTGCTAAATGGATGAGAACATGCCTTGAAACCCATGAAAAAATATTGATTATATTTATGGACTAGTGAGGAAATAACACCCTAAGGGTGGATATTGGTAGTGTAGGGTAGGGCAACACCTCAAGGGCAATTGTTAGTTATACAAATCAGATGGAACAGGTCACTTCTATCACAAAAGCATAAACCCAGCCTCAGATCTCAATCTAAAGTGCTCTCACATTTCCAAAACATAAAAAATCAAATGGAAAGGAACAACAAATGAAACAACTCTTGATTACAGAGGAACAAACCTTTCAAATCTGGATTTAACCAGGGATCAAACAGGCTTTACATTGCACTTGAATATGGCATTAGGAGAGTAACAATGAGTCATGTCAAGACCTGTCTCAGTCTGCAAATCCCATGGTCATCAAGAAAATAAGCCTTTCCCTATTCCTCTGCATCTAATAAATCTGAGGAATGTAGGATGATGTCTCAGAAATTATAATCTTCTTTTGAAGGAAGCAATAACTTTAAAAAATGGCATATGTTTTGTAGAAAAAGGAATTTAAACATATGAAAAATTGATTATTAAAAAATTGGGAAAGCTTGTAACTAGCATCCGTCTCTCCTAGCAGTTTTTGCCCAAAAATAGAATGGATTACATGAAAGGTTATAGCAGTGCTTGACAGATACAGAAGTGATACAGAATCTCACCTATTTTCTGTCAAATAATGAACATTCTTGTCAATTTAATGTGGTGACTGAATAATTCCACTAGAAACATCAATAATCAAAGAGTGACTCATTTTGAATGTAGCTCTAAAGCAATAAATTGCTTGGACACTACTGTGTATGTAAAGTATGAATAATTACAACAAAGTCACATATCTAGTGCAATGTATTGTATATCTTGAATTAAATGTAGGCTGAAGCCAAAATAAAAACTTGGCACTTTGGCAAGACATTAATATAAATGATACATAAAGTTCTGCAAAGCATTTATTTTGCAGTTTAGATTATTTTACAATGAAATATTTGCCATGCCCATATTTATAAAATTCTACCTTAAAAAAAAATAGGTGAATTTAGATTAATGGAAAAGCATTAAATTCTGTAAGTGGCTTTTAGTAGCAATTCAATACATGCTATTCTGCTGGACTGATTCAAGGCCATCTGCACCTTGCAGTGGTACAAAAGGTCTCCCCTCAACATTTTCAGACAAGCTGGTAGTGCCATTCTTAATTGAACAAGGTGCTTTTGAAAAAGGCCATAGTTTGCTACAAGTCCTGAAGGCAAATGAGTACAGGGAACCCACACATGATTAAGGAGCATTGTTGCACCAAGATATTTAGCAATAACTTGATAATTTTGGTGATAAAATTGTGACCTTACTTCTAACTCCATGTCACATTTGAACTTAGTTACTGGATATTTTAGTGTTTTCTTTCCTCTCTGGGTCTTTTTTAACCAGATCATTGATCTGGTCCAGTTCACTGCATGGTAGCATCATCATTAATTTTAACAGAAAGAAGTCAGCAGGGATGTGTGGGCAGCTTCTTGCAACAACATTGTTTCTGTCTTCCAACTTAAAAAGGAACTAGTGCAGTCTGACATTTCCAAACTTAGCAGGGCTTTATTCTTAAGGTCTAAGATTAAAAAAGAACTGGATAATTGGGTAACAATGAATATGCATGTACAAAAAAGAGGAGTGTTACATGCTACAGAAATGGCATAAACTCCAATTTAGGATGAACTTCCTCCACACTGCTGGCTGTCAATGCCTGTCACTGACACAAGTATTCCAACATAACTGAGACAGAAAAATCCTGTAACTGCTTCCAGTGGCCTAGCCAAACCATATGATCTCATCTCTCATCTCCAGTACACTGTTTGCAAAGGTAGAACAAAATACAGGTCTGCAAAACCTTTTGTCCCCTTCTGATACAAGTGTAGATGAAAGGAAGTTACATGGAGACACCTAACAACAAAAGCAAAGCACTGTGTTTATGTTTTGTTTCATAGATGAGCAGTTATTTATAGCACAGATACACATCGTTGAAAATTTCTGGATTACTGAATGATCGAATGGGAAAAAAAGTCTCACCTTTCTTATATAATGTGAAGGGGCAGATTTCAAGGCTTATGTACCTGGACTGATTCCCAGACCCTGGAAGACCTCTGAAATATGGCTTCCTGCTCTCTCCTGTTAAATTTTTTTCTGCCCAGAATGTGTAAGATGCAGAAGACACCAAGTTATTCCACCTTGCAGCAGTATCTAACTACTGCAGTAGTTAGAATGTAGTAGTAGTGGGAATGTGACACAGTGCTTTCCCCTGGTGATGTTGATGTCAGATTCAGCTTCCAGGACCTGATTAGGCTGCTCTCTTCATTTGCTGTTGAAATCTGTGTCCTGGGTAACACAGTGCCTGGGGCTGCAGACCAACTAAGCCTCCCCTTTCTTCCTGCTCACAAAGGAGTTTCAGTTCAAACTGAAATGCAACTTTGGGACAAAATGCTTCTCCAAGCTAGCTCACTGAAAGACAAGCTATGAATCTCAGGAACAGTAATAGCACGTAAAATAGAGGAATAATCTTTTGGGGAGATAGCTAATCATAGAGTCTGTGAGCAAGGGAATTTTTAAAGAAGAATTCAAGAGAAAATAATACTGTGTTTGATACTATGTCTTCAGAATCAATAATCTTTTTCCAAGCAAAAGATTTGCTTCAGGTGAAAGTTGTTTCTCTTACCTTCTGATAAGGCCACTTGTGTGAAGTTAAGCTTCCTGGTGATCACACACACCAGCTGCACTCTGTCACAGGGCTTCTCATGGAGAAAATTTCTGGCATTTCACCTCTGTAGCAGCCAGCTGCAGACTTACAGCTTCATGTTTGGCATGGACTGAAAAAACCCAAAAACTGTGGTCCACACGCTGTATTTTGCTTTACTGAAAATATTCCAGGAAACAGAGAATATTATTAAGTAGAGTCTTAAATATGAATGGAAAATTTGCATCTGCTATTAGACCTTTAGGCAAATTTAAAAATAAAATTTTTCAATTGCAAAATATGTTTTTGTTACAGACATTGGAGAAATCTTCTACATTGCTGTATAAATGTGGTAGGGAAAAATAATCAAACCACCCACAGGTGAAGGCTGTCTCTTCCTAGGAGTGAGATTTCTTAAGGGCAAGAACACCTGCAGACTGTTCCAAATCTCTGGTAAGATGATTAAAATCATTGTCTGTGACAAAGGTTATGCTGTGCAGGAGCACAGCAGGGGGAGATCATTTTGTGTAATGCTCTGGTTTGCACTGGCAGTAAAATTTTCAATCATGACTGTACAGAGGCAAGTATCAGTGGCCCTTGCTGCAAATTATTCCTAACTATTAAATGGTCTGTGTTTTTCTGTGGTATCCTGAATTATGGCTGTTTAATGCATTTGTCTTATGCAGATACACAAATTAATTTTGCCAGATCCTGTAGGTCTGGTCTGTTTATACCACCTTAGGTGTAGCTTTGTGAAAAGGCTTTGTTTAAATCACAAACAGAAGAGCTGAGTTACTCCAAGGCAGATACTCTGATTTCTGTCTGAAACACAAGTAGGAACATTTTAGAAGCTCTTCTCTATTAATCTCCTATCTTTGGATCTCATCTCCTCTGATGGTCCTTTTCCCTGAGACATGACCTCCTTTGAGATCTAGTAAAAGTCTCTATAAGTAGAGGTGCAGTAAAACATTTGAAATTTCTGGAATCCAGCTCTTCAGATGGAAAAGCACACATTCAGTCAAAAGAAATGGAACAGTGAGATCTAGCTGTGATAAACCATCAAAACCCGGTTTTCAGATACAGTCTGTGCAAATACCCTTCATCCACAGAACAAAGACGGTGTTAGTGATAGTAATATGTGCCTGAAATCCAACGCTGTCAAGGTTTTTTTCCTGCCAGCACTGATAAGTTGGTGTGCATTCCTCTACAATCTACTTGGAAGATTCAAATTACACAGTGTTTGCTAAACCTGACACTTGGCCAAAGAAGTACTTAACAGAACTAATACAGGGACCAGGGATCAAATGACAGAGTCTTGAAAAAGTGTCATTATCTATTTGGTGAGTGACAATTTAAGCCTCAGTTTGCTGCTGGTCTCTTTTGAAGAACTGGGACTCTAAAAACATAGTTCATAACTTGACCATATCCTAAGAGCCATTAATTAATTGTTCATACAGGCATGGGATTTTAAAATGCCACCCCCTTCAAGTTAAGTGCAAAAAAGCCTCCATTCCTTTGAAGCAAGGAAGTGTGTCACTAGCAGAAAGACAGTGTTGCTGTTACATGGTGATAAGAAAAGGTCACCAGTGCAGAATCCATATAACGTGTATAAATTTTTATAAGAAATAAACATTTTAATCTTGAAGAAAAGATGTAGCAAATGTGGCTCTATAATACCATCCTTTATTTTGTCACCAAGATCAGAAAAAGGATGAATTTATGATCAGTCAAAATGCAGGAATCTGTAATTCTCTGCCATTCTCTCACAGTGATTAGGATCTACTTTGTGCAACTGACTTCAAATCACAGGATATTTCTGTATATATGGAAGCAAAGAATGTTCCTCTGTAAACTCCAGCCATTCAGATTTTTTCTAGTATAAAATCACATGCAACACTAGAACTAAGCCAGAGAAAGCATAGTTCAACCTTCACAGCAGGTTTCCTACTAAGCTGCAGCAGGAACAAAACTTTACTGTCCAATAAGCAGTACTTTACCTTCAGAGTTCCTCTTAAATCTAAACCAGGAAGGTTTTTAAATGGGTTTTTTGGTGTGTTTAGTGTTGGGGTTTTTTGGCAGGGGAGGGGGGGAGCTAGAAGAGGCAGACAAAATCTTCAACTGAAATCAACATATCTCTTTCTTAAGGCCTCACAAATGCTGGCATGACAAACTTGCAGTGTGATGTGCTCCTTGTATCTGCAGTACTGCTGCTGTGCCCTCCTCTATCTCAGTTGCTGAAATTTGTCATTGCTCTGATCCTCCTGGAAATGTGGAGAACAGGCTGAGGGATTGCCTCCCTCACCTCCTGTCATCAGCACTGATTTGTAGACCCCCATCTGCCTATCAAGGAGCTGCCTCTCTCTCATAGCCAAGACAGAAAGCTGTCTTGTACAACAAGCCAGATGCATTTTAGTTTTTTTTTTTCTCTTCCTCTCATGCAGATTTTTAGGTTAGCTGCTTTAAAAGTAATGTAGCCATCAGATTTATTTTTTGACTTTTAATCTTCTTTTCCAGCAAGTATTTTCATTGTACTATTTTGCAGCATTTTGAATATGGCACATTTGAACCTCAAATAATGGAAGCAATGTCCTGTCTCCACAGTGCCCCACTGCAGAGCATGGGGAAACACTACAGAAACTCTTCCAGCTTTCTTAAAATAAGTCCACTTTAGTGGTGCAATACCTATTTTCATCAGCTCTGGATGTCAGCTCAGAGGTGTCAGCTCAGGCTGCCCCTACTGGGTCAGAGGCTGGGAGTTCAAAACACAGAGGAATACTTCCCTCTGCTGGGCATGTTTATAAACTGGTGCAAAATAAATGTTTGAAAATAGACAAGTGGTCTCCTTCTGTGTTTGACTCCAGGTAAATAATCACAGCATTTATCTTTGTGCATCTAAATGTAGATGTTCCCACGTGCCTCTGGAGGCACCTGCCTTTCTCCATTGGCTGGATAAGGGATCAAGCTCTCTAACACTGATTGATAACAAGCTCTCTCCATTATCTATTGGATAGTTGGATGCCTCATGTAAGTAGCAAGCATCATCTTGTTGCTCCCAAATACTTTAGCTGAAGGTCATAATCATCAGAAATCCCAAGCCCATATAAATATCAACGAAAATCTTTACTGGTTCACATGATTATTTGCAAACATAGGGTGGATGCTGAATTTCTCTCAGAAGTATAAAGACCTGTGCTTTAGATTACTATATTGAGGGGAATACTGGGAAACTGGGCCATGATTTGTATGACATGTCACAGGTTATGAGGAAAAAGCATTACAAGGTTGGATTTTGGACTATTTGCAAATCACTGTTGGAGAACTATAGCAAACGGTTCTCTCTGGACCTCCCGTTTATTTGGTAGGCAATTGATTCATCTGTAATTAGGATGGGGTAGTTCAGCATTTAGTCAGGTGTTAGGTATGGATATTTTCTTGAATGGCAGTTATTCTTGTGCTTAACAAAGACAGTTAAGGAAGTCAAAAAGTGTTTGCAAGGAACCAACTGGTTTAAGACTGAAAGGATTTTGTATAATTTTGGCATATTTTTTTAGTAGAGTAATTTACATTACTGTTCATGTAAGAAGAGTTGGGTGACGTAGCAGTTGAGCAGCTGGGATTCACTGTATTTCTCCATACTCAATGAATTATTTTCATGTTGTCAGTTTATTTCATAAAGGTCATATTTTCCAGACTGACTGGGGATTTTGATATAAGGACTTACATTTTTATGGGTGCTCAAGAACTTTTATTGCTGAACATTTTGTAGAGAAGTTGAGTATGCTTTAGCAATTTATATTATGGTCCACAGATGGAAGAAATATGCAGGCAATAGAAAGGAATCAGACTCTCCATTTTATGTTGATTATTCAGCTAGTCCTATGTCCCAACAGCATTCTGCAATCCAGATTGACTACTTTATGATCATTGCTTCACAAATTAAAGCACTACCCTAAAATAGCTTAGATTTTTATCATGTCTATTCATTTAGCCTTTATTGCAATATCATCTGTCAAGGAAAATGTTCTGTTTTATTGAGTTACACCTACAGTTGAGGCTCTATTTCATTATGTTATATCCAGAAAAAACATTATCCTCCCTGTTTTTAGGAAGCTATTTGTCATTTCAATATCACCCACAAGTTCTCACTTCCCTAAAAATATTGAACTGCAGTTCTGCTGGATTGCTGTTGGTTTCCTTCTGCACAGATTGCTTCAGTCCTCAAGCCACAATTATTTAATATAGCCACATAAAAAATCAGGTTCCCTGTTTATCTTAGACACTAATAGATGGATCTAATCCTTTTTTGTCTGTTTATTGACAATTGTAGTTTCCCCATCCTTGACTTTCTATAATCATAGTCAAATTGAGACAGATTTATAAATTTATCTCAATTTATAGACAATTAGTAATTTTTATTTACTCATATACTTGTTGTGTGGTAACACCAGATAGCAACAAGATGTCTAGAAATGCCACTTAAGCAGAGTGAGTAATTATGTACACAATCAGGTTGGCCAGCCAAGTAGCTCTTGTATGGTCTTGACATATGACCTCTGAACATTAGAAGAGTTAGGATATATGGAACCTTAACTCTTGGAGAAAAGGGTATCTCCTGAGCACATGATTGTGTAGAGCAGCAGATTGGTTCTCACAAAATATTTTCACAACAAAGGAAAGAAGCTTGTGAGGTAATTTCAGCTTTAGAAGAAAAACTGCTGCAGATAAGGAATTGTAAGTACAAGTTGTTATTAATTCTCTCTCACTTTGTAACCAACCAATCTCTTAGGAATCCCCACTCCTCCAGCTAAGCATTTTATTCCTGTCATCTCTGTAACAGGCTACCTGGCTGTAAGACTGCAGCACTGTATGCAACTGAACACTGGAATGAAATAAAATCCATCTGCTAATGCTTGACTTGGTACTTTCAATATTCTAACAATCCTTTGACTTTCATTATCAATAAACATTGGATTTTGCATTAATTGGTGTTTGCCTTGTGTTTTTAAGTTACTTTCACTCAGTTGCAGTCTTCCACTTCTCAGTTTTCACTGTTTTCAAGTGAGTCACAGTGGGGACATTTAATTCTGAATAGACTCTTCTCAGCATGCTGGAAATAAGCACAGGAAAGCATCGTGTTTTAAACCCTTCTCTTCTTCCCAATATCCTTGAACTTAATAGAATCTCATCATACACATTTTAAAGATATCCTATCTCACTGTGCCGTATTGAGACCGAGCAGCCTGTAAAAGATGAAAAGACAAAGCATGAAGAATTAATGAAAGGTACCCCAAAGTATTGTACTTTTCATTTCAGCAATAGTTCTGAACTGCAGCAAATACAGATCAGAAATTACCTACCATCATACACTGCAAAAGAGGAGGATTCTCTCTCTTGAAAAATAGCAATAATCTCTCTCTGCTCTGACAAGTTTAGCAAATTAGATGAGTTAAACTCCTTACCTTCAGTTTCTAAACTAGTCAGAAAGATATTTATTTAGGTAAAGTACAGCTTAAGTATGCAGGAATAAATACAAAGCAGTGAAAAGAATGGCCTGAATTAGTCCTGAGAGTTGAGGTATATTCTATGTCATTCTGTAGAAGACATATCAAGACATTAATAGAGAAAAGATAAGTTGAAGACATTTTACTCAAAAAATGAATTAAATCAATGCTTTAGAACTCTGTAAAAAAATTCCAAAGCTTGTAGAAGGTTCATATCTGAGAAGTTTTTCAAATTAATTTATTTGTAGCATGATAAAATGCCTGTGTTTTATTTCACTGATTAACTCCTTCTGAGTTCTTTCCTAGGAAGGCAAAGTTTTGGTTGCATTCCTTGAGTAATGTAATTACACAAGATTAGATTAGAATTTAGATGCCAGCACCCTACCTTGCAACGTGGACAGCTGCATTAAGCAGATTTCTGTTCCTTCACAGGGTTGTTTTGCATGTCTCATGTCAACATACAACATACACGCTGGTCCTCTCTAAAGGTAAAAATCAGTGGTCAGTGGTAAACATGTGGTAAACATGTTAAGCAGGAGAACACAGTTTTAAAAAAGTACTTCATAAATTTCATCTGAATTAAATAGCCAGAAAGTCTCTGAAACAGTATTTAAAATGATGTGTTTAAAGTGAGGCATGTATACATTTAGATTGGATGATAGGCAGGCTTGTTCAGATTTGTTGTTTGTTAATCAACATTAGCTCATCTTAGGCAGACTAATGTTTATTGTCTAATGAATAACAGCATTAGAATATTTATACAAACCTGTCACTATTCAAGAAAGTGAAACTTATTTTTAATACAAGTAAAGATATGAATGAGAGATTTCCTGGTAATGAAGTCCTGGATGGGAAAAAAGTAGGAAAGATTTTTGGTTTAAACATCTTAAAACCTAATAAAATTTTGTTTCCTGACACAAAGCCCTAGCTCTGAACTTGGAGAGTGTTGACCCAGTCTACATAGGCTCAGGACAGCACCAAAGCGCTGACCTAACCCACTGTACACAGCCAAACCCTGCCTAGCGGGCCTTGACACGATTAAACCATTTTGCAAACATGACAGCTGGGGAACTTTCCCCACCTTCCTGTTCAGCCTCCTCTTACTGTTGACAGCAGTGCAGGATTTGGGAGAGACTTCAGATCTCTTGCAAATCATAAATGCATCTGCACAGACACATGCTCCTCCTCCTCATGCAAGGGGTACTGAAGATGGATGATCAGGTGTCATCATCACTTTAATACTGAGCTGTCTGCTTTGTCGTGCACTTTGGAGGTACTTTTAAGTCTCAAAATGCTTTAGAGCTCTTTCTAAAGGTTGTGATTTATGAAGTTGTGTGAGGGGAAGTCATCTTATTGACTGATGAAAGTCCTGTGGTGCGTTACAACTGAAATTACTGCAACTCTGTCAGTATTGACTGCGGAGATTTTGACATTTAGCAATGTACTTGGCAGATTCAGCAAGCTTGTGGCTAAGTGATTTCAATTATTTCTATTACTACTGAGTCAATCATTCTGAGATATTTTGTTGAGCTGAAGAAACCTCCAACTCTGATATGGAATAAGAAAAATATCTTTTTGTTTGCCTGAAAACAAATATAATATTCTGGGAGACAGATATCTAATGACTGCTTTTGTTTTACACACTGAATAATAACTTGTTTAATTTTTAAAAATAACACTTGATTCAACCTGAGAATACTGATTCTATCTCAGTAAAGTGTTTGTCAGCAGAATGCATACAGAAGTAATTAATTACCTGTTATTAAAAGTTATGTCAATTTCTAACACACAGAATAAAATTTTAGTGTTGAGGTTTATGTATGCTGCTTTGTATGTTACTTGTAATCTTTTGCATAAAGATCCAAGTCTTAAATTTGTCAAGATGTAGCTTTACTTGTATTTCTTTAAAATACACAATATGGACAATTTTAGATTAATATTTTTAAAAATATACTAAAATTTCAGTTTCAGGATCTTTTCTGGTTAATGAAAATAAAAAGGCATCACAGAACAAGTCAAGGCAGTATTCAAATAAAGATTGTACATGACAAGAACAATTCTGGAAACTGAATTTGCTAGGTAATTAGCACAGTCTATGACACTTCACTAAAGCATATCAAGACCACTCTCTGCCTGTGTTCTTTTTATGTCTTGGGAAGAATATAAAAAGAAAGTGGAGATCAAATTTAATTATCACTTCATGTTAGAACTGATTAGCATTTGCAGATTTCCACATGGATTCTCTTTTGTAACAGAAACATTTGAGCTATGATAATATCATAGAAGTCAAAGTACCTTTAAACTAGCCCAAATGAGAACAAAATCTTATTTGTATTTCTTCTGGTTTAAGTTGCTGACAGTAATTGAATTAGTATTGAATATCAAATTATTAAACACTTCTATATTGGTATTAACTTGGAATTTAATGCTTCTAAAATACTACTGAGTAATGTTTGTGGGTGAATGATGACAGCTTTTAAACAATTTTATTTCTCCTGTGATCAGCTCTTCAGAAAAAAAAAAAAAAGAATATAAGGGCAGTAAATTGGGCTGTGATGGCTGAATTGCGTGTGGCTTGGTGTCAGTGCATGCAGATGTTCAGCATCAAAGGCTGGGAAAGAGGCTTCTGCATTCATCTGTAATTGCTCTACCAGAAGTAGGTGTTGCAATGCTGAGTCAAAATCACCTTTGTGGATTCATTTTGCAATGTATCAGTTCATAAAAAATTAGTATTAAATGGTAATAGCATTTGGAGGGCAATCTCTATCTTCCACTGATTTAATACCATTTGATTTCAGGAAATAAATGTGGCGTATCAATGTAAATTTTCAAACATTAATAATAGGGCAAACATGAATCCCTAAACCTTTGTTATCTATAGGCAATATCTTTCAGAATTAAATGTTTGATCTTCTGAGGCTTCATTCTGTTTGCAGATCCTGCTGGTCTTATCTGGGGATACGTGTTCCCCATGCAGTGGCAATTTTACAGCTTTACGGATTGAGTTCATGCGCTCCCATGACCTGTAAATGTGCAAGAGTGCTTTGGGTAATGATAGCAGATGTGCTTTCATTCCAATAGCATCTATTCTCATATTAAAATTTGTGCTTGAAGTTCAACTTTGTGTTATTTGCTGATGCAGAATCCTAATCTGTGGATATGGGCTGAGTGATGACATTCTGCCACAGTAGGGTATGGGAACAGTTTCATTAAGGAAATAATTATAAGGGCCAATATTTCTGTGCAGTAAACATAGTTTTATGGTCTAGTTTTTAGATACTCTATAGAAGGTTTATACAAAGGTACAAAGGGCCTTGATTTTCAAAGGGGAATAAGGAGGACTGACTACATCCTCTCGAAAGAAGTCTTTGAAGACAGACTTGTAAACGTGCGAAGTAAAAGGCAAGATGTTAAAACTTCATAGAAAAATCTATCAGTGTGAAATAAATACCTTTATTCTTCCTTACAACTGCTTCTCCAGGCAGAGTGAATTTAAAACAGAATCACATGAAAATTACTTTAAATATTAAAATAGTAATATGTTTACTATTAGATGTATACTGCTGTATGCACATGTTTTAAAAACAGCTTTCTAAAAATAATAATAAAAAAATTCACTTTCATTTAAACATTGAGAAATCCTGAAAGGTAACAGCATGAAAAGGGACCATCAACAAATCTGTGTACCTTGCAGATTAACAATATACCTTTAAACACTGCTTCATCCCACAGAGTTGAAGATTTTCAGCATTATTGACTGCTGCACATATTTTCTCACAGTATCTTTTGTGGATCCCAGGTGTGCTTTCTGTTCCTATCAGTTTCATTAATACTCAGGCATACTCAGCCTTCTCTGCAACCCAGTTTTACTCTTTCTTTTAAAATGTCTCCCACAATTATCCTGTTTATTGTTACACTCAAGACCTATATTATTGTTTGCTCTCTGATACAAGACTGATTTGGATCAGGTTATAGTTTTTTGAGACAGTCTCATTGTCTTCCATGACTAATAAGGTGAGGCAGGGGAACATTGCTTGGTTTTGGATTTAATGATCAGAAATGCTTTGAAACAGATGAAAATAAGGTTTGTTTGTTTCACCTGTGGTGGATGAAACAGAGCCATGACCTTCAGGTGCTGAAGAAAGGCTCAGGTTATGCCATCAAAAAGAACCCCACAATGAAGCACTAGGTGAACTTCCTGGGGAGATTAGAGAACATCACTCACCAGAGGTGTGCAGACCAGGCTGTGTTTTCTCCCCAGAACTGTTTCTTTTCAGGAAAACTACTGGATTTGCAGATTAAGGAACATAGAATTGTCCATGGCAGGAGACAGAGAACAGCATATGCCATCTTTTTGATTTTGCCTCAACATCAGAGGGAGTCAGACTGTAAGCATTTTAAAATGGAGGGAGCCTATAACAAAACTTGTGTAACAAGTGTCTCAACCTCAGAAAAATCAGGGGAAAATAAATGCAAGACTAATTTCTCACTTGTAAAAGTCCCTGTTTGAAGAACTGGGATAGTTAGTCTCTGTCAAGGCACAGTTATATTTCACAGAACAGCTTTAGTCCATCTGTCTGGGGGAGAAGATTGTAAAGGAGTTGGGGCTTCATATGTGACAAAGGATAAGCTAGTTTTAAATTACATTTAGTACTCATGTCAAACATATAAAAAGCCTTATGCTCTTAAATGTGCAATGGTGACCATAGTAATGATCCCATTAAACATCTCATAGAAAAGGAATAATACCCTCTAGACTAAACTAAAATAAATGTTACTGAGCACTGGTTCCCCTGGTTTATCTTCAAATTTTTTTCCAGCCTAGAAGTGCAGAACACTCTAATCAGTCATCACATCTTGCACTGTGATGCCTCACCTTTTTATGTTTCTTGTTTTAAACTCTTTTGAAGCTACAAGCTGTCTTCTGCAAAGGCAGTTGTGCCGGAACCTCAGGGAGAAAAGGGAGAGCTCCCCCGCTATGTGCCATCTCTGCTGAGAAGCATGCTGACCCCAATATCTATGGCATTAAAATATAAAGACGTCCTTTTCAATTTGGTTTCTGTACTTCCCCTCAGGAGTCTGAGTTGAGGTTTTTGCCTTCCCTGGAAAACAAAGAGGTTTGGATGCCTGAAGGGGGCCTGGCTCCTCGCTAGCACCCTGACCTGAGCACAAGCATGCACTCGCCCGGGATGCCGGGTCTCACGCCATCCCTCATTACGGGTCAGATCTCACAGCGCCTTTGTCTCTGTGTTCTGCGTTAACTGTTTATCCTCTGGAGGCTGGACAAGGTCAGGCTACTGGAAGCTGGTGAAACCCTTCCTTTATGACAGGGAGTAGACCAGACAAGTGTGAGAAATAAAATATTGTTTAAGAGTTCAAATAGAACAGGAGAGAATGGACAAAGTTTGAAATGAAGTGCCAGTAAACATTTATTCTTACCAGATGTGATAAGATCAGGAAGTAGCCGAGTGATACTCAGGTCCTGGCTGGCCCATACAAGACTGGATGTGATTCTCTCATTCCAGGTCCACAAAAATATACAAGCTAAGCACTAATATAGAAAATATTTATGAATTATCACAGCAGAGATCCAAATGAACATAGCTGTATTGCAGCAAGGCTTTGCTGGGTTATGCTGGTTACAGTCCTGGCTGTGACAATAGTATATCATATGTAACACAGCATTCAAATTTGAGGAGATAAATTAGATTTGACTTTAAATTAATTTAGTAGTCCTAATTTAAGTATTTCATGAGAAAAAAAGGAAAAAGGGTCTCTACACACAACTTTTTTCTAATTTCACTACTGAGGCTAAAGTGCTTAAGGAAAAAGCCTGTTAATATTTTTTCCCAAAATGCATACTAATAATCTTTCCCAAAATGGATTATACTTGATTCAAGTAATCATAGTGATCATCAAAGACACTGCACTTAGAGGGCAAAGCACATTCACACTACATTGCAATAACAATGTCTAAATGAGTACAATTCTGTCATTCCACTGTCGCAAGGCCCCATAAGCGTGTAAACTCATGATGGGCATTAACCTTATCATTATTCAGCAAAAAATTTGCATGTGCAGTGTTCTCTAACTAGGAGGGGCAATTCTCTGCTGCCTGAATGGTTCCACAGTAGTTTTGAAATTCATTCAAAGGAATGGACCTGCCAGGTCTAGTGAGTGACATCCCTGCCCATGGTGTGGGGTTTGGAACCAGATGATCATGAAAGCCCCTTTCAACACAAGCCTTTTTATGATTCTATGAATTGTGTAAAACCTGATAGCTGGGCATGATTTCACTGGGACGATTTACAAATTTAGCAGGACAATTTCATAATCTGCCTTTTTGTATCTAAATATTCCCTGTTTCCTCTTCCCTCTACTGGGGGAGAAACAGAAGGTACTAGGATGAGTTAGATCAGTTTAGAGCATCTATAGTGAAAATCTTTGTCATTACATAGAAAGTAATAGAGAATATGAAATGAAATAACTCATCCATTCTCCTTTTTTTTTCTTTTTTTTTTAAATTTATGACATTATGGCTTCAAGCTAGAATTGAAACTTCATTTTTTATGTATTTGCTGCAAATAATCAACATATAATCTCTAGAATTTAATATTCTAGGGGTTTTGGATTCAGAAACTTATATCTTGGAATATATTTAATTTGAGAATTAGACTGGTATGAAGAAGATTGTTTTATTTTTTTTTGTCAACAGAAGTTTCAAGTATTTCAAACAAAACGACCATTTCCTCTGCACAGTCATTATCAGAACAATCCAACAGAGTGTGCTCATGTACTGTGAGAGCTGAAGCTGCTTATAGTCAAAAGATGTTTTTCCTACCCCTTCTTCTTCCTCTTTAAAAAGGATGTCAAGATTTTCAATGACATATAACATCTCCTGAAGAAACAAGCATCATCTTACATAATTAAATGGAGGAAGAGAGGGAATTCTAGATGAGAACAGTAGGAGTAAAACTTTTTTAGAGAAAGTCAGTACTTAACAGCAATAGCACAGGGATCCACCAAGCTTTTTGTGTTAGTGAAAGTATTGAGCTGTGCCCTGGTGATTGACCCCAGGGCCAGCTTGTGCATGGCACTGCACTTTTAGAGAGGTGATCTGCTGTGAGGCTGGAGGAACTGAGAGTGAAGTCTGGGGAATGGCAGAGCTGAAATGGATTCTTCTGCTGGGGGATGCTTGCAAAAGGTTCTGCTGGATAATGTTGTGATGTTAAAATATGCAGAAATTGTTGCAGCCCAGATAATTTTTTGTAATAGAAACTGCATTTGTGTGAGATAGATCCCCAAAGACAACAGCCGATATTCAGCATTGGAGACAGCACAAGAACTAGATGCAAATGCATAACCTTCCTCATAATGAATCTTCTGACAAAGTTGGAGTAGCTTCCCATTCTGTTTATAGAAACACTTTAAACCTTTGATACCGAAGTCCCTTCTCTGAATAAAACTATTAAAATAAAGATTGCTCAATATGGGCAGGAATAGGGCATGTTTGATGCAATCCATCATACATCTGTATCCACAAGGGCTGAATATTTTGAAAAAGGGCATTTGAAAGTCGGTGCTACACAGGAGGGAAGGGGGATGCTGTACTATTAAAGTGACAAAAATTTGGACTTTGTTTGATACCTCAGTTGTCTGTTATCAGCTGTGAAATAGCTCAGACCAACAAACCAGTTACCACTGGATGGGAAGTTAATGTACATTTTCATAGTCTGATGCCTTAGCCCACAGCAAATTCAAGAGGCTTAGAGAAATCTGAAGTGCATGAAACAGCTGAGAGAGCTGATTTTGTGAAGGGCTGCTGCACAGTTACTCCCTCAGGGAAGTAATTTATTCTGTGCCTCAAAACCCAAACTCAAATAAGAATATTGTTGTTGCTCTGAAGGTTGTCAAAAGATAAAGTTCATTGCTGACTAAAATTAGCAGCCATTTCATTGCCATCATTAATATTGTAATGATACCTAGTTAGGTAGATTACTGCTATCTCCTTCATAGTGCCACAGCATTTCTGTTTAATAAAACCACATCTGAGAGGAAGTGGATACCTTGATCTGAAAAGGTAATCCCAAAATCTCCACATGCTGCATGGTTCGATGTAACACACAGACAGACACACTCTGTTTCACTTCAAGAATCCCCAAAGACCTAAATCTCTGTGCTCTTGCAAAAGCATTCTGTGTGCCAAGCTCCCACTGATCTCCCCTTGCACTATAATTACACTGGGATACCTCCCTAAAGGTGAAGCTTTTCTCTTTGGAAAAATGCTTGCAGCATTCTGGGACCTCTCTCATCCACACCGTGTAAAACTCAGCTCTGAGGATTAGCCTGTTTTGCCTTTCTTTTCTTTTCCACAGTCACAGTCTTTCTTCCTGGCTCTAGGCTTTAGGCCTCTTTACTGCAGTTCAATTTTACAAAACTGAGAACTTAGACCAACTGAATATGAAACTCAAGAGTTTAGAAATGTCTTCTACTGTAAGAACTTCAGACTTTGTAAGGTCTTACTACCTGATGTGTTTAGTTTTTGACTCCATCAGCATTAAGAACATATTCCTGCTAAAAATGTTGCCACAATGCATCGATTATATTCATATACCTTTAGACATTCCCTGTTATAAATCAGAGAAAACATGTCTGGTGCAGTACTAGCATAAGTATATTTGAAAAAAGCCAGCCCTGAAGTATGTGAACAGTGGAAATATTTCATCAAGCTTTATTTGAACATTTCCCATCACTGCCATTAGTATGATGATAAGAAAGCAATGGATAAGATACATTCCTGAGTTTATTAATCTTCATTTCTTTTTCAGCACAGCTTCCAATTCAGCTTATATTCTTAAAATGAACAGTGATTTTATATGTCTTGGGTCTTGCCTAGTTTAAGATGTTTTCAAAAAGCAGGCAACTTAGAAACTACCTTTTGCCTCCCTTAGGAAAAACAGCTCAAATAATGAAAATACATTGCAAGAGGCCCAGGGCATGTGAAGATGTAGTTATTTCACTGCTGAATTTCATCTGAGTCTCTTTCTCTGTGATAAGTAAATTCTTTCACATTTTGAACTAAGGTTTCACAACTGTATGGTAGCTGACTTGATAGCATAATTAACAGTCTCCTATACCTATGCAAACATTTAGGGATAAAACAAAAAGAAGCAAATCAAATGAAGTACAGATTTCTGGGGTTCACCTGTATTACTGTCTGGCTTCCCTAAAAATAGGAGCTCAGCAAATGTCACATTCATGCAGCCTGGTGTTTCATTTCCCCAGCTGTCCTTTTTCTTCTTTATGACTTCTGTATTTAAGCTTGTGCAGATACAACAAACAAGACAAAGACTGTCTAACAGTAACATCCAGTTAGTCATAAGCTCTTTATATATGGAAGCATCTTTACTTCTATAACGAGGCAGGGAGTGAGTTGGTGAGTTAGCATTGTTGTCACTGGTACCAAATATTAACTGGAACAGTTCTGCTGCAACAGGTTATGTCTTAAGGATCAATTTGTAATGCAGACTGCAAACCTGTCTGATTTATGAAGCAGCTGCTCTCCTCAGGACCACATCCTGTCAGATACATTTGTCTGGCCACACTGTGAGAAAAATGTAGATTATGCCCTTTAGACCCACAATGAATTATGAAACTCTCCAGCTTCTCACCAGAAACAACAATGATGCTAGGAAAGGAGAGATAATTTGCTTTCATTGGTCTCACAAATGATAGCTCATATTTAGACATCTGGGGCAATTGTTTCCAAAATTAAGAGACCCAAAATAGCACTTGCTTGTCTAAAATCAGCTAGCTCATCAATATTTAACTCAATACTGGCAGTATTTCTTATATTCTTAGTTTAAATGGTGAGAAAATTCAGTTTCACTAAAATGTTCCAAAATTATTACTGCCAAAAAGGCTTTTAGAATTCATTTTCAAGCATATTTAAAGAAATATATGACATGAGGCTGAAAATTATTAGAAGACATTGAAGCTGAAAGGGATGGGTTTTTCAAAGACATAGGATATGGAAAAATGCAAGAGGAACTTATTTTCTCACTGAAGGTCAAATAAAACTGAATAGAACAAAGAGAAATGAGGGCTGCACAGAGACTGGCAAACATTCAGGAAGTAACTTTGTGCTTGTAATATAATTGCAAAATATATCACAGGGCAACAGTGACTCCCTGAGAGAGATGGACAATATGAAATGGTTGTAACTATTAAGAATATCAATCTTACTGATCAGTAAGACTTTGAAAAACATAAGATGTACAGTATCTTCTTTTTATCTAATTATACTAAAAAATATTAGATCAAATTCTGTGAGCAGTGCAGAAGTGCTCTCAATCAGCACAAGTTGCACAGATAATTTCTACTTAAAATGACATAAAGTGAAAAGGTTTTTAATTTAAATTTCCTCTTGCAAAGGCTGGTTGCCGAAAGGCTCTTCTCACTATTGCTCAGTCATTGGTGGGTAAGTTGTTCCAGACTCTTTCACCTTCTCTGGAAAAGATATTTGTGTCAGCTGTTTCCCTATCTAGTTTTAAATCTTTCCAATTTTTTTTTTTTTGGGGGGGGGGGGGGAGGGGGGATGTGTGGAATTTATTCTCTGGTTAAACACCTCAGAAAAGCAGAAGAGCATATGTATGACAGTCTTTCCCAGTGTAGTTGCTTATATTTTCCCCATGACTAATTATGCACATGTGGGTCCATATAAATAAGAAGAGAGACAAAGTGGAAAAATAGCCTCTTATTTCACACTTTTTCAATATCTAGGGCTCTGAATTCATAAATACCAAAAGATACTTCTGCTGTGCTCATTAATATCTCTGTCTGCAAAGTTAAGTATTTGAGGGAGTAGCTAGTAACCAGTCTTGCCAGAATCCTGGACCAAATTTTCTGTCAGTGTTAGGAGATCCAGCAGGGTTACTCAGACTCAGATTTGTTTGAGATCATACATACAGAAATGTGCACTAGTTTCATGGAATACCGAAAAATTGCCCACACCAGATATGGATTGTGTTTCTTCATGCAAGACCTTGGAAAAAATCAACGTTAGGGTCTTGGATAGATGCCACCCTTTCCTCTCAGTCACAGTCATATGGCACTGCCATACTTCAGGTCAGACCTTATCTCCCACTCTTGGCTGGCAAGGGCCTCTGAATGCTCACAGAAAGTACAAAGCCCCACTGAGACCTATGAACCTTCAGTACAGCCAGCAGGTCTCTCTGAAGACTGTAAGCAAAAAACAGCCTGGCCAGCAGCACAGCAACAATTTCAACAGCATAAACATATTTTAGCAGCAGGAAAACAATCAAGAAGTCCTGTGAGATAGCACAGCCTAGATCCTGAGTGCCCTGCCCCAGTCTATGTTCCATGTCCCACTGGCCATGGCAGCTGCTTTGGTCCAGAGTAAGAGGTGACTGAAGCTCTTTGCCTCCCAAACACATGTGGGCAAACCAGATCAGACACCCTGAAATGCTTGTCCCTGGCCACTGTAAGGACTAGACAAGAGGAAGTAAAATTTCTTTCTCTCCAGGGCCTGCAAGAACCTCCCTCCCTGCAGCAGAAGGGAACACATGAGATGGGGGTACATGGCCCAAGCTGCACTATGCCAGACAAGGAAAAATAGCACAATTCAGATTTAAGTATTTCTTAGGAGCTCTGCTCTGTGTTTGGTAGACAGGCACAATTCTTCAGCTGGCCACTAATGAGCTCTGCCTGAGCAGTGCATAAGCAGTGGTCCAAAACAGCTGTTTTGCTTTGCTCTGCCTTCATCTGGTTCTGCAGCCCAGGTCTTGTATCTATTTTCCACCCTTCCAGTGCTAATGGTTTCTGACCTCTGAACCAGTGTTTGCTGGGGCTGAGCAAATGCCTCTGGTTTTGTGTTCAGGCTCAATGCCAGCCACAAATCTCTAATCACATTACATCCTGCTGCTCTCTGCAAAGAAACTCTGGACACCAGCACTGCATTCAAGGCTCTCCTTTTATTTAGCAGCCCTGCTCTGCCCGCAGTCTCATCAATAACCACATTAAAGACCATTTATGTGCACAGCTGGGCACTCTGGAAAACTGAGGGGTATAACAGGCAGCAGATGAGCACTCCAGTCATTTAACGCTATTAGATAATAGAGCCCACAGTATTTTCAATCCATAAAACAGCCTTTCCCATGTTCAAACGTTTTCTCTTTAAACAATATATATTATACACTAACAATATTCTTTAATGAAAAAAAAAGGAGAGGCTTTATTTTCCTTATATAGACAGAGTCCTGTTTTCTGAGAGTGTGAATCACTACTGACATAGGGGACAGATGAAATATAGGTGGTCAAGACCAAGGCTGGTTTATGTTGTAAAGCATTTAGAAGACTATAACACAACACCAGAGAAACCAATTAACTTATGGGAGGAACATGTTCCTACGTGCATGGTATAATGGGTGAGTATTTTAGTGGTGAATATCAAAATAATTATGCTAATATAAGTCTAATTTAAAAGCAGTTATTTCAGAGAAATAGGGGAAGAAAAAGTAATTCTATTAAAAATTCAATTAGGAATTAACTAAACAACCAACCAATGGCATTAAAAAATAGTAAAACTCAACTTTGTGCAACATTGTCTTGGTATTATTCTGATGTCTGAAGTTCCCACTCAGAATCAGGCTCTTTGCCATCCCAAAGAAGGATGCACAATGTGGGAGTCTTAAATTCAGTGATTTTTGAGGAATTAGAATACTCCAGTCCCTCAGGGGTCCATACTGGGACCAGTATCAGTATTTTTTAATGTCTTAGACTATGACATAGTGGAATCAAGTGCACCCTCAGCACATTTGCAGGTGACACCAAGCTGAGTGGTGCAGTTGACACACGTGAAGGACAGGATGCCATCCAGAGGGACCTGGGCAAACTCCAGGAAGTGACCACATGGGAACCTCATGAGGCTCATAAAGGCCAAGTGCAAGGTGCTGTACCTGGCTTGGGGCAACCTCCAGCATCTACACAGGCTGGGGTATGAATGGACAGAGAGCATCCTTGCCACTCATGTCCTGGATGGCATCAAAATTTGGCCAGCAGGTTAAGGGAGGTGATTCTGCTCTGGTGTGACCTCATGTGGAATACTGCTCTGGAGTCCTCAGCATGGGAAAAACATGGACCTGTTGAAGTGAGTCCAGAGAAGGACCATGAAAATGATCAGAGGGATGGAACACCTCTCCTGTGATGAAAACCTGAGACAGCTGGGGTTGTGCTGCTTGGAGAAGAGAAGGGTCTGGGGAGAGGTTATTGTGGACTTTCAATACTTGATGGGGACTTTTAAGAAAGATGGAAAAAAACCAATTTTAGTAGGGACTGTTGCAAATGAACAGAGTATTAGATTTAATAAAGATGTTTCACAATGAAGGTGGTGAAACAAACAGATTTCCCAGAGAGGCGGAAGGTGCCCCACTCCTGGAAACATTCCAGATCAGGCTGGATAGGGCTCTGAGCAACCTGATCTACTTGAAAATGTCTCTGCTCATTGCAGGGGTGATTGTAGTAGACGACCCTTCCAGCCCAAGCTCTTCTGGGGTTCAGGGATTCTGTGGTTACACGGCAGTCTGCTTAACCTGCATTCTCTGCAGATGAAAATCTCGCACAGCATTTATGTTTGACTAACAGTAATTGTAATGAAGGACAAGACCGGGTTGCACTGGGGTGTTACCAGACAGGCAAATGACTCAGAAACAAGTTTCGAATATATTTTGGAAACCTTAGAGTTTTCACTGTAATGTTTGTAGGAAGAATATATAAATATTTTATATAATGAACTGACAGTTACATATCTTTGCCATGAACAAATTCTTAGTAGTTAGACAGATATAAGGACATATAGATAACTTTGAGTGGTGCAAGTGTGAACTGTAGTCAGCAACTGTTTTCAGATATAATCTGTTACTATCCATTCAGCACATGAATACCGTAAAGACATATTTCCAAATGCTTCCAGCCATGGTTATATAAAAAATGCAGTAAAGAAAAAGTATTTTCAGAGACCCAGGAAATGTCATTCTGAACCAGTCTGTTTAAAGATTCTTGATGGCATTAGGCAACAATACCTGCTAGAAGGCAGCTGTTTGTAGGTATGCCAGCTTCACCACTGTCTAGTTACACAGGCTGTCTGTTACCTACATGTAAACCAGTCAGTCCAATGTGAGGAACTGGAAATAATGATCTCAATTTTAGTATTTTATTATTTTATCTTCAAACACATATAAATGAGAATGCAAGCTGCAAGGTAAAAATGAAAGAGGCTAAAATTCTGTTTTATTAAAAAAAAAAAAAAATCTTGTGTCAGATTGACTTTTACATTCCTGTAACTTCACTGTAGCCGTGAGGCTTTTTGCAATTTTTTAAAGTAGAAGTTGTCTCCATATGTGTGATAGGTGGTACATCTAGAAGAAGGTATCTGGCAGAAATAATGTATTTACTTTTGGTATCATCATAATAGCTTGCAATATTATCACTTGTTGTATTCAATAATTTAACAGACTATACATACTGAATGTATAAATCTTAGATTGTATTTAATATTTTTAGATGTTACACATTTTCAGCATGTTGCCAGAAAAGGAGTCTAGCAAGTTAAAGAGGAATATAAAAATTTATTATGCATATGGAACTTCTATAAAGTATGCTCCAGTAGTTCTTATACATTAGAACTTCTTTACTTTGCTTCAATTTTCTCTCTTTTGTGTTCCCCATGCCATATTTCTTCTTTCTCTTGTGCAGTTCCATAGAGTTATAACAGAGATTAAATTTACCATTTGTTTTAAAGTCAGATTTGACTTTTATACTCTAACATAATAAAAGAGAATTTTACAGTAATATGTTGTTAAACTTTGATGGCTAAGCCCCTTCCCCTCCAGCCTCTCACAGACTTAAATAATGAAATGTTCCCATGGTGATTTCCCCTGGAATCATATGTAATGTCTAATTTCAACCAGAAGATACTAGATATTTGCCAAGAGAGACTGAGTAACTGATTTTTTTAAATGTGCAGCATTTTGCAAATAAAATAGTACAATTCTACTGTACTTGCTATACAATAGTATAATCCTACAGCTTTAAATTGAACAAGATATTATTTTATTAAAACAAATACCACAAAATATAATGTAAATATCTGTAATTAGAAAAGGATCAGGAGGCCAGCAGATTAGGCATGACTTAACAAGTAATATGATCAAAATTTTTGTCCTTAATTTATCACATCACTATTTGGATGTGATTTTGATCACTGGTGAAAACTGAGGCCTCATGATTCATCAGCATAAAAAACCAGTTTCCCTGCAATCAAGGTTAATTAATGCCAGCTGATGTTCTCCACAGCTTTTTCATTTTTAGCATTGATGAGGTACTGGGATTTCAAACAGTGAAGGGGAAAATAAAGTAGCAGGTACAGGTAGCTAGGATTAACACTAACTACAGGATAAACATTTAAAGTGCAGTCATGAAAGGGAAAGGAAGTGTCTTCTTTGCATAGTGCTGGAAGGAAGAGCAAAAAGAAAAATTCAGAAAATGCAGTTAAAAATGTAGGGGAAAATAACCTGACATCTTGAAGGATATGGAAAACAGCCAATAGCTATCTTTTCACCTCATGGTTTTGAATATGATTTGAAAAACAGTGATATTAGAAAGTGCACTTTTAAAAAAATACTAGGGCTGTAAAGTACATTTTTTGACTCTAGAGATTCTTTGTATTTCCTAAGCCTGTGAAGGATGTTCCATCTCCTTTGAAGTTAAGAGAAAACCACCTACAGAGGACAAGAATACAGCTCATACCTAGTATTTAAAACACTCATCTGCAGAGCTGTTAGAAAAACCTTGCTTCTGAAACTTTTTAACATGATATAGATAAATTTTAAATCTTTTTGTATTTATGAAAGATCACTGTCCTGATTAAAACTTCATGTTTTATGTTAATGTCTTTCTACATGTAAACAAACATGCTTATAACACTTTTTCTTTCAAAAGCTATATTAATGCAGTTTAGCAGATGTATTTCTAAGTGATTCAGCCTATATGGGCCATATGTCAGACTTTAATCTTAAACCAGATTTCAACTAAAATGTGATTGTCTTTATCAGACACATATAGTTCTATATTCTGTATACGTTGTTGTGGTTGCCATACATATTTGGAGGGAAAACTGAAAAAAGATAACTTGATTTATGGATAGCACTGGCATAACATTGTGATAAAGCCCAGACTCTTTCTTGAATTCCAGCATATTTTGCTTTTGTGTCAACTGTCTTGGTGTCAGGCAGCCACCTGATGATAGGAGAGTGATTGTGTTGGGATGCAACCACCTCAGCACTGCTAAACAGTGGGGGAAAGGTCAGTGTGGCATTCCCAAGGTGTGGGTGACAGAAGATGGATAGACACTCACCTTGTACCTTTCTTGTCTGTTAGGGAAGTTTCTGAGAATAAGCCTCTTTTCCCACCATTATCCTGGAGCATACAGGCTCTTACCTTCTCCCCAAAAAGATAAAGTCACAAATTTTATGATTTTTTTTTTTTCTTCCTTCATGGACTCTATGACACTGTAAATTCTGTTGTTTTTCATCTGAGTACAGAACAGGTGGGTTTATTTGCTTTGGTCTTCCCAGCTAAACAACAGAGAACACACTGAATATTTATGTTCCTCATGGACACCAGGAGCCTGTGGAGCACACTCTTAAGTATTTGAGGGAAGGGAAGGGAAGGGAAGGGAAGGGAAGGGAAGGGAAGGGAAGGGAAGGGAAGGGAAGGGAAGGGAAGGGAAGGGAAGGGAAGGGAAGGGAAGGGAAGGGAAGGGAAGGGAAGGGAAGGAAGATGAGGAGATGGCAGGTGAAGATTTGCCTTTCTCAGATTTATCTGGCCATGGTCCTTTAGCTGACAAAGCACTTCTCTGATTACTACCCAGCCAGTGTCCAATCTGGCACCAGAGGAGTACAGCTGCAAAATCTGTGAAGAGCTCATTCACAGCAAATACCATGCAGATAGGCCAAAACCAATTATGGCTAGCAGTTATAAAAGAACTTTAGCATGAAAGAAGTTTTAATGGTGTAAGATTATGTAATGCATAATATATGCCCAAACATATGTCCACAGACCAGTCGTGATGCGTTTCAGTTTGGGCAAAAGCCTATAGTTGTTTGACTTAAGTAACAAAAGAGTTTTAAAACCTTTATGGAAACCACAGAGAACGCCAAATAGATGGAACTGAAAGTCCTTTTTTGTTCACAGCCCATTCAGGATAAATACTATTTTATTGCAGCATTCACCCACTTTTTTACTGAGGTGATACCTGCTGAGCTGAATATCTCACCGATTTTCTGCTTGGTGGCATAAGAAATGTGTCTCCTATACTTTACAGGAGCACTGCTATACCACCAGTATAAGGTATCAACCTGTTTTCAAAGAAGTACTACTAATAAATGTCCAAGATTAAAAAAAAAATGAGGTTGTTAAAATGAAGACAGTTGCAATCTAGGATTAGCAAATCACTCCCAGTAGAATTTAGTAAGAGCAACAGAAAACATCTGATTACTAGATGTTCACCTAACTCAGAATATTAAAATTACTTGGGTCTTAGATGCTACAATGTAAAAATGCTATCCAGTACAAATGTAACAATTAAGCCTACTTTTCAGAAAATTAAATTTCTTCTTTTGGTCATAGAGTGTCCCACTATTCTCCTGAAGGGCCAAAGAGTAGCCTTCTTCGAGTAGTACAGGCAAAAGCTAAAAATAAGGACCTTGTGTGCAACTAACACTTGAATTATGGTATCACAGAACTTTTAAGGTGGCCTTTGCAGTTATGCTGTGCCTGTGAAAAAACACAGGCAAAACCAGTTCTGCACAGGTGACAGATAAGACGCTCAAAATAAACAGAAGGGGAGCAATAATACCCCTTATCTCAGCTTTGCGAGAAATAGCAGGGGTCCTGTATTATTTAATAGCATTTTATTGGCTGCAGGACAGAAGAGGAAAAAAAAAATCAGATCTGTAGAAAAAAGTATTAATTCAGGATTGTGTATTTTCCCTCATCCGAAGAAATTTATAAATATGAATTATTTAAAACTTGATGGCATAATTAAGAGTGAAAGAATCCTCTGTGGTTTCCATTAGAATGTTACCTGACTCACCAGGGAAATTGGCACTCCGTTGTCCAGCCCTCTAGAAAGACAAGCAGTAGTAAACAGAGGAGTACCTTGGGGTGGTATCAGTCCCAACAACAGTGATTAAGGGCTTATCTACAGCTGATTTCATCAGGGGGTGTATTACTGGGTCAAGGCCCAGAAAGGAGCACAGCCCTGGCTCCCTCTTGGGACACAGAAACAAGAGATGGCAAAGCTTCACATCATCTTGGAGAAGGTCAGGCACAGGTGCCTTCCTCAACAGGGGTGGTATGTGGGACAGACTGCTGTCATGGTGCACTGCTCTCCTACTTAATCAGCAGAAAACTGCAGTTTTTCTTTCTCTTTTCTCTGGCAATCTAGTTCACAACTGATCTAACATTTTCCATCCTCTCTCTTTTAATTGGGAAAGGTTAGACAGGTTTCTGCAGTTTTTTATTATCCAATTAATGCTTATGTCCCCTGAACGATGGTAAATGAGAACCTCAGTCCAGTAGTGCCATGGTGCATAGCTACACAGATTTCTCTGTGCTTTGGAGAGAAGTTTTGATGTTCACTAAAGGGGCATTGTATTGGAAACAACAGTGAATGCTGTTTGATAGTTGGTTTTCCACCCCAAAGATAAGTTAGGAAGTGCTAGTGCAGTCATTGAAGCCCTGACCTGTATTACAGGAATAGTCTCAAATGTCACCCTTTCAAGAAGGTTCAAAAGTATGTTCCACCTCACTCATGATGAGCTTTTGCTGCTGGTTCTAGGTTGAGTTTTATATTCCTACAGTAATTTAAACAGTAACGATGTACAGAGCAGCAGAAATGTCTGTCTTCTGAGCTCTATTCCTGTGATCTGACAGATCTTTCAATCTGTTGATTTCACAGCCTTAAGGATTATTTCTGTGCCAGTATCATACTATCTCCTATCAAAAGTCTCTACAGATCTTCCCCAAAATAAATGTGACCACCTAAATGAGTGAAATTAGTGGAACCAAAAAGATTTTATAAAATCTATTTTACATTTTAAAAGTATATAAACCTTATTAAAAGATACTACACTACTACAGAGGGTTATGCGTCTTTCTCTTTAAATACAAGACTTTACACTGAAGAGAGAAGGTAGACACTGTTCTTGAGATGTAACATAAGAAGCATCTTTGAATTTTAAGCCAGTTCCTCTGCTAATACAACGCAGAGTAATTCCAGTGAATGCAGTGGAGTTCTGCAGATTTATGTTGTTAGGGATCTGTCTGCCAACGGGAAGTGACAGAAGAGACAGCCATCTCTCAGTAAAAAGAAAACGCAAGGGTCAAAAAACATCTGTTATGTATTCAGCAGTAATTGCTCCTAAGAGAAAGGGCAATAATAAATACCCTGTAGTGGAAAGAGGTAAGGATGATGCAAGCAAGACAGAGAAAAAAGAAAAAAACCAGTCAATCAGATGCTGCAGAGAAAAGATGATAAGGGCAGCAAAATATCAAGTTGGGCTGAAGCCAGCTGAGCGATGCAACAAGAATAAGAATGTAACTTGAATATGAAGCAGAGGAAAATTACAACACTGAGAATAAAATAATCTATTGAAGCTTGTTGTATGAGGCTCCAAACACTTCATGTGCAAATTTGAGACTTGCTTTATCCTCATCCCAAGTTGCTTTGAAGAACTCCTCTGTCAGAGCCAATTTTTTTACTACATTTGATTGACATTAGAAGTACTGAACTTTATATAAATGTAAAATTTTTCTGTCTTTCTGTAACACTTACTAGGTAGATTTTTAAATTTAAAAACATTGAAAAAATACTTTATGGACTTAATATTTTTCTTGGTTTTTTTTCAGAGAGAACTCAGAAATATTTTACATTTGATATCATGCCTAATCTAATAGGTACCTATATCTATAAAATCCAAGTGAAGAGAGAAAGAAAAAAAGGAGATTTTATATTACCCAACAAATGAGGAAAGATACATTATTTTTTTCACAATCATGCCTTGACAGGGAGTACAGAGCTGAAGAAAAGTAGATATTAGAACTATTACATGTACTGTAGAAATTATTCTAATGATCTTCTAGTTTTATTTAAATCACCAGCAGCAATCATATGGGCAGAAAAAGTAAATTACTCAGATGAGCTCACAGCCTGAGCTGTAGGTAAATAACACATATAGGACTGGACCTAAAATGTCTCAGCAGAAATATAATACATGTCAATATAGAAGTCTTGAGTCAAAGTGACATAATTTGTCTCCCCTTTGAAAATGAGCCTGCAAAGTTGCCAATGTCAGACCTTTGCTGACATCACAGAAAACGCAACTTTTGAAAAGTAGCACTTGCATCTATTACTATTTTCTCAATGATAAGTGGGTTTACACTACAGTCTGTGTATTGCAGACCAAATATAATTTGTGAGTGCTGAGATACATCAACCTCTAATGTGGTCCTCCTTTGCCTCCCAGATTTTTAACGGGATTTATTTTCTTTTTCCAGCTCAGTGCTTGTCATTCATAGTTTGAAAAGTAGAGTGAAATTTCTTCTTGATTCCTGTCTTTCCCTCTTTCAAACACTGGTTACAAACTAGTCCTTAGTGTGACTCCTTAGCAGAGTGTGGCCCACATGTTAGAAAACAGTGCTCTAACCAGCAGCACATCAAAAGTATTTTTTCCCTCTATTTGAAATGTAAGCAGATTCCAAAGCTGTTTGAGGTGATGTCAGGAAGAAGTTGAGAGGACTGAACTCTATTTAATTCTCAGTTCATTTCAATTGACAGTGAAATACAGATCTGACACAGACAATTCCAGACAATCAGTGGCATCAGTCTCTGAAGAACCAAAGCCTCCACATCTTCTACAGTCTTTTTCATAAACTTTCTGCTGTGTAATATTTAAAATGGTTCCTGGACAGGTATTCACTTTTGGTAAGCTAAAACATAGTGATACTATTAATCATACACACACAAAGGCAAAATTAAAAGGTTATTATGAGTCTGAAAGCCAAGACAGTTCAGAATGTTTTTCATGCTTCCAGCTTGAAAACTGAATAGGTCCTGGTCCTAATTAATCTATTCAGACAAGAAGTGGTGAAATTAAGGAACTGAAAGCTTTAAATATGGAAAAAGAAATTCTCACATGATGTAAAAGGTGATATTGTCTGGTCATACCCAGAATTTTACAACAGCTTACGTTTAATCTGGGGAGATCTTTCCCCACAACAATATCAATTAAATAGTGTGTCAGTAGCAACACTCACAAAGTTCAAGGGGGGGAAGGTGAGACAATATGAGAATCACTTGTTGCCACTCCTCTGATGCTAAATCTCTGAACTAAAAGTTCTTACATACATTTGTTAAAGGGAGAGCTACAAAAAGAAAACAAAACACCTGGAAATCATTGCAAGGTGTAAATGCCCCTCATCCAGGGGCATTTACAATCCAGTAATTTTAAAGATTTTGATTGGGCAGGTCAGAACCTGCAATCAGTATATGACAAATATGTAAAATATTTACAACAACAGAGCATAAATGGAAAACTCTATGAGACCTTATCAAGGTAACTTTTACACAGTAAAAGTATACCAAGAGTATATTGGTCAGTAGAAGTTTGGCCTGCTGATCCAGAGGTCACACCAAACTAATCTGCATTTTAAAAATTCCCCATTTTTTATTACTGAGAGGAAGGGAAGAATTACATTGTATTTAGCATAAGGAGTGGTTTTGCTCTTTCCGGTTAAAAAGCCACATTTAGCAGGAAAAGAAATAGCACTTTATATATAAACTAAGAAAACTATGCTTTTTTAAAAAAAAAAATCTGATATTGTGGGAAAGACATTTTTTAGTCTTTTGGGATTCCTTCCAATTATTTCTTAAAGGCAATAGTGGAGACAAGTTCCTGTTCAGCTTAATTATGTGTATGGTGCAATTCCTCCAGAGAAAGTGTCCTAGAGTGATACAGAACCTTGCTTCCCTTTGGTCTAGGGTTGGCTGATTTCACTTCCTGCAGAATGTTCTGTTGGTCTTAGGAAGAAATGAAATGCTTCTGGCATTGAGAAGACTCTTAGGGACATTCAGTAATCACTGTGAATAATCACACTGTTCATGCAGCCTTAAGCATTTGAAGTCTCTTGCTCACCAATATTTTATTTTCTCCTTCAGTATATCATTCATCATAATTTTCTGCCCTTCAGACAAGGTTTTTTGTTGCTCTTTAGTGCAGTACATTATTTTCTGTGGATTTTATGTTCTTGCCTTACTGTTACCACACTATTCTGCTTTATTTATTAAATTTAGGTTTTCTGTTATTGTGCTTATAAGTCATCGTGGGCTGTTTTTGTGTGTTTGTTACTTTCCATCTCATGTTTGTTTAATTATCATAACAGCAAGGGTATTTTTAAAACATTTTTAATAGACACATAGCACACTTGGCTTAAATTGTACAGTTGTTTATAAATTATTATGGGAATGGCGCCTTGAGAAGCATTCTTCTCATAGCACATTTATTTGTGTTTGTTTTCAGTGTAGAGTAAAAGGAAATTTTTTAGGTTGGGTCATGCTTGCCCATCTTCACACAGAATTTTGCTGAAATGAAGGAGGGCCAGTGGGAAGTCTGGGACCCACTGGTGCTGGTGGAAAATACCTGAAGTGGAACATGGTTACTACATGGATCTGTGCACGTCTCTCCCCATCAAGATAAGCCAAGTTATGCCTTTTAGCAGCAGCTGTGAAATCCTTACACAGACAAACCAGGAACTGAAAAGTGAACAGAGCTCAAATATCTCTTTATTATTGTCTTTCTGTCCAAATAAAGTTTTATTTATTATTTTTGTACTCTAAAGTAGAAGTGTCTTTGTTTGCATTAACCACCAAGGACACGTAAACCTCTAGCAAGAATGAAATATATGCACAAATGAGGCATGAGTGGGTAAAACAATAAAGGAAAGAAATCTTGGAGAACCATTTAAAGTCTCTGTTTCACTCTAGCTGCACCTTTGCTTTCTTTAATGCCTTCCAATGAGTACATGGATCTCATTCTTTCCTAATTCCATTATGATTTTGAAATAATTCCCTGCTTTTGAAGACCATTTTCTTTGTAGGAAGCTTTTGCAATATATTGAGTATCTGGGCAAGCCACTTATTTAATAATAATAAATATTATTATTCCTGTCTTGTTAAAAGGCTCTTGTTCCACAGAGTTGGTCAGCTCTAAATGAACTTTGTAGGCCCTTGTCAGATAATAGGCAGATATCTAGACGGGTCTTCATAGTCCTTTCCAGCATGTCTATGTTCCTTAGCAGGATTGCCTTCACTCATGTGAATTAAGATTAGCTTCTGAGTTTGTCTGATCTTGATCTTATCTTCCTCCATTACCTATTAAGATCTGAACTGTGAATTTAATACTTGTATTAATGTGCACTTCATCTTTTGCCCAAGAAGGATGCTCAGGCTCTCCCTAATGGCCTGAAATGCAGGCCGCAGGGAAGACTAGAGCCTGCCCATTTATGCTGCCCTGTGAGCAGGCTGAACTTACTGCAAGTTTAAACCCCATCTGCTGTGACATCAATTAACAGTGAGGAGCTGTTAGGCAGCACTCTGCCCCCATAATCATGGCTCTTATCTGTCCAGAACATTTTGTTAGCCCAGAGGGGCTAGACAGAGGCTCCTTGCAGCAGGGTATAATGTAGCCTGTGGTGGTGAGATGTCCCTTTCCTTATGTACTGTGTCACAATCAGCATTGGAGGTTTCCTTGCAGTTTCCCCAGAGACAGCCCTACCTAAGGCTGTTGCTAACAGCCAAAAATAAAACAGAAAGCTCATTCCTGCTCCCTGGATAGGGGCACTCCATAACAGCATTATAGGCAAAATCAGTGAATCTTGTTTTGCTACCCCTGGAGAGCAGCAACTGTCTGAAATGATCCTTCCACAGCTTGACCCTTTTTTACTGGGCACCTACAAAATGCATGGTCTGTTTGTAATAAGATGTTATTATTGTCACTCTAATTCTGTACTGAATTTCAGATTGCATTCTGTGAAACAGACCCTCTACTTTTGTTCAAAACCAGTTCTAACATTTGTGACTCCAAATGAAGTCTTGTTTAAAAGAACAATAGGTGAGCTGTGGCCACAGGCCACCAGTTGTACATTTTTAAAAAGTCAGAGAAGAAGCTTAAGAAATTCAACCTTGGATTGAGTTGTTAATTCTGAATGCAGGAGGTTGTTTTAGAAAGAAGAGGTTTTCTAATGCAAACAGCATGAAAGACCAGCATGAATGCCATGTGAGCAGCAGCAAACTCAAAGTAATTGAAAGTAATATTCAAGGTTGGTGCAGTTATTTATGTATTGGAGATCCATTTAGATTCAATGAGAAATGCAGATTTAGAGACGCAGAGAATTCCAAAGCTGTCATTTACAACTGAGATTAAATGATGGAGAAATTGTATGCGCGTGACAAAGCTACGTGTGGGCTTAATTCCTGCCAGTGTGGATGCACATCAGTAATTGTTTGCATGCAGCCAGGAACATATAAGCTGTCACGGCAGTGCTAAGTATTGTTTTTTTGAAAATGTATGAGTATCTGGACAATAAACTGGGATAGAATTCTTAAAAACAAACTAGAAAATTCACAATTTTCAAAAGGTTTAGAAACACATACATTATGGGGGGTTTTTTTGTCAATGAATTTCATTAAAACAGATGTTTGGCAACAAGCTGTTAAAGCTTGCTATATAGACCCATCATTCCAATTCAATCTCACGGGCTAATAATGATTTCCTTTTTGTCAATATTCATCTCTTCAGGTCAATAGAGAGGAAAGCACAGTGTGAAATGCATATCTTGCCTTATATGCCCATGAAGGCTGGGAAACACTGTTTCTGCTAAATATGTTTTACCTTGAAATTTGTCATGCAAACACATATTCCCTCTTTAGGGACTGGAATTAGACAGACCATATCTCTGCTATTTTAACAAACACATTCCCCTCCACTCCCCAACCCCCTTTCCTTTTTACTGCTAAAACTGCATAGCTAAATTGAGCCTAGCAGTCCTGTAACTTAGGATGGATTCTGCCTTTGTTGTCACTAAATGAAAATCCAGCAACAGAAATAGAGATCTTGCTGCTGCAGAATACTTGAGTGTTTGTTTAACAATGGAATACCATTAAATTGTACTGGAACAAGAGGACTTGGGACATGTCAGAAAGGGGAAGGATTTAGGTTTGTGAAAGTTCACAGACAAAACCATAGACTTAATGCTCCTCTTAGCCTTTCCATCATGGGTCTGTGGTATAGTCACACTTTGTGTGATGAGGACCCATGAACATCCCAAAGCCTAACTGAATTACACGCCAGTGACACGCCCAGAAAAAAGTACCACAATGGAGGCCTGAAGTTCTCAGTTGCTTCCTATTTAGCAGCTTGATATAAATCCCTATTTACTAAGCATTTTAACAAATACGATCCATATTAATAAAAAGGAATGCAAATAAGCCCTAAACCAGATTGGAAAAAAAAAAAATCTCCATTTCATCTGCTTCTGCATTCACATCTTTTCCATAACAAGCTGGAGAAACACATCTTTAAGCAACCCCCTCCAGTTAGCAGGAAGAAACATAGACTTTTGGAAACTTTTAGTCAAGGAAGGGCCTGAATGCCTGAGAGCTTGTCTTTTCTTCCTTTTGTGTTAAGTTTTAAAAAGCAATTGCAGCTCCTGCTACACCTTACCCAGGGCAAATATTAGTAAAGGCTCTCTAGCAAGACAAGTAAGAGCAAGAAATGAGAAAGGATGATGCAACAATGCTTTTCAAGGATGGTTGTAGAGGTCACAGATGTTCAATTCTTACATGTGTATTCAATGTCCTTGCTTCTGCTGGTATTTCTCTATATTTTACTGAAAAGAGGATATTTTTCTTATTCAAAAGAGGATAGACTTCAAGCTTCTACCTTCAAGTAGAAGCTGCAAGTGCATTTTGTCTCTGCTTTTCTTCTCTCTCTGGACTGCTGCATAGCCTGTTGCACAGCAGGCTATGTCCTGAGAAACCCTGATATGCAGGACTATCTCCCACTTTCTTTTAACTTAAATTCTTCTACACAGCCCTAGGAAATCTCAGTGACTGTGATATTTAGAAGAGTAATGGAATTCTAATTTCTTCAGTATATAATGAGGAGTGTAACCTGGGGAATGATCATGTTATTTTTTCTTTTTAAGCACTTTGTTTCCCTGATTTCTGTAACCTATAGTCCAAAATGCCAAAAGGAAGATGATTTTTTTTGAACGTGTGCTGAGTGTTTCTTCTAAAACTACTGGATGGAGTGCAAGTGTCTGGAATTCCAAGGTGGGGATTAAAGCAGCCTCTTCGAAAAGTGGCAGAGGAGCTTTCAACCCTGAGCTTTCATTTCCCTGAAGTGTTGTAAATATGTAATTTAGGACAGGAGCTGGCAGAAGAGTGTAAGAACATTAAGCATCTTGAAGAGACCTGGCAGAATGCACATAAACAATGCTTCGGCTCTGGTGCAGCATGGCATAGACTTCCAAAGATAATGAAGAAATCATTTGTTTGTTCAGGAAACCTGTACCCTAGAGAAGCAAACCTGCCAGGGCCCATAAAATGCGCAGAGAGTATTTCTACGGCACGTTTTAAAAGAATGCATCTATGACTTATTTATAAAGCAGTAAATTCTAATGTGACTTGAAATGAAAGTCCTTTTCGCTGCCTACTTGTAGATTTTATTGTGTCAATATGTAGAAGTACAGTTGTATAGCTGTTACCTGTTAAAGAACATTCGAGGCAAGGATGCCTGAGAATCCCATTGATGCCAAATGGTGCCTTAAGTGGGCCCAGTGGGATCCTCATGAGGTTCCCAGGTATATGGGAGCCCATGTATATATTCCCAAGTATAAGCTCCTGCATCCGAGTTGGGGCAAGCCCTAGTATCAGTACAGAGTGGGGAATAATGGGATTTAGAGCAGCTGTGCTGAGAAGGACTTGGGGTTGCAGATTTATAACATGACCAAACATGACCCAGCAATTTGTGCTTGCAGCCCAGAAAGCCAACCATATCCTGGGCTGCATCCAACACAGTGTGACCAGCAAGGGGGAAGGGAATTCTGCCACTCTGCTTCACTCTGACACCCCACCTGGAGTGCTGCATCCATCTCTGGGGCCCTCAACATGAGAAGGACATGGACCTGCTGGAACAACTACAGAGGAGGGCATAAAGCTGCTCAGAGAGCTGGAGAACCTCTCCCATGAAGGCAGGCTGAGAGAGTTGGGGCTGTTCAGCCTGCAGAAGAGAAGGCTCCGAGAAGAACTTACTGTGACCTTCCAATACCTTACAGGGATGAAAATAAAAGCTTACAATTGTTTTTTTTAGGTCATAGCCAAGTACTGATCTCTTTAATCATTGCAGAGTATTGACTACCTGGTCCATGAATTTTAGAGGTGATTATATCTTGCCCTAAAATTATGTGAAAGTTAATGAATCTAAATGAAAACTAATGGTGTAGCTCTGACACCGTGCTAAGCAATGTTTACACTTGGGAAGTATTTGCATTTGTTATTTTTTTTTTTCCTTTAAATACTGTAGTGTTCTGGGAGATTTCACAATTTCCTCCATCAGTTATGTTTCTGTGAGCCAAAATAAACAGCTAAGCTTACTCTTGCTACTATTATTGTAGCAACAATACAAAAATTAGGGCATTTTTCAAAACAAAGTCCATTGGAAATAATCCATTTTTGCAAGCAGAAAAGGATTACAGGATCAGACTGGCTGCAACCATAAAGAGAATTCACAGTCCTTAGAATGCTCCAAGAATATGTAGCAGTTCACAATTGACATCTTTCATAACAGTCAATCTTCTTTTAGGGTATGGTTAATAAACAAAATGGACTGATTAAAAAACTTTAACAGCTAGAACCCTTGCTATACCCACCATCTCCAGTAAACAGCTGGATATCACCCAAGTGTCACCCAAGACAGCGCTGTGTTTAGCAAATTGCATGGGATTTTGTCTTGACTGAAACACAATGTCATGAACATTGAATTAAACTTTGTGACTAAGAAGGCACCTACAGACACAGGCATCTGTCAAAATTTACAAAACCTTTCAGATACTTATGCACATATTTCGAATATTTTGCCCCAATGTTTGGGGATTTTTGTGATTTTTTTTTTTCAATATGGAAATTCATAGCTTCAGAAGTAATTGTTAATGAGATACATCGGAATAATTTATCCCAGACCTTCTTTGTACTTTATTAAGTACTGGTTTATCATTATGATGTTTATGAGAGCTTTTAACAAAGAAAGGCAAAGGGGGAAAAAGGAGGAGTTTGAATGTGCATTTAAAGAGAATCCAGAAGTTAAACTACCTACATTTCTTCAAAACTTAAGAAACAGGGAAGAGAGAAGAAGGAAAGAGGCTTGCCAGGGCACAGATCAGAAATGGAGTTGAAATCCAATTTTTAAGACTTACCCTCTGGAATAAGAACACATTACTGCAGTAATCATAGGAAGAATTAGGGAAATTAGCTCAGGTCTCTGAATCCATTACACACAAATTTGAGCCCCTAAAATACAAAGATGGAAGACAGAAGCTTAAACACATTTTTGTTTAGCTTGGGCAATTCACACCAATAGCACTTAACAGCAATAAATCACATGAACGCCTTTGAACATTGTCACCTAACAGACACTGACATGGTGCTCAGTACTGATGAGCAAACATCCTAAAAAAGGATGCCCTACATCCATTGAACTGGGTAGAATTAGTCATGCTGGTTGACAGAGTTAATTGAAATTCAGTCTTTTTCTCTTTCTGATTGACTTTGCTTTTACAAGTCTAAATTATTCATGATAGAATATATGAAAAAGAGCCCCATCCTCTTGGTTATTTATGGAATGTCCACTCTGACAGTGTGCAGCTTGTGATTAATTGCTGGAATACATTTTGTTACTTCTTGAAATGACCATTGCAAACTTTTCAAGCAGGGGGGTAATGCCAGATAACCTGCATTTCAAACTGCATTTTCAAACTTTACTTTAGTATGTGGAAGGGAAGAAAAAAATTTGATTTTCACTGACACGATGCCCTACATCTGTATATGTACCAAAAAACCCCTGCATTTCCTGGGGTGCGTGTGCACAGCTTTGAGCTTATTGACCAGATCTTATGTGAGATCTGCTAAAAATTTGATTCACTGTGGACTGAGAAGCCAGAAGAATTTGTAAAGTGATATGAAAATAATGAAGGATGAGTATGCCTAACACAGCAAGCAAGACAAATATATTCAGCTCTAATTAAGAACCAGTTTGAAACTCAGATCAGTTGCTGATTAAAAAAAGAAAAAATAATCATCTTTAAGTTCAGACCAGTGGGCTGTTGTCACATGGCCCAAGTTCAGGCTGTGACAAAAGTTTACTTTAATCCATGCAGTCTATCTTCTTCATTTTAAAAGAATTAGTCACATGCTTGACAAGCATTTATAGATGAGAATTGAAATCAGTTTAAAAGTGTATTATTTTTTTTCCTTGAACATGTTAGAGCTTATTAAATTTAGGCTGCTTTATGAGAGGCAGCCTGACAGAGGGTAAAAAAATTGGTGCAGACATCCAGGCCTTAAGCTCTGCATATGCATAAACAAATTTAAACCCTCAGCATGCTTGCATGCCCTTGTTTGAGACAGTTGGGTTTTACCTGCCAGTGGCACCATACACTTACCAATATGGGCAAATGCATTGTTCTTAGTTTCCCTTGCATTGGCTCTACAGATTTTGTGCTATGACATTATACAGCATAAACAACTGAAAAAAACCCAGGAGGGACCAAGAATTTACAGGTATCCTAGCAAGAATTAATTGACAAATACTTTGTAGCCTCAGCTGCTTTTCAGCAGATGGCACTGTAAGAGCATTTCAGCTGAATTCCCAAATAGATTTCATATACTGTAGACATAAATTTGACCTTCACATTAAATTTGACATTTCAAAAAAAATCTCTTTTTGAATGATATTTTGAATTAGCAGGGAGAAGATAGCAATTAAGAAATAAAGTAATATATCACTGGTTTGGGATACTTCATTTTTGAGTAGTCCATATATATCCAATAAAAACATGTTCATTTTAAACTACAGTACCATCCAGCCTTTTTTCATGTGTCTATAGCTTCTATATTTTAGAGTATTTTGTCCTGGTGCTTAAGTGCGTGTTATGTACTTCATGGGAAGAGATAATGTCAAAATAGGTATCACATTTTCTCTCTGGATACTTGGCCAATCTTGTGCAAAATTGAGAGCAGAACTGAGCCAGCCTCTCATATGACTCTCTACTAAGGATTTCTTGTAAGCCTGTTGATATAGTGTCTAAAGCCTTTACACATTGATAAAGACTGTGGATATGGACATTTGACTTTAGATCAATATTTGGATTTGCAGCTGAATAAAAAGATGTGTGACTCCAACCACAAGCACCAGTTCAACTGCTTCCTATCATTCCTTCTCTCTTACCTAACCCTTTTCCAATGTATCCCTTACAGCTCTTACTCCTTTCTCAGACATCAGTTCTCTAATTGATTTGTTTTAAATGAAGTGCTTCTTCTGTTGTTAATTCTCATGGAACCCCTTGTTCACACCTCCATCACCTCTTACTTTGCTGTTTGCTCTTTGCAAGGTCCATGGGAGCTACAGCCCTGGGCACTGTCATGGACCCCTCACCCACTCCAACGCTCTTCAAGGTACCAAAGATGCAGAGTGAAAAGCAGACATGTCAGAGCTAAAGGTGAACTCAAAGAAGGATCATGTATAATAGTATAGCCACAAAACAACAGAGTATGGGTTGTTGGAAGGAAGTACAAGTTCTGGGAAAGGCTGAGAAGATGCATGGTCTTTCTGAATCTTTAGCTGATGGAATTGTTATGATTTATGAATATGGAGAGGACTAGCGAATTTTCTGTTCTAGATTAAAAGTATTTTTGACCAATCAATCTCTCAAAACATTTATTTTTCAGGGGAAAAAGAATCAAATGTTCAGAATAATTTCCTTTTTTCAAACCTCAGAAGTAGTCTTAATCTGAATCTTTCAAGGTCATACAGCTCATTCAGTCTCTCCATACCATTTTTCTTTCCAGTAAAAGAGCAAGGAAACTTGAATTAGCTCAGAAATCAATACCACAATTGGGGTTAAAATTTCATATAGCACATTACAAACAGCTATTGAGAAAGAGGACAGGTTATGGATACTGCTTTGACTTCAGTTTTCCTGATACTTTCCCTAGCTCCAGCTGATAAGATAGTGAATTTTAAATAGGACAGCGGGCAAATAGTGACAAGAAAGAGTGGACTGACAAAGATGTACATCCCTTGGGCAATATGGAGATTAAATACTTTGTTATAAATCATTTAAGTTTTCATTTAGTTGACTCACTATCTGTGGCTCTGATTCAGCACTGCACTTGGCTACTGTGTGCTTTTACTGAGACCAATAAAGCAACAAATGTGCTTGGAGATCATGAATGCCCTCAGCAGTGCTGAATTGCCTTTTGCTATGCAGACGCCAACCATATTTCAGAATTCAGTGTCTGAGTGATGAATCCTTGTCTTGAATCTGATGAAGTATGAGTCTGGGACCTAGACATTTGTGACAAAAGAAGAAAGACATATGAACATCTTCAAAGTTGAGGGACAAATGATGCAATCAGATGAATGGATCATACTTTGGGAGATGAGGATGGGAGAGCTAATGGAGGACTTTGTGTAGTGTCCAAAGAATTAGGGCTAGTAACATTTATGGAAATCTGATTTCCTGGTAGGTAGATGATATGACAGGGGCAGACCAGTCAATTGTACCAATTGACCAGCATAGGGTATAGCTGAATACAGAATGCTGAATGGAGGGTATGTGAAAATGCCTAAGAGCTCTTGGTATGAATAACAAAGACAAACAAAAAAATAGGGGACATGGGCTCCTTACAGAGAAGTAATATTTTGAGGATCAATTACAAAAAATCATCTTTATAATACAAAGGAACAAACTATCTTTAAGCTCAGATCTGTGTAACTTCCATGATTTTTCTATGCTGTCAAGAACAGGATGCAATACTTCTCCCTTTAAGAGAATTTTTTTTCTTAAAATCTATCCACTTATTTCACATAAATTCATTTGGCTTCTTGTTAAGAACACCAGAAGTAAAGTAACGGATCCGTCCAGAATTCCATCTCAAGTCAGGTGTCCAAACCTACTTCTGAGAAAAAGTCCCCTTAAATGTAAGGAAATCAGATATAATTTTGTGTTGTTGTAAAATAGGATGGATCATATAGGAACTATAAAAGCTATATTTAATTTATTTTCCAGAAGTCATCAAAAAGTATAATAGAATAACTGTGCTGCAGCTCTTCTGAAAAGATCTCTTCCTGAGCAGGGCTGCAGTGGGATTATGCGGCAGAAGGAATCTCTAGAGACAGTGACTGACTCACACCAGCAGTGGCTGAAGAGACTGCATATTTCCCTCTAAACACAAGAATTTAATTCAGATTAACAAGATGAGCAAATGCTTTTTTTTTTTTTTTTTTCCTTGAGAAAACTTCTATGCAAACAGAGACACTGCCTCAACACAGCTGTCAAATTTTTGAATTTTATTATCTGTGTAGCATTTTACTGACAACAGAAATCTCCCCAAAACATTTATTTTCCTCTCTGTTACTACTGCATCCAGAATACACATTGAAGGTGCTGCCCATTCTTCTTTATCTGCCTTTAATGTCGTATCCTTATGTGGGAACATAAAACCTTCTCGAAATAATTTAAATTGTCCTGAGAATAGAATCACCCTCCAAACCACTGCCCAAACTAGCAGCTATAATTCTAGCAGCAGCAACTTAAATAATTTTATTATTTTCAAATGCATTTTAGATACCTTATGATCAGTTCCTATGCATAGCTTGCTTTGCAGATATGTTCAATAGGGACGTTAACAAAGTGCATCATGATCCTGAAAATGTATTAAATTATTCCAGCATTTATATGAGGAAAGTTGTCCCTTTTCTGGACGTTTGAAAATATTATCAAAAAGGAAAGTAATTTCAGTTCAGTGTTGTTGCCTGTTTTTTTCAGCCTTCATCTCTTCCCCTAGAAATGAAATCAAGTAACTTTGAGCTTTAAAAGAAGGAAACAAATGGAAAAAACATACAGATATTGGAACATGGCAGAGTAGAGGCCTTGGAATATGAGCCACATTTCGACTTGTAGCAAAGTGCCTCTGTGGAAGAGGGTCAATTTAGCTTCTAACTCACATCCTATTAAACCTCAGCTGCTAAATGTCCCAGGGCAGTCTCTGACCCTCAATCCTGCTTCTCCCTGATTCTGCTTTGCTAGTGGTAGTGTCCTGTATAGGTCTATCCACACCAATTCTACATTAATCAATTAAGCTTCAAATTTTTCTATTTGCATTCAGACATTTTTACTGTGAATAAGTCCCTTTCCAAGTACAGGAAGGTTTTTTGGTATTAATAGTTCTCTGCCCTCTTCTATCTGTCAGCAGATCTCTGCAGAAGCAGGGCGTTTAGATACGAAAAAATAAATAAATATTGCTCATTGTGAGGAAAACGAATAGGAGTTAACTTTATGCAAATACATACCAAACACTGTAAAAAACCAAATTCACAGAAAGGGAAAAAGCCCAGACAGCAAAGAGCCTGTAATGTTCTGGCAGAACAGTGGTTCCCCACTGCAAAGCTGTGCTATTTGCAGGAATTCTCATCCAGAACAAGCAGAGGGATACCAGGATGGCAGGAAAATCAGGAGGACCCGGGGAGAGGAGTGTAACAGGTAGGCACTGGCTGCTTGGGTATGTCTGAAGCTCTGCACTGAGAAATGTGGGATAAAGGGAGTGGGAAAACCAGCTCCAGTCCTGACCAGGCCAGCGGTGAGCAGCCAGGATACAAGCGACTCTGCACGGAGCTAATTCTACTGCTGCAGTGATTGCTGCCTAGAAGCTGGAAATCAAACACTGTAGTTCATTTGTAGGCCAGCTAGAGACCTTTGCCTATGAGGATATGACATTTTAAGGAAGAATGTGAAGTCTGACAGAAGGTTACACAGCCTGTATTTATATAATCTAGAAATGATAGCAGTCTCCCTCATCCATGGCCTGGGATTTTCTCTCCAAAATGCCTTTCCTCCTCATCCAATCTGTGTCTCCAGAACGCTTTGTAAGCCCCATATGATGATGAGAGGTTTGAAGAGTTCTCTTACAGGTGTCTCCTGTAGCATCTATCAGCCCTTGTCCCCACCTAAATAGATACCACAAATAGATATCGCTTCTTTAATCCTTCTCTACACAAATAGTGAAAGGATAAACTTTACCCTACTTAAAATAGGGAATAGAGACCTCATCCAAAATCCAAAAAGCTCTGCACCTTCTATGTACAGGAAAGATTTAGAAGACAACTTCCTTATATTTTCAGCTCTGTGGACATATATACAGGAATCTTACAACCTTCAAAATTTCAAAGTAAAACTCAGCATCATGTACAACTCTTTCAAACCCATTTGAAACCCCTGTTTAAATCTCCACTTCATACTTCTCTAAAAAGAGAGTATTCTGAAAAAAAATAAGAATTTGACATAGCAAAGACTTTGTACATATGCTTAACTATGGATACAGCATTTAATCTCAGTTTAAGTGAAATGCACAGTTGCATAAAGATGATGCATAAAAATACACATAAATCTGGAATCTTGAGGCTTGTTTAAATTTCAGTTTTGTGAGAAGACTGTAAAATAGATCATTTCTATGAGTCAAAAAATTTTTGAAGCTAGTTTTAGAAGAAGGGACAGTTTTGTGTGACTATATGGAGGGGAGCAGCTGTCAAGGACAGGTAGAAGTATCACTACCACTATGCTTATAGGGTCGGGTTCAATTATCATTGGGATATCCAGGGGTTTTATTTCTCTTACCCCTGCTAACACCACTTGCTGCAGGGTCTGGTCATATAATGGCAGAGCAGCTGGACCATTATGGACCTGTCACATGTTTTTCACAGCTTGCTGGCCTGGCAAACCAGTGTGAGTTATTGCAAATAATTTGTTTCTTGACCCAGAATCATATGGAAGTGCAGCTTTTCATATCGTGTTCATTTGAGAAAAATGCCCAAAAGCTATTTTTATCGGTCAAAGGCAAGTTTGATCTGAATGTGAGTTGAAATGTTAACTGTGTGCACCTTTCGATTTTTGTGAGGATCTGGATTTGATGCCATTTGGGTCAATGACATGACACAAATTTGTCAAAAGCTTTTAAGGTGGTAAGCTTAAAAATAATTAAAATAGTGTTTTTAAAATTAAACAGAGACTTTTCAGCAAGTTCATCCTATCTCTAATACAGGATACTAACTTAAGGGCAACCTCTCCCAGCATATAAGTAATACCCTGTTTCAAGAATCCCTTTTTTCACTCCTTCTCTGTTCCCTGGCCTCTTCCCAAATGCCTGGACCTCTGCCTTTCTGGCTCCACTGTCAAATATCTCAGATTACTGCCAGAAGCTTGTGGCTCACTTATATTTTAACAAAGTAATTTTATTTTGCAGTCACTCATGGGGTTTTTTTGACCTTTTCTTCTTTCCTCAGGATGGATTAACACGTTGCTATTCAAAAAAAGGAGTAAATGGAAGATGGATACAAATAACTGTGAAGTGTGTAATGCCTCATATGATTTATTCAGCACGGTACATTTTCAAAATTAATTATACCTAACAAAAAACTAAGACTGATGGGGTTCATGTGTGGGACTGCAGCTAGCAGATATAAAAGCAATGGTTTCTCAATGACCTGAAATTTTAGTACAATGACTTATCTAGGAGTAAAATCTAAAGCTCCCCGCAAGGAACAAAGTTGAATGTCACTAATTTGAAAAATTATGCCTTTGGCTGTTTTTTCTGGAACATGTTATCAGAGTGTGATTATATCACTATTTTCTGTCAGAAATGGGCCTGAAAAATATAGGATTTTTATTTCTTATTTGTGTGGGTTTTATATGGAAGGATTCAATACGAGCTGTGATTGGCATCATTAAGCCCCTTTTGTATCTAGGATACCAGTACATCCTGAATTGTACTTCAGAATACTTTCTGATTGAAAGTACTCGCTCTCCTGAACAAAACCCAGTTAATAATTTGTGTGGGTATACACACTGATTCCAGGTAGCTACACCGGATTCTTCTAAATCCAGCCTGCAAGTGTAGTATTTTATATGACATGTACAAAGGGTGGGCCAAAACCATTACCATCACATGCAAAATAATGTGTTTGTTCAGAGCTGCAAGCAGTTCTAACAGTGCCAGTAAGACTTAAAGATGTACCTATGTTGCTAATGTGCGCTATTTGCTAAAAATCACTGCAAAGCAGTGAAGAGAAGTACTTTTTAAAATAGGTAGACTGAATTACTGCACTGCTGGACATAGAGAGCTGTACCTTCCTTTGTAAACGGTAGTGACTTAGACTAGATAAGACCAACCCACAAGAATTATTTCTTTGTGTTAACACAAAGATATCATGCTTTGACTACAGGCTGTGACAAGCACCCCTGGCTCCTGGATTTACAGTGCACTCTCCAACTTGCCTACATTAGTGGATCCAACAGAGTCAGAAAAGTTGCTTGAAGATCTCATGGTTTGTCTCCATCCAACTTGATGTACAGGTGGCAAGTCTGGGAAATTTTATCCACCTGCAACACTGCAAATTCTTGGCACAGAAGAGAGGACAATAAACATAAAACAGATGGACAAAGAACACTTGGAGTTGAATTTAAATACTCAGGCCCAACTAATACCTTATCTGTATCTTAAATATGTGCCACAGCTGAACACTAGAGGCATCTGTGCTCTGCTTCAATGTCCCTGTGAGGCTGCAAGTCTGTTCTGAACTGTCTTATCTTAGCAACTCAGCCCTAACTCACTTTCAAAGCAAGCCTTGATTTTGTAATGTCTTATCCACCAGATGCTTTCCAAAGACTTTGCATGTATGGGCAGAATCAAGGCCTGCAGAGAAAATGACAATGAATTCTAATTTCTGTTAAGACTGACTGAATATATATAAACCTCATCATTTATATGACAGTCCTGACCCAAGCACTGAGAGACATGAATTGGAACGATAGTTTGGTTAATAAATTCAAAACAGTCATTTTGAACTTCAAAATAACTGAAAGGTAGTTTGAGTTGCATCCTAATGGTTTGAGCATTCACCTGGGAGAGAAAAGCACTGAATTTTGTTGTAATTATCACATTATACATTACAAATTATAGCACAACCACATTATTAAAGCAGAGAATGAGTGATAAGTTCCATGCTCACAAGTTTGTACATGTGCTTGAACTAAGAGAAGAAAGCAAATAGAAATCAATCAAACAAACAAAACCAATACAACCAGCAGTTTTATTGAACTTCCATGAGGCCTGTGGGGTCAGAACCGTATTCCCCCAAAGAACTGGCCACTTACTTGGACAATAAAGAAGAAGTGAACCAGTCTGCATGGCTATTAAATTAGGGACCCCTTCTTCTCTTTATCTCTTACTAAAACCGTGTCCTAGCAGGACCTAAAACTCCAGCATGTCATCATAGGAAAACAGAGGCTTCATACAAAGTAGAGCCTATTGTCTTAGCAGCTGAAACTGCAGAACAAAAAAAATCCCAACCTCCACTTCAAAAGAACAAGATTAGAATCACAAAGCTGAGTATACAAAAGCAGGGAAGTGGCAGAATGAAGACAGCCAGAACTGTCTTTTTAGCAATTTTGTCTGTAACTGTATGACTGCATATAATTGAAAGGTCACCATCCTTTGTTTCCTGCACAACACTGAATAGTTACTATTTTCAAATTGATGAGTAGTTACACTTATTTTTTTCTTATTGTTGTACAGATAACTCCATGCCCTAGTACAATACATTTTGAAACTTCAGAGTAGTAGGAGGTGATGTTAACCTCAGTTTTATGGCTCTGGAACTAGGATGAGATGCAGTATTTTATCTAATTTTGAATGATAATTTGGAAATAGTTAGAAGCTCAATTTTCAGAGCCCATGAGCTTGTGCAACACATTGTATATATGACATACAGAGAGAAATCTGTACCCAACAGTAAATATTGTCTTAATTTATTAGTTTTTTTTCTTAAAAGACTCTTTTCCCATTAAACTTCTAATATTGAAAGTAATCTTTAAAATAATGCTCTTTGTTACACAAAGGAAAAAAAGTTGGTTTTTTTTTTCAAGTAAATAATGACTATGTTGCATTTACTGATTTCTTCATGGCATAGTACACGTTAGAGATATAAAATGCAAGTTTGTATTGAGCTGGACACTTTGAGACTCCTTATGTTGTTCCCATTTTACACTGTTGCAGCTCTTTCATGCTGACATATGTGAAAGTAAAAGGAGAACTGGGATCCTCCTCCATGGTTTCATTCTGTGTTGCCAGAAAATAATGGATGCCAACATCAGAAGCACATCAACCATAAAAGTCATTTTACTGAAAAATATTCAATAATTTTAAAATTGTGAGGTTTTTTTGTCACAACAAAACAGCTATTAGTGTTGTCAGATCACTCATGCAGACCTGAGAGACTGCATGTGCTGTCTGGTAATGGTAAGCACATTATTAATGCATACAACTTGCCTGAGTACATAATAGCTGTTACCTTATATTTAATATATGTCACTGGTAGACAAAAAAACCACACTGCTTTTGAAACAGCTAATTTGGGTTAGCCATCACGATGGAAAACTGCACTCAAGGCAAAAGAAAATCTAATTTACCGCCATGTCAATAAATATAGTAAAGCTCAGTCTCTTCCCTGCCATGTTCCCACAGCTCCTTCACCAGCCAGTGACGCAGAATTACCCAGTGTGCAAGTTTCATCTACAGACCGATGGTAATTCAAGAGCACCTGCTATATATCACAGCTAATAGAAGAAATGACTTTTTGGATTGACAGAAAGCACCTTGGTCCTGAAACAACAACAGGAAATGGTGTGTAGGACTGAATTGCTGACAGACCATATTTTCTTTCAACTTGATGAGATTTCCTTAAATGCATCTCATCCTAGTCCTGGTGAGAATGTGCTTTGCTGGCAACAAAGATCTTAGAGGCTTATCATGTAGAAGACCCTGTCTGACCTAGTCACTACAAAAACCTTCTATAATTAAGGAAAATTAAAATTCACCACCATAAACGTTGATCTTTTCTCCTCTGACAAAGGTGAAGTAGGGAAAATAAATCAGAGGTTTTATGTTGTAGGTATCTAAAATTAGGGAAGAGGAATCCTGCCCACTGTAAATAAGTCATTCATGTCTGAAAGAATATTTTTATTCCAATTAACTGAAACACGCAGGAAATAATTTATTCAGTTAGTAAGGTTATCTAAGGTGAGGAAAAACACCATTAAAAGGCAGCTATAGATTTCATGAGTGTACACCTTTCAGTTGTTTTCCTACACATGTATACAGAAAATAAAATGGTGGAATTTATTGAGTATCTCAAGTTCATACTTGTGAAACGTGCTTTTAGACAATAAATAATAATTTTACTTTTTTATTATAAATAAAAGAGATAATAGCACTTCATTATACTGATGCTGCCTACAGATACACAATCTTGCAAATGGTGTCTACCTGGGCAGTATTTTGACACAAATACAGCCTAGAAATCATTGATGTCTGTCTTCATTTTCTCAAAATATCTCTGATTTCTGGTCTTTTGGATTTGAATGTACTGTATATTGACAGAATTTTTTAAAAAATAAGATCTATGTTCGTGCAGCCCTGCGCTCTGACTGCAGATACATTAGCTTCTCATGTACCATCTTCCTTAGTACCTTTTTTGGTGCATTGGGGTAACTAAGGGTGGATACCCACAGAGTAGAGATAGTGTCTGTGTGTGAGCATCTACCTCCATCAGTGGAGATCTGGGGCAGAATTTAATTGCTAAATCATAGGCATCTGGCATCATTTGGGGTGCTATCAGGTATTTCATCTAGAACTTTCCAGCTGTGAAAGTTCTCTCCTAGATATCAGAATTTGTCTAGTCAATACAACTCAGAAAGTGGCAAAACTCATCTTAAAGTGGCTTATAATCAGTCAGTTGTAACAATCCACAGACTAATACAAGCCCAAACACTTGTCAGGGAGCTAAGGCAACTGGTAACTGGTCTGGGTAACTGGTAAGAGGAGGGTGAGGTACACCATCCTTCACTGGTATGACTCACTGCTGCAGACACTCAGCTCTGAAGCCTCATTCCAGGCTTTGTAAAGATAAAGTCCAGGCTCTCATACTAGCGATTTCTCCTTGGTATCTAAGTGAACTCAGAGCATATAGGGCTGGGTGTAACGTGCAGTGTAGTGGCTTGTGATTTGAGTCAGGACAGATGCATGAATCCAAGGATCTGCTGCCTTTGGCAGCCAGACACTGCTATCTGTACCATTCCTGCTGTCAGAGTCAGGATCTTTGAATGGGGGAAAGGTTATCATCTTGCAGATCCGTCAGAAAAACCCACAGTCCTCTGCTTATCAATAAAATGACAAAACAAATCATAAGATGAAGCAAGCTAAAGTATTGACAGAAATATTTTATTAGCTACAAGGAAAAATCTTGTAAGATAACTGCATTTGATACATTAATATGAATGTATGAAGAAAAAAGCTTTACTAACTTCTTTGCATTTTTGAACCAATAGCTATGAAGATTTCTGGGTTTTTTTTCCTAGTAACTGCTGTTTTATTGCATAATATAAATAAAGAAAATTAGTTTTAAAATTCCATTCTTCATGTGTTCACATAGAACAAAAGGTAGGTGGTAAAATGTGGGTGTGAAAATGCTTTGGAGAATGAGGCAAAATGATAAAAATTAAATTAGTTTGGTTGTAATTCTTACATTATACAAGAAAATTATTCTCTACTTAAGAGAGATCTAGCTGTCCATGTCTGAGATCTGAATCTTAGAAATCAGTGTCATAAGAAAAAAAAAATAGAAAAAGAAAAAATAATTGAAGGAAAAGTAGTGACGACAATAAGTCTTACAGAACTTACTTATTGTTCTTCCTGTCTCATTTAGAGATATAGTGGTGTCATGACAGTAACCAAGATCACAGTTATTATGGGCCTTTTGGTCTACAATACAGCAGTCTTTCAATCTAATTTCTGATATTCTAACAAATACAAGACCTCTATAAGCACTTACCTTGGTACTTCCAAGCACCAGAGTGTCTAGAAGAGACAGAAATAAATTTGGCATAAAATCAGGGACATATTGTTCCTTTATCTTAGCTGTAATATGAAGATGCTTCTCAGCTGGTCAATCTAAGACAAGCTTTGAAGAAAGCCACATCTGAGCTCAGCTGAGCAAGTCTGTATCCATTGCTCACTGTAAGCCACAAGTCTCTATCCCATGTGCTGTGTGCTGTGCTCCCTGTGTCTTATCACACTTCAGATCACTGGGGGGCCAGCTGCAAACAGACTTCTTTGTCTACCATATTCATGGTGTTTCTACTGAACCAAAAGTATAAAACAGGAAGACCCAAATTACATAAATTAATGCAGAAGCCAAGTAATTCTGAATCACTAGAAGTGAATGTAGAAAAGAAGTCAAAATAATATTTCTTTATAAAAAGTTTTATGTCTATGGAAAACTCGTGAAATAGATAATTTAAGTCCTCTCTTTTGGGATAGCTAATATTAGGTTAGGTGAAAACATAAAGTCCTGTAAAAACCAATCCAACACTTGAAGAATTAAACTGGTATTTATCAAGTCTATGGAAGACAACTCCCCTGAACAAGCAAATGTGATCCTAGGCCAAGCCTTCAATGACCTTCAATGTTGAGTACTAATTTTAGTACTTGGATTTTATTCCATTCACTTATATATTACTTTTGTTTTATTTAGGGCTGATTGTTTTAAAGCAGCCTGTGTTGATAATCATTCACTGTTTTCCTCCAATATCTAAAGCATTTTGCAGTTCTCATTTGTAACTGCTTGAACCTCAGTCTTCATTTTGAATAGTAAGTGGTGTCATAAACAGACTCTTTTTATTTTAAGGTTTATGACAAATATATTACAGGGAATTAAACTCTGTTTTATCCTGTCAGTAGTAAGCAATGCAAGAACAATTATTGGTAACCTGACAGCATCTCTGACAGCTTGCTCCAAAAGGTGTGTTTTAAGGCTGAATATAAGATAGTGGTTATGTACCCAGTTATTACCTATTGATCTCAAAGCACTTTCCCTACTATGTTTTAAAATACCCACTATTTCTTCTGTTGCATTTAACATATTTTTTCTTCTTTAAGCAAGTATTTTTCCATTTCCAATCTCCACATTTCCTCTGATTCATAATTAAGGAACATTTTCTTTTTTTTTTAATGGGCACAGATATATTTCAACTTCCATATATTTTTGGAATACTCATATTAACATACATCACTGCAAAGGTGCTCCAAGGAGGCCATTCCAGAGGATGAAGCAATTTCCCCAGATGTCTCTAGAACATCGCTTTTCCTGTCCGCAGCACACTTACATCACAGAGCCAACTCAGCTAGCAACACGTTATGGGTTTTATTTTATGGTTCAATTCACAGGATATGATCCAGTGTGACCCCACATTCACTGAAGATGCAGGAAAAGACCCTCAACTTCAGACTCCTCCAACTGCAGCTCTCACAGTTGTTCCATCCCTCTACCTGGCACGGCAAGGGGGCCAGAATGGCCAGGGTGGGTTAGGGACAGCATGGGGTGCAGGATCAGAGCCAACAGAGAAAGGAGGAGGAAGAAGAGCTGATGACAGAGGAGCTATGAACAGCTGTGAATGATTTTACAGGATCAGCCAACCAAGTAATTAATTCCCCTCTTCATCTAGTCTTCAATAACTGCAATATGAATTGCTCTCTTCAAGGAATTTTTTCTTATTCTTTTAGCCTCCTTCTGGGAGATTCAGCTGATCTGTCTTGTTTTTAATTTCTGTGGTAAAGCCTAGCAGTAACATTTTTATCATTTTAGTGATTTTCTAATACTATATGTGAATATAAACTGCGTGTGTGTCAATCCTCCCTAAAGCTTTTTCCATAACATAGAGTTTATATTTTTTTGATCATATGCTTTCAATCATAGTGAAAAATGGCTCTCTTTCATTCATTCACTTATCTCTTGTCTCTCAATATATATAAAAAAATAAATCACCCCCAAATATAAGTAGAGTCCCTCAAAGAAGCAGAATCCAAGAAGACCATAATATTTTGCATAGCCTTTAAATTGTATACACAAAGACTTCTCAGAAGAATCTTCAAACAGCTGGTTTGTACTTTCCATGTGTTTTACAAAAAATCTGAGCTGGTAAAAGAGGACAGGTTTTAGCAACTTGGAGTGAATCCCTGAGGATCCGTAGTTCTTTGGTGGGGACATCCCCAAAGAGGCTGAACCCATGCCAGAGAGGAGGAAAAATAAATAAGAAGCAAGCAGCAGGATATGGTTCTGAACATGGTCCCAACCCCTGAGATTCCTGTCACCTCAAAAAAGGGATTGAGAGAGTCTGGGTGAAGCCTGTGTCAAAAATAAGGTCAGTTGAGACTAGAAAGAGAAGGGAGAAGAACAGTTGAAAACAATTATTGTGAGCAAGAAGAGAACAGGTAGCAAGAGTAAGGAAAGCAAGAACAAAAAGTGTCACAGAACAGTTGTGATAAACTCCCAATTTTCTGCCAAAAAATCTGTGGTTTTTCTTTCTTTTCTGAAGCAGCTGACAATGGTGCTGTCCAAAGAGCAGCAAGGACTAGCAAAGACTAGATAGAATTTTTGACTCCAGCATAAATGAGTCCTTACCTGAACAGCTTTCATATATGTCATTATGTAGATTGATAAACTCCAAACATAGAGTACTAGATATCATGGCACCATAGGATCAGCACTGGTGTTTGGTACATTGCATGGAAAATCATAAATTTGATTTTTTCCCTTTTGAGATCACTTGCAAGGAGGGAAGAAATAGTAACCATAAATAGGAAGGTGTGATGATGTTCCTGTTCACAAATACTTTATTAATTCTAGGAATAAAATTCATAACAAACAAAAAGAGAAAAGAAAATGGAGACCACTGGCATGAGTCATTTGAGGGACTAAAACCTAATTAGATAGTAAAATTTTAGGTAAATATTTTAATATAGTGCATGTTTTGGTTGATACACTGAAGATTGTCCAGTTCAGGTGCAGCAATAGAAAAAAGCAGTATGTGGAGACACATATGTAGCCCGAAAGAATAAAAACTTATATAGAAATAAAACCATGGTATTTCCCAAGACCTTGGACTGTAGCAGATGGCAAGAAATTGCTTGGCAAGCATATGGTTGGGAATTGCAGTTGTTGATTTGAAGCTTTAGAGTTACTAAAAGAAAACAGAGAAACTTTCTCTGAATATGTTTTGACCTCTGGACCTCTGACCAACATTTCCCTCTAATGAGATTTGCATTCCTTTTTCTTTCTTGAGTGTAGAAATACATCAGGTGGTCAGAGTGCTGCTCCTGCAAATATTGCAGTGCAAAAAGAAATGTAGGCATGTGGCTGAATTGTGTTGTGATTAAATAGACTTTCTTTCCCAAGAAAATTAAACCAGTATGATGTTATTTTTCTAGTTTATTGCCAAGTGGTCTGGGTGCAGTATAAAACCCAATTGTGTGATGAATCATATCTAACTATGATGCTCTAGATACATCCTCCATCTTAGAAGCAGTGCATCAAAAGAGACTGCAGAAAGCAGGAGGCTCTGCTCCCACTTGTGTGACAGGCACAAACTAGTAATGATTTCCCTGCTCCAGGCCATAACATGGAGAACAGAAAAACCAAAACATGAGAATGATTTATTTTCCTCCTAATAATACAATTAGGTCACTACAGGAAATACATAGTGTTATGCACAACGAGCTCTTTGTTCTAGATATTACAGCCCTTGTGTCAGCTACGTGTAAAAGTAGATTAGCTGGTTTGGGACAGGTCTGCTGGTGCTCTGGAGTGTGGGTGAAACTGTCTGTACTTTTTCTTTCCAAAAAACCTTCACACTTCTCATTGCTGAATTTCATGAAGTTCCTATCAACTCATGTCTCCTGCCTGCTGAGGACTTTCTGGATGGCAGTGTGACCCTCTGTCTTATCAGCCACTCCTCCCAGTTTTGCGTTGTCTGCAACACAGCTGAGGCTCATCCTGTCATATAGATCATTAATGAAGATGATAAACAGGACTGAGCCCAGCACTGATCCCTGGGACATAGCAAGAATCACTGGTCTCTGCCCCCTGGACCTGGCCATTCAGCTGCTTTTCAACCCATGGGCTCATCCAGCCCATCCATCACCAGCTCCTCTATTAGGATCTCACACATAACAATATAAAAAGCCTTGCTGAAATCAAGTTAGACAATATCCACTGGTCTTTCCTCATCTACCAAGCCAGTCATTGCCTTGTGGAATGTTATCAGGACTTAACAGGCCCTAAAATTAAATGGAAGTTTTCTTTGCCCACCCTGCCCCCCCCTCCCTTTACTCTTTTGGACACATCTAAAAAACATTAGAAACACTGAAAAACTAAAAATAGCTAAAAAGAACACATGTCAAATGCTGATCATTTCAAAAGAAAGATTTGTAAATGATTTAAACACTAATTAAAAAAAATAGGCCCAGCATAAAAAATTTACTTGAATGTGGATTCATAATTAATTGCGGTACTTTCTGCACAGACTGAAAATCCATCATGAAATTAATTAAACTAATATTTAAAAAGAAACAAACACTGTGTAACATTTAGATTTACTGTAGTGCTATAGTAGAAATTAGAAAGGTGTATTAATTGAAGTCCGTTACTCTTAATAGGTTAAATTACAAATCTGCAGCCAGACCTAAGGATTATATCAAGTCAATAGAACTCTGTGTCACTGTAAACTAATTAAGTATGAATTTTTTATCAATAATATTTTACAGAAGTGTCAGTCTGTGGAGCAGACTCAGTCCTTTCAGTGCAGGTTTTGTCAGAGAGCAGTGATAGCCATGGCTGGGCAAGGCTGTGGGGAGCTGGAATATTTTCTGTCTGGAAGACTGAAGCTGCATTCATACAGGACATTTCATCCACAGGAAGTTAGTGATAATATACATATAGGTACATATACAGTTGAGATTAATGCAGCAAAGTCAAAGTAGGGAATGCCAGAATGAGGCCTGCTTATGTAACCCATTTCTGCTTGCAGGAGATAGTCTTGAATATAGAAATCATCTCTCTCACATATGTCTATTTCATTTACTGCATGTGCAAGGGATTCAGATTACTGAGTCATCTTTAAAATGAATGGGAATTCAGACAGAAACATACTCTGGCCTAATTACAGGAAAACATGTAATTAACAAGCCAAACATTTACAGCAATTGCATGTAAGGGTCAAATCTGAGTATAGGTGTCAATAGGTACCTTCTACATCTTCAACAATTATGTTGGTTTGAGCCCTTACTCAGGAAATGTGGGAAAGAATCATCTTCCCTTCTTGCTGCCACATTCTAAACTGCAATGGACTGAATCATGCATCAGCATGCCCACTTTCACAGACAGCCATCTTTAAATTTTCCACACCATATACGATCTAAATCTAAACTACAAAGGTACTTTGTTACTTCTTTCAGTGGTATAGTTGATAATACCCTTCACAGTGTGTCTTTGCAGATTTTATTCCTTTAAACACTGTCTGGAAAACTGTAACCTAGGAGGGGAAGCTTGCATCTTCCCAGGAGACCTAATGCTTGGGTCAAAGGAGGCTCCAGGGTGCGAGAAGCAAGAGCTGGGAAAATGCAGTGAGGAAGAGGAAGATGCCTAAAGAGGTAAAAAGCTTCCCTGAGACCAGAGGGATGGCACAGAGAGGTCTCCAATACAGAACACCATTGAGCTGTCTGTAAAGAAAAACCTGCTCCATTAGGTACAGCAGATGAGCAAGACAATAATGGACAAAGCCTGTTTCCTTTTTCATTAGTCTACTTAGGGCCCCTGAGTTTTCAATATTTAAAAATATAATATATAATTTAGTCAAAAAGGGTGTGCTTCACATTCCCCCAAATCTCACAAAGCAGACACACAAGATGAGGCCTTGGTCAAACAATGATGCCACCTTGTTGCCAGAGGTGCAGTCAGAGTTCCCTCCACAGTTTTAAGAAAATTCAATATTTAATCTTGCTGCTAGCAAGAGTCTGTGCCAAACCCTGCACTTCTAACAACTTCAGGTACTAATTTTTGTAAACAGGAATTTACTCTGGATTTTTAGATAGAAATCAAAATTTCCAGGCAGCTCTACATAATAATACTGTATCAGAAAGTTTTTCCTGTTCCTTAAATAGACATTTTTTGTCTTCGTGCTATGGCAGTCTTGCTTAGAAGTGTTATTTTACACAGTGCCAAAATGTACAATTTATGTTTTTAAGAGATGAAGCAGATGTGTACTGAGTTTGTAGCCATTTAAGGCATTTTCCTTCAAAGAAAGCTACATCATGAGGCATTCATTTAAACTCTCACCTGCCCTCTGCTACACAAAAAACTGAACTCAGAAAGCAGCCTAAATAAAGCAATAAAGTTTGATTAATTAAAATTTTTTGCCTTGCTTTCTCTTAAGAACATAGCAAATGCACTTTTATCCCCTTCTGGAGTCATAGATCTGTGTAAATAAATCCTAATATTTTCAGAGGAATAAAATAAGTTCTTCCTCAACTACTTTCTATCTTGCAATGACTTTGTGCCTTCCATACACAGAAGTGCAGCCACACCAGTTTTTGTCACTTGAGGCTTTTCATTCTCTGGGGTGATTTCATACCCTCCCTCACACACCTGAGATTTTAAGAAGTTTTCCCATTCCATCAACTTTGTGTTTTTCCCGATGAAAAAAGCCCTGTGATCAAAACCAAGACCGCTCTGAAATCTTACCCTAAAAATGTATGAGCCAACAAGAAGTGCTCACTGAGGAATTAGAACCTGAAAATTCCTGTTGTCTTGTTGACTGATGTACATCCTGCACTAGAAAAGCAATTTATATTGGGTTCATATATACACTGTTCTGCTTGGTTTCTCACTTGTATATAACCTACATTGATGGTTCCAGCATTGCTGGCTCTCCTGCTTGATGTTATTACCTACTTACTGGAACTGTATCTCCCGAGACAAAACTTTCTAGGGCTTCCACTACTGGCAATAAAAATTTTTCCAAGATAATCTAGCTTTCATTGCTAGAACAAAAATGTCTGTCTGTAGCTCAGTACAGTCCTTGAAGGAAACAGGTCAGGAAAGAAAAGTAAAGCTCTTCCAGTGTTATCATACCTCTGGTGTCAGGGAGCCCTTACGTTACATTTACCCTCTTTTCTGGGGAAACACATGTTCTTTTAGGGGTGGGGAGGAAGTTTTGCAGTTAACAGTCTTTCCTCAGTGATGCGCAGAAAGGACCTACATTGGGAATACTAGAAATGAAAGGAACAGAGTTGGAACAGGACCAGGTCTAATGTCTTCCTTCTCTCCATATGCCACATTGGTTTATGCATGAGACAAGGGCAGGTATTCTAAGTGCAGCAGATAGAAAGCAGCCATAACTAAAGAGAAGGCTTGTGTATCAATTCTCTTGCCTGTAAATTGGATTAAAATGTTAAGTTAGCATTTCTTAGTGGCAGACAGCTGAATTGCTATAGAGTTTTCTGCAACAAATCAGTCACCCACAGTTTGAGCTAGTAAGCCACAAAGCTGAAAGTTAATACTGGTTGCTTTCCACAATCCACTAATAACAGGAACGCTGCTATTCAACAAACCACAGAGCTTTGAAAGTGTTTTCTTTAACAATAGCATAAATGTGCTGCAAAGTGGCAAGATCAAACACAGTAAGAATCCACCAATTTGTGCACCCCTGCAAGGCACACGCTGGATGAAATGCATGAGCTGTACCTTCAACAACACAAACCCTACATTAGATTCCACATTTCTGAAGGGAAGGCAGATTTGCACTGTGTTTAGGGTAGGATTGTGCCAATCTGTCAGATTCTGCTCCCCTTATTCAAGATAAGCTGACCTTTGCTCAGCAATGAGTAGACGGAGATGCTATTTAGCAGGAGAAAAGGCAGTTCATGGGGGTGGGGGCACAGCACCAAAAATGTCAGGAATTCATTCACACACACACACACACACACACACACACACACGTTTAGATATATCAATATCCTATTTCAAGATAAGCAGACTCTTGGATGATGAGGCCCCTGCTGTAACTTCACCCCCTTTTTTTTTCCTTGATCAGGTCATTTCACCTAGATATCTCCCACTTATAACAAAAAACCTTCATGAGAGGTTCCCTCCCTCTTCAGAAGAGAACAGTTCTGTGCATCTGCCTGAGATTAGCCCCTCACTGCTTGAGAAGGGTTTTTTCATGTCTCCATTAACACAAGAACCCTATGTTCCTTAACTGAGTAAACCACAATTTTTACAGTCTCTTGCTGCAGTTAGGATTATTTTAAAATGCCTGAAATAGTTTCTTATGCTCTGTTTATTGTCTTTCTCACCGCTCTGCATGAGCTGGCTGTACTCATTATCAGCTGCTGTAGTTAGCAAGGAAATAATGTATGGTGGATTTGTAGGATAGTGGGATTAAAGTATGCTTTTCGAACTATTCCAGAAGGGGAAAAAAAAAGTGGGAAAAAAAAAGTAAAAAGAGAAAATAAACAGACAAAAAAAGCTTAAAACAAAGAGAAAACTACAGAGAAAAATCAGGCACAACAACATTAGGTTTCCTAGCTCACACAACAGCCTTCCAGCTCTCAATTTTTTAAGTAACACAGACTTAGTTCTGTGTGGAGCTATGTGGAGAATATGAAGAAGCAGACAAAACTAATTTCATGTTTGAGTTGTCCAGACTGATATGTTTTATATTTCCAGAATACTGGAGCCTGTGTTCTGCATGCCAGATTTTTTTTTTTTTTTTTTTGTAAAACTATATTTGGTGTAGAGGAGACTTTTTCAGCTGCCTATATTAATATTCTAGCACATCCTCACACACCAAATTAGCCCTGGGGCCAGGAAGAGCAAAAATATAGTCAGGGTATCAGCTAGACTGGGGATTAAGAAAGCTAAACTGGCAGGAGGTTTGTTCAGCAATCCATAACAAGCTAGCCACACAGACTTCTTTAATTTTCCTACATTAATTAACAGAAATCAAGACTGTGGAAAGATCTCAGGAAAAGAAGGGAAAAATGTAATTCAAAGAGCTGTGATGGAACAACGTAATGTCAGACAATCTGAATTGGATTAAAACAAAGGAAGAAGAAAATTATTAAAAAGTAGATGGGAAGAGAAATCTAAGGGAAAAAAAAGAAAACAAGATTGGGCACTTTGACTCTCCAAGGAACTGGTCACAGCACTGAGCCTGACAGAGTTCAAGAACTGTTTGGACAATGATTTCAAGCACATGGTGTGACTGTTAGGATTGCCCTGTGCAGGACTGAGAATTGGACTTGATGATCCCTGTGGATCCCTACCAAGTCAACATATTCTGTGATAAAGTGTGAAAATGGCAGCATAACCTAAGTGAAGAAATCACTTTGGAGAAGAAAAATTAGCATCTTTAAATGTATGACACAATAAATGAATTGAATTATTTATAAGATCATAAATTCATTTATTGCCTGAATACCTCTGACAGGAGTTTAATTAAAGCACAATCTACAGAGATTTTTTTAGCTTGGTTTCAAACAGATTCTTAAGCTGCCTGTGTTTATGACCACCAGTACTGTGGTTAGCTAAAGAACCTCATAAAACCAATGATCTGCAGGGAACAGGAAGCATCATCTTCCCCATCTGTGCTGGTTCATGCTTGTTTTCTGTAAAAGCCTCCCTGGCTGGAATCCATCTTACCTGAGCTAGCAGTTCACTTAGCACAAACTTATAGACCAGGCTTCTCCTATGGTCTGTAGAAATAGGTACCTGCAAGCATTGGTCCCATTGGTTGTCCTAGATACATGCTAGGAAAGGAGGAAAAAAGCAGGCTTAATTTTCACAAATTAAAATGGAGTTTGTTTAAAACTTTCTAAATATAAGTGTAGTAGAACACTGGTCTACAAAATTTCCAGAGACTGGCACTACATTTTAAAGAACCATATTTACAGAAACACTTTCTAGTACAGTTAGACTTATTCTTGCCTTATTCTTTAAATGCTGCAAGACCAGTAGTTATACCAGATCAAATTTATTCTGCCATTTTCAACTTTGGGCCCCTAACAAATTTCCAGAAGAGTTCTAGATGCCTTTGGAAATTCTACATATGTAGAATGTACCTAATTCACACAAGTCAACAACAAAAGTAGTTGAAGAATTACTGTATTGAAGAAATTAAACTTCTTTGTACATAATCTCCTGCATTAAATCAAATGGAACGGTGCTGAGGATTCTTCTGGCAAACCAAAATCAAGCAGAGTCTGCATTTTGGTTGCAGATCTTCCCCATCCATAAGACTATTACATTTTTTAATACTAAAAATTTTTCTTGAGCTCAAGTAGGTGATTGTACATTTTATTGATATCATAACTGTTTATTTGCCACCTCACAGTTCAGAGTTCCTTCTTTTTTTTTTTTTTGGACAGAATTGGTGTTCCAGTCCACCATCACTATGTAATGGAAATAATTATTTGTCTTCCTTTAGCTTTTACACTGGAACATGAACCGCAGTACAGTGTATAAGATTTGAGGTGCAGTGACATGCCTCACTCATACCAGAGAAGCATTACTAAAACTAATATTTGAGCACTAATAAGCAGGAATTTGTTCTGCATTAAGCAACTGTCAAATGTTCAGAAAAAAAACTGTGCAGGATTTTATTTAAATAATTTTGCCTAACCAGCCAAACCCTAAGTTAAAACATCTTAATTTTGTGATGAACACTAGAGGCTGTTAAGCCTTTCTTTGCCATTCTAATTTGAGGTCATCAATCAACGCAAGCATATCACAGCAGCAATTTAATAGGCTTCCTTTTCCAGGTGATCTCACTGTCCAAACTAAAAGTAAAATTCGCAGTTAAGGCACAATATGAAGAAGAATGCATACTTTAACTTGGATAGCTGTCACTTTCAGGATGACATAGTAAAGTTACAGGTTTTCTTTCAATTTCATTTTAGAGAACTAAAAATACCTGATAACTTTAACTTAGAATAGAGGACAATTTATGTATTTGCTATGCTTCCTTAGGTGCAAGGACTTTCCCAGTGTAAACTGCATTACTTAATCATTTAGAGATAAATTAGTCTACACTACTGCAATGACAAAAGACATGATGGCTGCAAGTGAAGTATGATTGATATCAGAAAGATGACAGCCCTGAATGATCAAAATTGAAAGCAGGATGTTTCCTCAGAGATGTTTAGAGACAAGTCACCTCTTCAGTTTGTAAGTGTATGGAAGTGGGTTAATGGAATGATGACAGGGCAGTGGTCACCAACAAATTTCAACGAATGAAATTTTGAGAACTGCAAAACTAAAATAGGATGTCAGGTTTCATCAGGCCCTGTAGTACCCATGTGCTCTCATTTTTAGATTAGTTTAGATTTTTTTTTTACTCTCCCTTAATATTTTTCATGGCTGCAAAATTTTCTGACATTATTAAATTCCTTTGGCATCTCAGTAGAGCAGAAGAAATTTAAGCCTAATTCACAAAATCACATGGCTAAAATTGCTTTCCTGCTATTTACAGGCATTTAGATATGGCACTAAACTTCAGCGGTCCCTGACCAGAAGTGCTGAAAATCAGTGGAAGCTCTCCACCTTAAATTTTCATGGCCACAGGATGAGAAATAAAAATGAAATGCATAAACTTCAGAACAACAACAGATTCTCAGATGTGAGGCCCCATAGAACTGACTGTCCTGCAATCACACTGTGTAACAGACCTCTCTTGGACAGAGTTGGAGCTGTCCAAAACAGAGTCATGAAATAAGAATGATGAGTACCTGAGGTCACTGTGGACACTCTGTGCTACACACACATATTAATCTGGAACAGCATTTAGCCAAGAAGTGGGAATTAAATGAACCTGACATAAATAATAAGACCATTTGATTATCACTGTCACCTATAATGGATCATGTCAACTACAGAACAGCTGGCAAGATGTACTGTGCTCTTGTTCATGTACTAATAACCACCCAGCTCTGCATGGGTGGTGCTTTACTGACATTGAGTGCTTATACAAACCTTCACCCTTCGTGCTGCTGGTAAGGATGCCTGGCTGCTCTTATTGTTAGCCACTATTATTTGTATACTATTCAAGAGCCCATAGCAACAGAACAGAACCCTGTCACAAATTAATGGGTCTCTACTAACTGAAAATGTCAATGCAAAAATGAATTTAAAGATGTTAATTTTTCAAGCAACATGAGTCGCCTGACAGCACTTTATTACAGCAATGTTATTTACTCCTTCCCCCTCCCACGGTTTAAAAAGCTACTGCAATAAACATCAGCCGATTAGCTACATCCAGCATTGCCTTTTTGTTTTCAATTTACACATAAAAAATTTAATTTACAGAATGGCTGAGAGCAGCCTGGCCTAATGGAAAGAATCCCTGCCCATGGCAGAGGGGATTGAATCTAGATGATCTTTAAGGTCCCTTCCTCAGGGGAGTTATGAGTGCTGCTTATGTCAGTGATTTTCACATGGATATATATTCAAGGTCTGCAAAAACCCAGCTTGAGGCATAAGCAGCATCCCTAAACTCTACAAAAATCATAGCACGAAGTTTGGCCTATAGTAAAAATTAACAGCACTTTAGCAAATCTAGCAAGCGATCAAAAGTATTACAAACTACTTCACAAAAAACAGACCTGAAAAGCAGTTCAAAACAATGCCTGATGCTTTTAAAGCATTAGAAACATGCATCATTATTAAAACCAAGCTATTTCTGATCATACATAGCAAGGGTTCCCTAGATGTGGATATGCTTCATGTGTCTATTTCTTTCACATTTACTGTCTTACAAATAGCCCTCAGCTCTTTAGCTGAATTTCTAAGATGTTTAATAGCAAACATTTACTAAAATCTGGTCGCTTCTCCTATGAGAAGTCACACAGCGTGATCCTCGAATTGCAAAATGACCTCATGACTCAATAGGTACGACAAAAATTATTCCCCACTCCCTTTTAATTTTAAACTTTTTATCAGACAGCAATGGATTTTTATCAAGCCAAGTCTTCTGAAGATATAGATGCTGCACTTCTCAGTTCACACTTCACCTTTGACACAGAATTCCACAAGGAGAAGTTCAGTTATTTAATGGCCAGACTGTCCCAGATTTACTTCTTGTCAAATATCATGAGCAGTAAAAGGGATTGTGGACAGTGATCTCACTCCCACCAGATGAAGACTACTTTCAAGGCCTGTAAACAAATTTATCTATTGTCCAAAATCAAAGAACAATTCTCTCCATTAAAATGATCAAACGCCTCCAGGGTTGTTATAGCTGTTACCACATCTGGTATTTTTCAGCAGTGAGAGACACTGACAGCTCCCACTCATAGCCTCGGGATTGTCTTCATAGTAGTAAACAGGAGCACCTGCACCCAGTCCTTTTATTAGTGGCTATTTGTATACATTCAAAACCCTTCAAAATCTGCTTGCCAGGAACATTTAACCACTTCAGAGAGATAAAGGAGACCAAATCCATATTCTAAAAAGACACAGTAATAGAATCTTCTGTTTTCTTCTTCAGTACACACATTTTCTTATTTGTAAACAGAACTAATTTTAACCTGGCAAAGCTTTCTGTAAAAAATTGACAAGCCTTCCTCACACTACTACCAAGGTGGTAGTAACTACCTGAACCTGCTGTAGAAGGAAAAAAAGATTGTTTTTAAGTAATTATATTACATTAGAAAGTAGTTTTGATTTCATGCAAAAAGGTTCTTGTGATTTTGAACAAGTCCCTGGGAACTTTGCATCATGTGTTAATCAAGATCAAACAAGACTGAGTGTATGTAACATATAACAGGTATGTAACATATAGTATTTAAGGGAGGGGAAATGTATGAATTGGGGAAGGTATTCAGAAGGATTAACATAAGTCCCTGCAGGTCAATGCCTAAATTGCTTTCTCTAGCCAGTGAAGAGATAAAGGCTTCTCAGAGACTCATTCAGAGCTGCAGAATTGTTTAGCTACACTGAATCTCTCTGGAGGACTTCAGCTTGTTAACTTCAGAAGCAGCTTGCAGAGATTAGCCTCAAAAAGATCATGCTTGCTTTTGTCAACACTCCCCAGTATTTATTTACCTTCCATCAGCAGCTGAAATTCACTACTGAGATGTACTGTTGGGTATACTGTATTTAACTCTGAACACTGTGCATTGCACATGGACTGAAGTTCACCCAGCTGGAGCTTAGCACTCCTACTAGAATCACTGGAACAGGATCCACAGCACTGCTAGGATGACTGCAGGACTGAATTTTTCCAAGGGCCCCATTGAAGTGCTCTGTTTGAAGGCCACCTGGATGCTGCCATACAAAGGACTGCCATCCTCCAGCACCTTCAGAATCCACTCATTGTGCAGCCATCCTGGCACAGCTCCTTCTCTCACTCCAACTGCTCCTCGTATCACTGGAGCAGCAGTGGGAGCTGGGCTTTTGTGATCAAGCTAAACACAAAGAATAAGAATTCTCAACTTTTGAGAGCTACTTTCAACAATTTTTATGATTCTTACATAGTAACAAGACAGGAAAATGACTTTTTCATCTCAAACACATAATAAAGTTGGATTTCGTAACAAAAACAGAGGAAAAAAAAAAACATACTGCTGCCAGAACTTATTATCAGGGCCATTTTCTAACCTCTCCTGTTCTACTGTATTTCATCAGATCACTGTGCTTTCCTTCCTGAAAAATGTCCATGATATTTTCAAATTTTATCAAAATAAAACTTCTATGAACTCATATAATACCAAAAGAACAGTTAGAGATAGTTCAAAGTTTTGGTGGGAGCTTTCACAATTTATGCTTCTGCCAAATTTTTTTTTCACAGACTATCTTTGTAACATAAATCAGCCATCCTTTCATAAATGTAGAATACAGAAAAAAGACTCTCCAAATTGACTTCAGCAAAGATGCAACAAAATGAATCATAAACATCAAAAAAATCTTTTAATACCATTCCGGTTATAATTAGAACTGAAAACAACACAACTGCCAGGTAGAGTTGATTTCCAAAGTACACCATAAAGTATGGACAGACAGACAGGTACTAATCGGGGAGCACAGCATTTCCAGGATCTTCTAACAACTCCCAAGCCCTAGAAACTAAAAGTTGCCTATTCAACCGTGTCAAACATGACTTAACAACATGAACTTGCAGAGGTCAAGTCAGCTTGCAAAGCTTTGGTAAATATGTTTTAGCACTGAAATCGTCTCTTTACCAAACAGAAAAGCCATGTTCAGATTTTACAGGCTATACTGAGACAAAGGTGTAATGAACGGAGTACTAAAAATACCAGTTATTTTTCCAAATTAACAAATTCTTAGCATGTTACATAAACTACCTGCAATGCAGTATGTCAAATACTTTATGCTCTGTTATAACCTAAGTAACAGTGTGAGAAATGTTAGCCACCACATGAAATAATTTTTACATAACCCTCAATTATATAAACATCAGAGCATCCTAGTTTCAAAATGCAATTAACCATGATTCCCTTTCAAAAACACTGCACCTTTAGACAGAAAAAAAAATATTCCTGTTTGTTATATTCCAATATCAGGTGCTTTCTCAAGCATTCAGTCATGAGATTTGCAGCTAAAAATTACAAGCAATTAATTTTGCTCATACTAATTATATTGTGGCATTAGACTAACAAAAAACAAGGCACTCTGCCCTTGGGGCAGTGTTCCGTAGAATTCTGCATAATAACTATCTTTTGGCTCAAAATGAATCCCAAAGCATACTGAATAATTAACGGGAACAGTTTTTAATTATTGTCAAACTCTAAGAATAGGAGAGGAACAGCATTTGCACTTTTTCATTTAATTGTTTATTAAAGTAAAGAAAAATATGGAATTTTACAGTTTATCTTAAATTTGGAAGCTACTTATAGGCAAATATTGATTTCTGGAGAGTTTTTCTTTACTTCCTGAGCTTACACCCACTCAGAAGGGCATTTTGTACTTCTGCATTATCTGACACATTATCTGAACATCTTGCTAAAGCATGATGATTGCACAGGACAGTTGTATTTGTGAGAATACTCATTTAACCAAGCACTACAATACCCATTGTTCCTTCCGTTCAACTCAGTAGAACAGAAAAAAATGCAATATGGTAAGATTTTGCCAAATACATTGAATCACAGCATAGACAACCAGTTCAAGAAAAGCAGCAATTTCTCTACTTAAAATACACAACTGATAGTTTACACATGGCAATTTCTAATCTGAACAAAAATATTTCAGTGAATTCTATGATGTTTTCTGTGTAACAGGCAGCAACAAAACCAAGACTTCTGGAAAGAACCAGTATTAGTTTACTGAAAAAGGAATGACATATTTGACCAGTCTACACATTCCCAAATTACACTGCAATCCTTCCGTGATGATGGCACTTCATGTGAGGAGACTAGGTCTCACAAATTCTCTGAATTTTAATTTAATTTAACTTCACAGTATGTCCAAATGAAGTCTTAAAACACAAAAATCTCTGTATTCTCCTTTATATCAAATACTTACAGCAATTAAAACTTAAGAATTACTTTGGAATATTTGGCAGCTGTTTTCTTATTTGAGTAATAACCTCCTGAAATCTCCCCTCTACTTGAGATCAATACTTGAACCAGGTGAAAGCTGTTCCCCTGAACATAGAAATAACTAGAAAAAAAAATACAGGAAAAACCCCAACTTTTAGCACACAGTAGGAATAATTTCTTTGTAGCAACATCATAACACAGTTTTCCCTTTCATGAAGTAGGCTCGACAATATCCAGTATTTTAAGTATCAATGGTGGCTATGTTTACTCTTGTGGTGTCAATAACACCACATGGTGTCTCTCCACATGGTGGAGAGAAGTCTGCCTTTCTTACAGCAACATAACATGCAATCAGCCTGTTCTACTAGTCAGGGAAGAATCAGTGGATGAGTTAATGTATTTTAACAGGAAAATGAATCTTTATCCCTGTTTCCAAAGAAAAAAATCAAATCCTGGGAAGTCATTTCTGCTTGCTTTAAAAAATCCAATTCATCAGTTGCATTTTGGAGTTCCAAAATAAATAGACCTCTGCTGCACAGCAATGACACCTATTTCCTAGCTTTCAGGAGATGTTATGAGCTCCCAACACGATCTCTGGGAATGAGCCGTAGATCTGAACCATGCTTTAGAAACACATTTCCTAAACAAAGAAAGAAAACAGGATGCATTACTAACCAAGAAAATACAATGTTCCCTCAACAAACACATTTAAAGGACAACAGTATTAAGTCTGTGATTAACAGCTTCATAGTAATTGCTCTGACATACCAGAAATAAAGTTTTCGTGCTTCCATAGAATTTTACCTTGCCCCTCTTTTTCCAAAGAGCTCTTTATTTTAAATGAAAATGCTAGACCTTGCAAAGTGTAGCCTTTCAAACTCTGCAGTTCCACACTCAAATGCCTCATTTCACTTACAAACCATAATAATTTCAAGAACTGAAAACGAAGTTCTACTTTTCCACAATTATTCTGTTTTCTTGAGGTCATTCATGCATTCATTCATTTTTAGTTCTCTCCTTGGTTCAGTACTTATTGACTTCTGACTTCAGAACCTCAGTTTCTTTTAGGAAGGTTCTCCAAATGTCCAAGCGTAAGTTAGTCTCATTTTAGCATAAAAATTATGCTTTCAACTTCTTATTTATTACTGTATTGTCTTAATCATCATAGTCTTTTCAAGAAGACATAATAAAAATTAGAAGTTTCTAATACTTAGATGTGTTGATTTTTTTAATGTATTCAGGTTGCTATTTTTTTATTAAATTAACATTTAAAAATGAAACCATATCACTAAGTGATGTATTTATTTAATTAATATATGGAATATTTGCTTTTTTACTTCATTCTACTACTGCACAGAATCAACCATATTTGATTCCTTATTCAGCATTGAATTAACTTCTAAAACAGAGTAATTCTATTTCTGTCCCAAGCATCCCATTCCAGGGATGTAGAGTGCTCTCACAAATACGATTAAGATACTTGACATCCATTTAATTTGTTTGCATATTAGAGCAAAGCTACCCGTTTTTAAACTCCACCTCTCTAGCAAGTGGATCAGGATCAAAATCACTGTATATATTTGACATAATGACCCTTAGAAAATCAATTTAAAATAACATCTTGTCAGAAGACATTCTGATCTTACAGATCTGCCAAGACATGGTACTGAAGAGATCTATAAAACCCACTGAATGCAAACCAGTCTCACCAGCAAAACAGAGAACTGCCTACTAACCTTACTATTCTATATTGGAAACATCCTTTTGTAATGGCCATGATCAAATTCTGAACATTTTAAAACAGGCCTCAGCTGCATCTCATGGAGACAGTAGCTCACCTACTCACCTCGGTCTGTTTTCATCATTAATATCGCCTTGGTTTTATTAAAGTTATAGCATACTACTCCCCAGACTATCAAGAATTTAAAACTGAAATCAATACAGGGATTAAGTGCTAAGCCTAGCTTTTTCAGCTTTCATTTCCCCTGCTCCACGAAAGCATGTAAGGAAAATGAAAGTCATACTTGAGTGCTTTTTTTCAGAAAGGAAGGGAAATGGTGCAACAGTACAAAACCTCTGAAATCCCCAAGGATTACTAAAATTTTATTCCCGTGTATCTTATTTTGGAAGTTTTTGAAGACTACAAGTAACTTTTCAATCTGTAGGAACTCTGATATATGAAAAAAAAATAGAAATAAGAAGGGAAAAAAGTAGATTTTGAGATACCAGTTAATGAGGTTGAACAGAAGATTATACCTAAATTATGTATGTTTACTTGTAAACTGAGGAGGGATTTTGGTCTGAGCACTAGGTTTGGTGTAGGCTGTACTCTGCTTGTTTTGTTTGGGTTGATTTTGGAGGTTTGTTTTATTGTGGACTGGTTTGTTTTGTTCCCAGATAAGGGCAACATCACACAGCATTGCCAGAACACCTATACTAAAAAAAAAACATAATCCATGTGCCTAATGTTACATCTGCAGAATAAGGCAGTGATGACAACATTTTGCACCTAGATGCTTTTCATTTACCTGTTTATTGATTATGTGATGCTGTTTTATACTACTGCATAATTCCTCAATATTTATAAGAGCTTAGGAGAGGTAAAGCAAATCAACTGCAGATGTGAATTCACTATGCACAGCTGCAAGTACAATGAACTACTGTATGGATACTTTCATTCAGCAGTCAAGTAGTTCTAAATACACTTATTTTAAAAGATTAAGCTACAACTAATTTAAGCTACATAATACAAGATGAAAGCATACTGCTGAGGAAGAGAAACAGCCTAAGTATATCTTAAGCAATCCTACCATTTTGCCTAAGTATTCATCAGTGGTCATGTGAAAGTGTGGCTTTATGTGGGTGATGATCTAATAATTAAAGTAAATTATTAGATTTATTATCTGTTTTTAATACACTCAGTCATGGGAATCATGATAAGGACAGCATCAGCTGAGAAGTGTGCCTGAGGTAGTACACCTGTGAAATCATAAGCTAGGTGTACTAAGGCAGGACAGAAGTTTCTGGTGGAGCAGAAAACCAAACACTTATTTGATCTTCATTTTCAAATGTTGTTGATGCAATCACAGACCTCAGAAATAGGTCTCTACACTTGAATTGTTTCTTTTATAACTCCAAAACATTCCCCAAACTAATGTCAAGCAACTGCTTTTCTCACCATCAGATACTGTTCTGTGCTTTGCAAGGATTTACTTTATACTCTCTAGTTTACACAGCTGAGTGTGCTGATAATACCTTGTTTTATTTTTCCTGTGTAAATGACTGGCCTTCAGTAATGACTGGCAGTCAAAGGCATAAATGAGGCAGATGGTTGGATGCATGGATTTCATGCAAAAACCAGAAGAGCAGCATGTCTCCCTCAACCATTCATCATGTTTGCAAGTAGGAGTAAAATTATTCAGTTTTCACTGGATGACTGGATTCCATAAGCAGCAAAGCAAATTTACTAGTACTTAGTATGTAAGAAATGTTCACAACTTTCTATCAAGATACTCTGTTACACTCTCTTCTCAAATGGTTTAAGATTAGACTATAGTAATTGTCTCCCGATTAGTTTAAAAGTATAGCTCTTCAAGAACAAGTCCACACAATCTGCCTCCAGACAGCAGACCACTATTGGTACAACTCAACCTCTGGACTCAGTTTCCATGTATTTCAGGAGGTGATGGGAATGGGCCTTACACTTTCCTGTGACAGAGATAAACTCTTCTCTCATAGCCAGCCTTGACATCTGAAATCAGGGATTTCTGACACAGAACCCCTTGGTGAGAACAAGAGAGCTATTGGTAAGAATCTAAAAATGGTTGGACTTGGAAGAGACCTTTATGATCACCTAGTTCCAACCCAACTCTGCTGAAAACACACTCCCCAAAGCCCCTGGAGTTCCTGCCCTAAAACTCTTACTTTTTTTAAGTAGGAGTATCTCATGAGAAGTGCTGCTAGAACAGCAAGTACTACTGAATTAGATAGAGCAGGGGGGAAATACAGCTGTTACTTATTACTGCAGTAGTATGTAATACTGTATTGCTTTTAGACTGCACCTTAAATGCAAAGCTCTGAAGATCAGAAGCTCACCACTTTTTCACAGAACTAAATAAAAGCTGAAAAAAAAAAAACAAAACAAAACAAAAAAAAAAAAAAAACCAACCACACTGTTTTTTGGATTTAACCTTTTATACACTATATACACTACAACGACTGTAGTTTGCAACTACTGGGTAATGCTCCTCCCATTTAAGAAGACAAAACCTAAGACGTAATACAACCCCATGTGCTATATATTAGACAGAAAGTAAAACAACAAGTTTTAAATACTGGAATTCATACACAGTAACTTACCTGCTGTCTGTGCAGGGTTTATTCCTATGCCATCTAGGAAGAAGGAAAAAAAAGAGAAAAAAGAAGATGAAACAGACATCTTACAATTTATTACATTAAACTTGCAGCTCAAAAAATATACCAGCAAGATACAACTATTACATCAAGTCATCATGCAGCTATTTCCTATAGCCAAAAAATGGGAACTGACAAGAAAGCTTCAGCATAGAAAAGTCAAAGCTATACATTTGGACAAAACTGCATTAGTGATTTAGTATCTTCACCTCGTGCATAAGAAATTCAAATAATGCTGCAATATTATGAAATTCAATTTGCAGTACACAGAGTTTGTGATGAGATAGTATTGATTTTATCAATAAACTTTCAGTGAAACTTCAATACAAAAACTATTAAAATATATAAAAATTATATTCTTACCATTTGTTATAATGGCACTTGTTGCTGCAGGAACTTTGAACTAAAGGAAATAAGAGTAGGACAAAACAGCATAAGAGACATAGATAAAGCAGAAAAATGTATGGGTAATACTAAAATTATAATTTTAGCTGGTTTACATACAAAAAAATGAGAAAAGAGGTCCTTGAGATTTATAGATGTAAGTAACTTTAATGGAAATGGATTATTATTTTAGTGGTAATTCCACAAATGTAATGGAAATTTCTTTCTAACTATTGTGCAAATGTATACCTGAGACATGCACCAGGTAGCTCTAAAATATGAAGGAAAAACCCAATAGATACCACACACTAAAAATGAGTTTTTTTCTACCTAGGGCAAGTCTGATTATGAGTTGGCAAATTTTGAGTTTTTGAGAGATGTCTCAGTAGAAACCTGCTAAGGCCAAATAGCCAGAACTTAAACACTTCTCTGCCCTGAGAATTTAAATCACAGAGAGGATAATGCACTTCCCCTGGAGAATAACTAACAACTTTGCCCAAATTTTGATCTTTTCCATATACGTATAACTTAAGGTACTGTAAAACTGGTTCTTGAATCACAACACACTACATAAATTAATGTTAAGCTATGCAGTTCAAGGAATGAAAAAAACATTCATATAACACAGAAGTTATCTGTCATTCTTTTCAATGCCAGTTCATAAGGGGCTTCATTCCTGGGGAAGAGTTAACAATCTTTTTTTGCTCTTTGTTAACAAAGCACTTCATTCTGCCTGGTCTCAAAGAGATGCAAAAAGCTTCAGTGCTGATCCAGAATAGCCTGAAGTCAAACTCTCATAGATACTCAAAATACTCACACCAACTGAAAGAATGGCTTGCTAAATGTGAATATTTAAGTCAGTAACGAGTCTCTAAATCCATCCACTCAGATGACTCTATCACTAACACTGTGGTTCTATAAGTAGGTAAAGTTAACAGGTTCAATGGCAACCCCCACCAGAAATGGCACCTCCCTTTCAACATCTCCAACTACTCAGTCACACTCATTTCTGGTACCTCATACTTGCTTGTTAGACTTTTCAGTCTAGGTGTCTATGTATGGGTTGTGTTGGCACAGCTGTATTAATACAGAATAAAAATGACTGGGGAAAACATAGTAAAAACCCCCAATTAAATCATCAAATATCTTTAACAGCAAGTAATATTCTGTATAATGTTCTCCTCAAGTAAATTTACAACTAAACCAATCCACAACTTTCCCCCAGAAGCTGTGTTTCCTCTAGTAGTTTCTGTCCCATCGTGGTGTAACAGTAACAACCTAAGGAGACTCAAGACCTGGAGTCGTTTATCCTTCCTAACTATTTCACTGCAATTGCAATGCTCAAACATAGGAAATTTTCAATAACCCAAAACTTCCCAGGTTTTACTAAAAAGACAGAGGGAGAATTGCAAGAACAGACTCTCAGCTGACTTTCTGCCAGTTAGATGAAGAGACTCATCATGCTTCTGAGCACTCAATTTTACTGTTTACATCCAGTGAATGCCTCTTAATCTTTGCGTGCTTAATCTGAAACAACATGATACATCTCTTCAAACACATTATGTGGGCAATTTAAACACCTAATGATATAGGATTCCATGAGAAAGATCAACACATGGAAGCCAAAGAACACACTATCCACATTTTTCCTTAAGTCAGTTTCTTGAATCTATCCCATGTGGCTGATGTCAATACCTTCCACAATCAAAAACTCTGTGTCTGCCAAAGTCAGGGATTACTAGAACTGAATGTGAAAAGAGTTTAAGAATTTCCTGGATAATTCTGAAGAACTTTCCTGATATTCCACATAAGAAATTTCAGTATTAAGTATCCAACAGCAGTACCTTTTAGTTCTCTTCAATGTCACAAATTTTTATATCACTGCTATAAAACAGTTAATTACAAAAACCAGAAATCACCTCAATGTCATCTGCTGATGCATAAATTGTGCAAAGATCACTAAGTTTAGGATTCTGCACGTTCTGCCAGGCCCCCACTGAGACCAGTAAAGCTTGTGACCATCTGTAACCAACAGCAGCTCCTTGTGCTGAATTAACCACTGCATTTTTATCATTAAAAAAGCTTTAGCTTTCAAGAACATGCAAAATGTTAAAACTTAACATCATCACTCTCTACTTACTTCTTCTGCAGCAAACTTGAGGACAGCTGTGAAAGGTGTGCTCTCAGGCACACTCAACCTGAAATCACAACACAAGTAAATACGTGGCTGCCAAAACAAACCGAAAAGCAACTTTATCTGCTGTTAAACTACTGACTGAAACTTCACTTTACCAATGGAAATACTTCTGCCAAAGCTGTGCAAGTACTGTTCAAGGGGTGAATAGGTCCCTGGGGGGGGGTGAGTTGCTTCAAGAGAAGCACTTTTAGCAGAGAATGGGAACACCTTTAAATTTCAGCAGATGTGGCAAATCCCAGGAGGTGTGGGACTAAGCTCCATAGCAATGTCCTCTCCAGGAGGAGAGAACTCGGCCTTAAGCTGTGGCAGGGATGGTTCAGGTGGAACATCAGAAGAAATTCATCACTGAAAGGGTTGTCAAACACTGGAACGGGCTGCCCAGGGAGCTGGTGGAGTCACCGTCCCTGGAGGGGTTCGAGAGAGGCCTGGAGGCGGCCCGTAGTGCCATGCTCTGGTTGACAAGGCAGTGACAGAGCAAAGGGTGGACTCAATGACCTCAAAGATCTTTTCCAACCTGAATGATTCTGCGACTCTGAGGAAGACGCGCACGGCAGTGGGGCAAAGCGGGAAAGCCCCGAGAGCAGGGCTAACCACGGACATCGCCTGTCGTTCCACACGGAGGGAGACAAACGCCGTTCCCGCTGGCGGAATGCCCCGCCGGGATGGCCATTAGAGGCCATCCGCGATGTGCCCCGTTTTCGCTTCCCGCCGCCCCACGCAGCGCCGGCACTCACACTTTGTAAGGCAACCGGGGGTCCGAGGTGAGCGTCACTTTAAAGGTGACCTTGGACCTGTGGAGAGAGCAGAGGGTGAGGGCTGGGTGAGGGAGCGCGGGGGCTGCGGGACCCCCGGGCGGTCCTTCCCTCCCTCTCTCCCCTCACATGGTGCTGCCGGGGCCGCCGCCGCTCCCTCCGACACGTCAGCGCCGCCCGCAGCACGGGGGCCTTCGCCCGGTCCTGAGCTGCCTGAGGCGCGCCTGGCCTCAAAGGGAAGATAGCATGCCCCGCCGACCCGCTGTGAGGCAGGGAGCAGCCGTGTTCTTCCTCAGTGCCTTACTGTAGCTGGGAAGCAGTGAGTCTGAGGTGTGGGCGAGGTGCAGCGGAGAAGGGCGGGGAGGATTTCTACTGAGGCAGTGGCACTGGCTGTTCCGCGGCCGAGGTAGGGCCCCGGCCGAGGTAGGAGGATCTCGGCACCGGGGCTGCCCGGCGCTTCCGTAGGCGCTGCAGGGAGACGCAGGCGGGACGTGGAGGGAGCGGGGCCGGGATAGCGATAAGGATGGGGAACGGGATCGGGCCGGGAGTGCGGGATCGGCGGGCTGTGGTCATACAGGGAGTATGTATGAGTGCGGCGTTTGGTAACCGGAGACTACATCTGGTGTGCTGTGCCCAGTGGTGGAGTCCTCAGTGCAAGAAGCAAGGGGCTCATGGAGAGGGTCCAGCGCAAGAGCACAAAAATGCTGAAGGGTCTGGAGCATCTTAGGAGAGAGAGAGAGGAGAGCTGGGCCTGTTCGGTCTGGAGAAATGACTGAGAGGGGATCTCATTAACGCATATAAATACGCAAAGAGGAGTGCCAGTAGAATGGTGCCAGACTTCTCAGTGGTGCCCAGCGATGGGGTGAGGAGCGACGGCCAGGAACTGAAACACAGGAAGTTCCATCTCGACATGAGGAACAACTTCTTTACATTGAGGGTTGCGGAGCACTGGAACAGGCTGTCCAGGGAAACCGTGGAGTTTCCCATTCTGGAGACATTCAAAACCCACCTGGACATATTCCTGTGTAATCTGTTTTAGGGGGAGTGGATGATCTCCAGAGGTCCTTTCCAACCCTAATAATTTTGTGATCCTGTTTTGCTCTCAAATCAAAATAGTCTGCAGATGCTTGTTATGCAGGCAAAAGTGAATGCAAATTCCCCTTAATATTTAAAACTGATCACATCTTCCTTGTGACGAGGGAGCTTGAACTGGAGTTTTGTTTGGATAGTGATGGATACTTTTATGGTGGAAAAACAGTAGGTTCCAGTTTTGTTTGTCTATGACTTGACAAATCAATTTGTGGCATAGAACTGCAAAATAGTTTTTGTCTTTAATACTCATTTATCTGCTACTGCAGATGATGACTGAGTTTTCAACTCTGGTATGTCAGTATTTTCCTTATAGAAGATATTTTGTCAGATTTCCCCAGTTTCTGCTGTCTGCAGGAAGGACAGCATTCACTGCAGATGAAGTGCTTGGTGTCACACACTGCTTGCCAAACTGGTCATGGCAAAGCACTTTGTTGTGTTCACCTTTGCTGGGGTCTCATTAGGGTTAAAGTAGATGAGATGCTGTACAAAAGGCAGGTGATACATTGGAGTCATACATTTTTTTTCTAAGGACTGGCTTCTTGCCCAGGTATGAAATCCAGCTTTTCACCCTTGTGCTGTTCTTATATGAACATAGATCAAATTGGAAAAAAATAACTGAACAAAAATTTCACTATCAGCTTGTCCAATGGCCTTCACATTCCTCAGTATCTCCTATTTATGTTACTGTGTCTTTTTTCATAGCTGTATTGAATTTGTGGATTGTACGCATCTTGTAATCCATTAATGATCTCATGGGTTTTTCATCCCCCTTCTTTTAAGATATCACACCTGAAATTGGAGCTAATTAATAGCCATCTCTTAGTATTTAACCTTGCATTTAGTGCATTTAGCTAAATGTCATCCTAGATATATCATTGCCCTTTTCAAAATCAGCTGTTTTTTTCTGTATATATGATGTTATGGCTTTGCCTTATGTTGCTCTCTTATCTGCAGCTTTCATTAATGCATTGCTGTCTCCTGTTTTCCAAGGTATGGAATGCAGATGTGAAATAAAAGAATGATCTTTTCAGCACTTCATTCTGGCCTCTCACTTTAAGTACTTCTCCTCTGAGGAAATAAGCAAATCCAAATTTTCATGTTGTTGGAACTGGACTGTGTTTAGTACCCAGGTTTCCTTGGTTAAATCCAGTTTGAGCATATGTGTGCTATAGTGCTGAGAGCAGTCTAAATCCAGGCCTGACTAGTCCTGTGTTCTGGCCATGTGGTCTTGTCCTCTGTCAAGCAAAAGAGCCAACACTTGTGACCAGGTAGAGGATCTGTTTAGGAAACTGATTTGGCAAAACCCCCAAAAATTTCCTTTTATTTGGTTTAATGTGGTTATCTTCAGAAACCACCAGCAAAGAAGGGCATGAGGAAGCACAGCTAGTTGGCAGTGATGCTGTACTGCACCTTAGGTCGGCTTGAGATGCTGTGGAGCTGTATTCTGAGCAGGCATCAAGAGTTTCATGGTAATGCCAGGGGATGGTGGGCTGACCCTGGCTGGATGCCAGCTGCCTAGGGAAGTTGCTCTGTTACTCCCCTCCTCAGCTGGACAGGGGACTGAAAACATAATGAAAGGCTCATTGGTTGAGATAAGGGCAGGGAGACTTCAGTCACCAATTACTGCCATGGGCAAAACAGACTTGAGTTGGGGAAATTATCAAACTAGAGTATGCTAATGAGAAATAAAATGAAATCTTAAAAATATCACCCCCACCCCCTGCCTTCTGGACTAAACATTGCCTCAGAGCTCTCTACCTCTTCCCCCCTGTAAGGTCCCTTTCACAAACTATTCCAGCATGGGTACCTCCTGGGCATCACAAGTCCTGCAGCAAACGTACTGTGGCACCTGGAGCACCTCCTTCCACTCCTCCACTGACTTTGGTGCTTGCAGAGTGGTTTCTTTTGCATATTCTCAGTCCTCTCTCTGCTCTTCTGTGGTTTTGTTTTTTTTTTTTTTTCTCCTTGAATCTGTTGTCCTAGAGATGCTGATGGGCTCAGCTTTGGCCAGCAGCAGGTTCATCTTGGAGCCATCTGGCATCGGCTCCATCAGACATAGGGAAGCTTTTGACAGCATCTCACAGAAATCCCTGTAGCCCCTGGCACTACCAAAACCTTGCCATGCAAACCCAACATACAGGGTCAGGATCTTCTGATGTAGAGTAGAGAATCCCAGTGATCTTACAAAAGGAAGACCTTTTCATTGCTGCAAATTCAGAATTTTCCCATGCTGTCTCAACCTGTTCAAAACGCTGGCAGGGTTGATTTTTTTGCTTTTATGAGAATTTACAGTGAAGAAGAATGCACATGATTTTTCTTTTTTAGTTGGGAAAGTTAATGGGACTCGTCCTGTCTGCAAACAATCCAGGGCTGGTTTAGAGGATTGTATTAAAATAATAGGTTTATATAGATCATTCTCTTCAACACCAGAAAAACTGGTTCATTTAAAAAAAAAAAAAAAGTCTGCCCTCCTTTCCCTGTGAGTAAAGCTAGAGAAAAAAAAATTAATTCTTCATAAAATTTGTTTTTCCTACAGCTCTTAATTACCCAGACTCAAATATGTTGTGTTATAGCAATGAGACCTAACTTTGACTTTCCTAGCTGTGTAAATGACAAAAGGAATGACAATTTCAGCAATTAATTATAACAGTTGGGATCTCTGGCAATATGTAAACACAGTTGTTCAACTGAAAGCTTTTAGGTTAAGAAAATGAAAAAAAATACAAATCAGAAAATAACAATATAGCCCCCTGGGTGCTGTGGATGTTACTGAGATGAGCTAGAATACCTCTGACAACTCTTTGGGCAAGACCTTCTAGTTGTTAATAGCATTGCAAGAGAAAATAACTGCAGTAAATAGAAGCTGTTCATCCCACGTGCCTATATTCCTCCTGGCTGGGCCTAGTGTAATCGAGTTGAGAAGGAAAATAAACAAAACAATAGCCACAGCACAGAGTAGAAAGTACTGGTGTACTGTGTTTATTGTTACTTAGCCTGCTTTTATTCTTTCCTGCTTTGTTTCCTAGCCTCCCTTGCTGTAGTCTCTGTTAGCTACAATTTATTGCTGAGCATTCAAGTAGAGCTGCCCCATGATACGGAACTGGGATGCACAATTTCCTGCTCCTTCAACAAGTGAACATGACTAGATTGGAGTCTGGCTATAAAATTAAGCTTAAGTGTTTGTATTTTTGAAAGATTTCTCCTTTGCTTCTGAAGCACACACTGTGACTTAAATCTTCTAACCTTTGTTACATTTCTATGTTCATGAGTGCATGTGCCATTTGAAGGATGCTAAATTTTGTGCTCATGTGGAGGAAGAGTTTATTACATAAGCATCTATGCTAAGAACTCTATGGAAATATAAAATAGAGAATTTTAAGGAATGCAGTAAAACTTCTTCCACCTGCGAAATGTGCTTTTAGCTTGTCAGTTTTGGACTGAATAATGAATGTTTGACTTCCAGGAATCTCTGGTGAAAAAGTTCTGAATTAAGCCTTTTAACAGGTACCAGAAAATTAAGTCTTGGCACCGGCGTACTTTTCTTCTATGCTTGCAGTGAATTAAATAATGTTGCATTGCCAAGCAATGTGTAACAGGAGGGAGAGGCTGAAGAAGCACAGCATTTCTCCAACCAGCCACTTCCATATCAAGCACATAGAACACTCTGATCCCTTCAGCTCTTAGTGAGGCTGGGATTTCACCAGGGGGATTGAGTAGTGCTAATTCCCTTGAAAAAGGACAAATCCTGTTTTTAACCCCCACTTTTGCATTGCAATCTGTTCCTGGCCTTCTGGCTACTTCTTGACCTCTTTTCATACTTGGGGGACCCAGCAGTGAGTCAGTTCAAATCAGCAGAAGACATGGATGTTTCCCTGCTGACTTAGCATTGAACCAGCTCAGGGAAAAGTCTGAGCTGACACAGCAGAGGAGGCAAGGAGATCTTCCCCTTTTGTCAGCAAGGAATCACAGAATCATAGAATTCCTTAGGTTGGAAAAGACCTTTAAGATCATTAAGTCAAGTGTTAACATGTTTGGACTTGATGATCTTGGGAATAAGGTTTCCTCTTGATGTCATTTTCTATAGTTGGGGTTCTGGAGTCCTCCTTTGGCTGGTATGTCCCCTTAACTCTCCTTTGGCTCAGCATGATGGTGTCTCTTGGCACTCCCCTGACTTTCCAAGCTCATCAGTGGTAAACTCTGTGACCATCCCAGAGCACAGAGATTCCTGCTTGGCTGCAGACTCCTCCTCTGTCAGCAGAAGTCAGCTGCCTTTCTCAAGCAGAATCTGGTAGGATCCTTCTGTAGGAAGTTCAGCCCTCCAGAAAGGAAGCAGTAGCACTGCATCATCTCTTAAGTTGTTTTTGTTGCTGTTTGTTACTCCCCAATGATTACAGATTCTATGTTTTCTTGTCTTTATTTTTTTTTTTTTAACAGAATTAGTAGTGTAACATACCACATGAATTTAGCCTATTTAAACTAGCCTGTTGTTACACCCCAGTAAGAAAACTTTAACCTTTTTTAAACAGGGAGTTTCTACTTTCATGAGCCTGCAGCCCATGTGAGATTTTGTTCCTTGTTGTGTGACGGCATTTCTCTGTAAAATATAGGCACACATAGGGCTTTCAAAAAACATTGTTAAGCCAAAGATAGAGGAAGATTATAACACTTTAGAAATGCCATGCAAAGTTAATCATCAGACAATTTGACACGTCTTCATAATCTTCCTCTAACAAAACAATAATTAAAACCTATTACAGTTCTCTTGTGTCACAAACATTTTACTGAAATAATTCATCAGCATAAGATGATCACATACAAATGTCATATTAGTCATATAGAAATCATAATGCTAGGTCTCTAGACTCCAGAAATTTTATTTTATGTGTGTATGTGGTTAAATAGTACAGATAACCACATATCAAAGCAAGTATTCATCTTCTGAAGTATCAGCACTGGATTTTTTGTTTCAATTGCTTTCAAAAAGTAATTATTAAGAAATTTTTATAATAATCAAAATGATAATTCAAGAATCAAGCAATATTACAATAGGAAATAGCCTCAGGGTGTACCAGGGGAGGTTTAGACCGGACATTTGGAAAAAATTCCTCACCAAAAGGGTTGTCAAACACTGGAACAGGCTGCTTAGGGAAGTGGTTGAGTCACCATCCCTAGAGGTATTTAAAAGACTTTTAGATATGGCAATGAGGGGCATGGTTTAGTGGTGGACTTGCCATGGTTAGGTTTATGGTTGGACTTGATGATCTTAAAAGTATTTTCCAACCTAAACAATTCCATGATTCTATTATAATAAGCATTTATCAGGATAAAAGTGTCAGGAGTACTTGTGTACTCTTTCTTGTATCTGACTTTTTTTGTTATGGAATTTGATTCATGTGGTAGGGGCATGACACAATTACATACATATAGTGTGTCCTATTTTCAAGAATTTGTATGAAATAATTTTCCTTCTGAATAATTTTCCAGGTGAATAGTTTTTTGGGTATCCCAGTCATCTTAAAAGTATTTTGATTTATCTCTCTTTTGTCATGATGACAATTATGGATGCTTTTAGTGATGGCAATGCTTTTGTGATACTTTGCTTTTATATGCAGGAATTGGTCTTAAAATGTTTTCCCTAAGAGTCGTATCTGTGTTTTAATTGGGCACTAAGAAATGAAATTCCATCTTTTCTTTTGAGCCTGTTTAATAAACTGTAATTATTCAAGTCTGGGGGAGGTCATCCATTCTTCTAGTAAGGAAAGAAATACATTTTTATGGAAGGTATGGATATAAAGAAAATATATCCAGATCTAGATATTTAACCTTTTCACTGCAGTTGTTAACTTTATCAACATTATTTTTGTTTGATTATGCAATGAGGACAGTTATCTTTGGGCTTGATGGAGTATTTTGTTACTCTGCTTTGGAGAATTGTGAGGAGATTGTATTTTGTCAGCTAGTCAGCAGTCTCAGAAAATACATATATCTTTATTACCTGTCTGCTGCAAGCAGTAAATTCTGTGATCTGAGCATTCTGGTCTGAAATGGCCCAGTATTTATTTCATATAATTATGCAGATTATTTTCTCTAGTAAATTGCTCTGCGTGTTGATTTTCTTGTGGCCATCATCAAGCTGTGCAGTTCTGTCATTTAGTTTTACTACTATTATGTATTACATTGGGTTGGCTGCCTACTGGAGATAAAATCACCTTATTTACAAGATGATTCAGAGAATTGGACAATACGCTCAAACATATTGCAGACTCCGATAGTAAAACGTAAGAGTGTGCTGAAGCATAAATTCAGGTTAAGAATATTTTTATTGTAGTATCCCTTTTTTCCTGTAGAGAATAAATACCAATCCAAACAAGGCACTTTTGCAATACTACCAGGGTGATTTTCTTATTGTGCTGTTTCATTTCTTAAGTAGGCTGCGCTTTACATACATTTTTAAATTGTTACTAGCGTAGTGAAAAATTTACTGAGAATTTTTCATCCAAAATTTCATACTTTATGTGCAGCAAAAGTCCTGGTTCAGCTCCTACTACAATTTAATTATTCATAACATGCCTAGATTTTTTTAACAAGGAATACCTTTTTAATAAACTTTAAATAGATCAGGTTATTCTAGTGACTTCACAGTTAACATTTAACTAAGAAGAGCTACACAGATCCTTGCTGAAGTGAAGCAAGAAATTAGGCCAAATTATGTTTCCTTTTTTGAATGTAAAGACTGGTGAAGAGAAGGAGACAAAGAAATTATTTTCAGATCCAGGAAGTTGTGATTCCAAGAGGCCTAGTACAAGATTTCAACTGTGATATCCCTCACAGTTATTTAAACAAGGTGACCTTGTATATATTCTCTTTATTCAGTCATGTGTTATGAAGTTACCTCTTGTATTTTTCCTCTCCATTTTGTTCTCTTGGATGGCAAGCCCAGAAGAGAGTTTATATAATCTGCAAGTACTATTGCAAGAGGACAGTTTTCACTGTCATGCAGCTGAGGTTGCACAGATCATTGTTTAGTGTTTGAAGGGATTAGAAGACAGATTTACAGAAGGTGGTGCAGCTCTGTGCAAATGAATGAGAAGTGAAAACTTATGTTGTGTTTGCAAAGGCTGAACTTTTAAATTGCCAAAGCTTTTTTTTTTTTTTTTTTTTTTTTTTTTTTGGCAAAAAGATAAACACGACCTTTAATTTTCTTCATCTAGAACAGGCCTTCCTAACCTGCTGTGGTTCAGGACACCAGCCTTCAAATTGTGGCTCTGTTCATCAGGATTTGCATTCTAATTTCTTTGGGTACAAAGCCAAGTATTTCTCTGCATGTTGCTTTCCTGTGGACTTATTAATTGATCAGAGGTTTAGCTGGCCTGTTCTGACCTGGGAAATATGTCTCCTTGTGCAGTGCTTGCTGTAGCACAATGCTGAAGATTTTTCTGAACATTTAAGATGCTTTTGAGGTAGATGTAGTAAGAAACTTCTTTTTTCTGGACCATTACCCATAAACCAAAATCAATTCTAGTAAGTGCAAAATTATATTAACATAAGGGATTTTTAAGCTCTGAAGCATAACACTGTTTAGAAATAGTCAAGAAACATGCAGAGAACAGAAAATGACCCTTAACTAGCAAATGAAAACCAGAGTCACAACTTCTTGTGCCAAATGAGTTTCTGAAGAATGTATTAATTCATTTCAGTAACTTTGTGCTTTCCATTGCAGGGTTTTTTTTTGCAGCATATTATCTTGTTAAAATGACTTCATGCCATCTCCTAAATGCTACTGTTTAGCAAGGCTTAGGAAAATATATTAACATCTTTCAATCCTCTGACTGCAATAAATTTTAACTGCAAATCCAACGCTACAACAGAATTTGTAGGGTTCAGCTGAACAAATCTTGATGCCAACTTTGTAAATATCTAAACCTAAGCTAGTTCCATTGTGTTCCCTTTATATTCAAAATGAAAAGAAGGTACTTCTAGTGCACAATTTGTATTATTTTGAAGTAGACATCTGAAAAGATGAGGTGTTTCCTCAAAGTGCCAATTTCTTCCCAAACTGACAACAGGGACAGCCTATACTGGCTAGCTCTATTGACATCTACTTTGTGCAAACAACAGGGTTTAGTGACATAAATCCTACACCTTGTTCATGCCCCTAAGTTGTTCTGGAGCTTCATTATTCAGGCTCCTCTTCTACTGTTCCTCTTGTATGACTTCAGGTACCCGGTTGAATTCAACTTGATTTTGTATGGTTCTTTCATTAGAATTTGGGGAGACAAAGCATAAAAGATTATATCAATCTTTTAGAAAACCCAGCAAAATACCAGTTAACAATCATTCCTTGGCATGAAAGTAAAATCACATTAAGATCTGAAAGAAGAAGAAAGTGCAAATAGGACTTCAGTGGATAAATACAGTAATGGTTACCATTTTCATGCCAAAGCAAAGGAATAACCATATTTCACATTTCAAGGTCAACTTCAGTTGAGGCTGATGTGATGCCTTTCATCTGTAGAATTAAACTCTTTAAGTCTTCCTCCTGTGAAAAGAGCAAAAACAGTGTTTTAATGTTGATTTAAATATTCACCTAGATGTTGTACCTTCATGCCCTCTATCCTGAAGACCTTGCTTTTATGCAAAGCAAAAAAGCAAAGGATCAGTTGTTCCACCACATGGAGTCAGTTTAGGCTATTACATTTCTAGCAGATAACTTTCTTTTCCCAAAAGCTTCATTGCACCTATTTCCTTCAGCAATTGCTTTGGGAACAGTCCTAAATATAAATCGGGATTATGGTTGTTAGAAGGGCTCAGTAGTGTACAGAGTAGTTAATGGTAGCATAGAACTTAATAAAAGAAATTAAATTGAAAAAATGCAAAAGGAAGATTGAATAAACTCATTGGAAAGAAGATATCACAGAATCTCAGAATGACTGAGGTGGGAGGGGACTTCTGGAGGTCATTTGGTCCAATTACTGCTCAAGCAGGGCCACCTGGAGCGGGTGGCAGAGGACCATGTGTATTTATCTTCTGAGTGTCTTCAAGGATGAAGATGTCTCCTGGACAACCTGTGCCAGTGTTTGGGCACATTTACAGTGAAAAAGTGTTTTCTGCTGTCCTCCTGTCTTTCAATTTGTGCCCATTGTCTCTGGTTCAATACACCAATTCAAAGAAAATGAGCTATACAGGAAAGTGATGGAAGAATAAAAAAATACAAATTAAATTGGAAAAGAATGGACAGAATTTGAGGGTATCACCACTCTACTACTCAGAAGAGTAGAACCAAAATGGCAAAACCACAAGAATTGTTAATGAAAGTAGTATGATCACTGAAGCTACATAAAATGGGAAAATGAAATGAGCAAGTATGAGATAACATCAAACACATTGTTAACTTGCAAAATCTATCCAAAACTGAGAAAAAAAAATTCTCTGAATTTTATTTTTTCCCATAGTTTAATTATTGTTTATGTTTGTATTGTCTCTATTTGGACACTTTTTTTTATTGTAGTCCAGCAAAAAACTTCTGCCAATATGCTAGTGTATATATTTCTTCTTCTTCTATATCAAATTATTTTTTTTATCCTGAAAAACTCCAGCATTACTTATATTTTCTCTTTGTTTTCTGCTTTCCTTTGCTGATCCCTATTTTATTTTCAGTCCAAGCATATTTTTCCACTTATGTCTCTGACTTCCCCATGGTGTACGCCCTCAGTCCTGTTTGTATTGCACAAATTACCAGTTCTTCACCATTTCTCACCTTCCATCTGTTTTTCCTTGATATGTAAGCCAAGAAATGGCTGCTGCAAGACTATCTAGCATTAAATTCATAGTATCTGTTACATTGAAATGTGTTGTCCTATGTGGATAATAAACTCCTGGATCTCGTTTGTTTTCCTATAGAGGGTAATCAGTGATGCAGATTCAGACAATGTATCCCAGGTGAATCACCTGTACAGAGAAGCCAATGTAAATGTTGCCTAAAAAGGGGATTAGTGTATTTCCTTGGCAATACGTCACATTATACCTACTGTAAAAACAGCAGATTTCCAAACACAGAAGACCTATTCTAAAAATTAAAAAATACCACATGGAAATGCTATACATGATTTAATAAAGTGTATCATATTAACATCTATCATAAAATGTAGAATATGTCATATTAACAATTTTCCTCATTTTTTTGGGGATTCACAATGAAGCATGTTGTTTTGGCAGGAAGTTCAGAAACTAAAACGGTAATGTGACATTCATTATGGTGTAGTAATTGGTCTTAATATCAAGTTGTAGCAGGAATCATATTCTTACGGAATTGAGCATTCAGAATTTAGTAGGTTCCAAAATCATCATATGTAAATTAAGAGCTAAAGACAAATATCCTCAGAAATAATTTAAACTTGTTTGTTGGACTTACTGCTTCTAATAGATTTGTACCATAGTTTTTAATCCACATTCTTCCTACCTATATCACAAATAAACTGATCACCTTCAATAATGTGTCTGGAAAACTGTTGTTAGCTCAAGGAAATCCTGTCTACTCAAAAGTTCCTCCAAGTTGTCATTTTTATAGGAAATTATTTAGGTAGTTTAGGGAACTTAGAAAAAATTTAGTTTAGTTTAGTTTAGTTTGACTTCTAATTAGAAGTGTTTATTTTGAAATGGAGAATGTCAGTTAAGTTTAGGTTTTTGAGGAGTGCGTGTAAGGTAGTAAGTGAAGTCCATGGTCTATTCTACAGATTCAGATTAGCCAAAACCCCCAAGAACAGATAAGAGTGCATTTGCTCTGTTTTGCCTGTTGTTTTCTTGCACCGTTCATGCTGCATGAGGTAGAACATATCTGTTTCAGGTAAAGCTCCTATTGACTCCCTAGACAGGAAGATGATTGTGGAAACTAATGATCTTCTGAAGTAGAATGACCGCGTTTGTTGAATGACTTGGTGCCACATGTGAAATGGTTGTGCTTGTTATTGATATTTTGTCAGACTAAACTAGTCCTTTTCATTTTCAAAGAGAATTTTATTAACTCTGTTTCAAAGCCCATTAAGGCATGTTTTATCAAAGGCTTTATCGCTATGGTGTAAATGGATTTTCTAAGAAACCTATTGACTTTTGAGTCAATTATTCTGTTCAAGCTGCTTGTATGGTTTTCATAACATGAATGTTACTGGAAAGAGGTAATCTTGCTATTTTTTGGCATGCTGAAGATTTTTATGTTGTTATCTATGTTATTCTTTTCAACATTGCAGAGTATTTGAAGTTGTAAGGTGCCTCTGGAGATGGTTTTCTTCACCTTTCCTCCTCAAGGCAGTATTACCTAAAGCTGGTCACCCAGATCTTTTTCCAGTTATATTTGGAATATCTCTAAGGACTACACAGCCTATCTGGACAACCTATGCCAGTGTTTGACTTCTCTCAGAGTAAAAGGATCACCTCCTTTGATGTGCTGGTGATGCTCTTAATGTAGCCCAGGATGCAGCTGGTGTCCTTTGCCACTGTGGGCACATTGGTGGCTCATTGTCAGCTTGTTGTCCACCAGCTCTGTGAGTAATTTTCCACAAAACTTCAAGCCAGCCAGACCAGGCCTGTACTGGTGCAGGAATTAACAGTATCAGTGTTTATGACCTGGAGCAATGTGAAGAAAATTGGATTAAGCTTTTCATTCTGTGACACCTAGAGGAACAAAATACTCAGACTATTTTTCTGGCTAAAGACAGTACTCTGGATGCAGTCTCAGGTGCTGTGTACAGAAGAATCACTTCCCTTATTTTGCTGTTCTCACTTTCTAATGCAGCCCAGTAATGCACTTCACCTTCTTTGCTCACTTTTCTGCAAAACTGATCTTCCTCAACCAGTTTTGTTACCTGATGATATTCCATCCCAGACACAGGACTTGCTTTTGCTCTTGTTGAACTTTCTGAGTTTCCCTGAAAACTATAACAAAGACAGGGTAAATGACATCCAGTGTTTTCCCATCAGCTGCATAGCTGACCATCTCATCATAGAAAGCTATTAAGTTGCTCAGAGTTTGCCCTTTTTAAATTGGTATTGATTAAATTGGTACCCAGTCACCTTGAGTCCATCATATGCCCCAGATAAAGAATCCAGGAGGATTTCCTCCATAAACTCCTCACTGACATTAGAACATCTATTTTGTAGTTGTTCAGTTCTTCTTTCTCTTCTTGGGTCTGATGTTTCTATTTTAACAGTCACCAGGAACCTCCCATGCTTGTCACAACCTTTCTAAGGTCCTGTAGTGCAGCTTTGCAGGGGCACTGGCCGGTTCCCTCAGCACAATCTTGTTTACTGAAAAAAACCCCTTCATCTTAGATGCTGTGCTTTAGCGTTTGTAATTCTGCTTCTCTCTTCCTCCCTGTAAACTTACATATCAAGAAAGAGAGAAATGTACAGGTTAATGTAGAGAAATTCCAAGCCAGTGAAAGAAAAATATAGATCTTCAAGAAAATGTTAGAAGGGAACACAGCTTATATTTCTGAACTTTTTGAAGGGACCTTTGCAGTTTACTTCAATCAATCAAAAATTTCCCTCACACATATTTATGACTGTAAATTTGGAACCTAAAGCTGCCTTTGAATTAAGTGTAGACATTCCTTTGAATATTTTTCTAAAGTTTTAAAGAGAAAAAGTAATTGAAACTGGGAAAAAACAAAAAGCAAAAAATGGGAGCACTCACAGTTTTGGTTGTTTTTTTTCTGTAACCTCTTGTCTAATTCTGTTAAAGAAATGGGGTGTGACCTTAATAAAAATTCATTTCAATTTTTTGATTGACAGCAGATCTTTATGATGGGTTAATTTTAACCCATTCATGTGACTCTGTTCATATAACTTTGGTTAATACTTAAGCTAGATACAGCTAAGTACACAAAAAGAAAGAAAATGTTTCCTAAATATATATTAGTTACATTTACCAAACTGTAAGACGTGCATCTACAAATCCTTAGAAAAGGAAAGAATTAGTATTGATCCACTAAAATAGTAAATTCAGCTGAAAAGACGTAGAAATGATTTTGCTTGAGCAACTGGACTCTTAATCCAGTCTGTTAAATAAAAACTGAAAAAGAACACATCCTACTTTTAATATTTGCAAATTGCTTAGTAGGGAAGAGTTATTTTTGCTTTTGGCGACAGTTTAGTTGCGTTTTTTTTTAAACTTCAGTTCTGCAATACATATTTAGAACCAATGTGTTAACATTTGCTTTGCTTGTTCAAATAATGCTTATTTTACCTTGTATTAAGTCTTGTCTGATCAACTCAGAATTTTTTTGACTGTGCACTTCCATATAAAAACTAATGGTGATGGTGTGACTTTCTTATCAACTTTTCCTTAGGTAGCATTAGGTCTCTGTTTTGTTACCTGGCATGGTGGAACTAGGCAAAGAGAGTGAGACAAAGTGCCTTTTATCATGGACTAGCATGGCATGTGCCATCTTCATGCCATGCCAATCACATGGACTTCCTTCTTGTGGATCTTGAGTATGTCCAATCAGTCAGTCTGAAACCTGTGCTGAAGATCCTACTTGGAAAGGCAAATTTCTTAAGCAATGGTGTGTCTTAAGGAGGTGCCTCCAGACCTTCTCCAGAGTCTCAAGGAATTCTTCAGAATGGTCTAGCAGACACATTTCTTTCCCACTGTAAAAAAAAAGAGTGTGGAAACCACTGAAACATCTGATTTTGCTATGCTCTCATCTGTTCATGTAATTATATCATTGCAGGATGGTTGCATTTGGGTAGGACAGGATTCAGTTACCTAAAAGTAATTTTGCTTGTGCCACTTGAAACACTCTGTGTATCTAAGCCCACTACAAGGGGCTAGAAAAGATTATACACTTCAGAGAGATTTTCACTCTTCTTGCTCCTCACTGAAACCCAGGATACCAGTGGCAGATAAAATGGTCCAAACTTCCACCATTGCACATCTAAGTGCTATATAGAGCGGCTGGACACCTAAATCGCTCTTTAGTCTCAGGGTTACCATCTGCATCTGTGCTGAGTAAAGCAGCTTAACCACTTAGATTTTGGTGGTCATAACCTCTAAATGAATCCCACTCTGGTTGCCTTGACTCCCACTAAAGACGACTCTTCTCAAGTGGGATTCACCTGCACTATTTGATATTTTTGCTTTCAGATATTTTGCATTCTTAAACTTCCTGTTTCTTGTTAGTTGTTTTTGAGGGATGCCAAATATATGTGGCTGATTTTTGTGTATTCCACCCCATTTGTGTTTGGTGGCTCAGCTGTGTGGCTTAACAATGTAGATTGGTTTTGACACAGAAAGTATTGGATCTTGTTGTCAACAAGATGCTTGATACATCAAATAATTTGTCTTCCAAATAATGACTAAAAGAGAGTCTGTCATAACCTACCTGCATGTTTTGTAGACTAAAAAGCATTCAAATTATTTTTGTGATGCTTTGCCATTATTACTTATCACACCTTAATTATGGTTACTTACATTGCTTTTCCAATTTCTCTCATATTAAGCATGTATTATTCTTCCGTGGGTAATATTGATATTGTGCAGCATAGTGATTAAGTAAATATGCGTGTTTCAGTAAATTTAGCCTTCCCTCTATTTAAAAAGGACTGGAAAACAAGTAAAGAATAGAAAATTAAAAGTCATTGCTCAAACATTAAACATTAAAGTCTTGTTAAATTTCTAGCATGTAATATACCTGAATTCAAAAATTAAGCCCACTGTAATATTCTAGAGGAGTGTAAAGAGTAAATTTCCCCACTTTCCTTCATCTTTATATATATATATATAAATATAAATATAAATATATATATAGTATGTAGATGTAACTACATGCTCTAGATATATTCAGGATTTGTAAGTTTCTTAATGTGCAAATGATTTCTGATATATATATATATATATATCTGCTGTAGTTTTTGTTCAGTATAGTAATCCTACTCTGATGTAAAAGCTTTTTCTTTCATTAGTAAGGATTTGCATTCTCTATGTAGAAAGCCAAAGAAAGATATTGTTTGCCATTAGCATGATTTTATATTAAAACAAGTTATATTAATCATCTTGCAGATATTCTCAGCATGTCTAAAAGTAATTAAAATAAGTATGTAACTTACGATGTGAAGCTTATTCACAGATTTTGATTAGGCAGCTTTATCAGTAGTCAAAAGATCAGAACATCAGTAGAAAGCTGAAGAAGAAAACACTGTGTGAAGAAACACATCCTACTCTATTAGAAATGGTAAACAAGTAAGAGTGAAGACTGAAAACACAGATTTGTGTTTTGGCCTACTTCATTTCCTTATCCCATTTCTAAAACTAGTTCTTCCCCATTTATCTTAGTGCTAGGGATAGATTGACCAATGCATTTTTAATACTCAGACTATTTAAATGAGTTAGCATAGGAATTTTTTGGCATAATTCTGCTTAAGAACTGCATGTTCTTTTTTAATTTAAATTTTGAATGCAAGCACTACCTTATTTAGATAAAATAAGAAAAATCCCAGGCTTATCATGCAGAATGCCATAAATCTGCTTTGGAAAAGTCTCATGCAGACTTTCGTATGGGAGTGGAAAATGATGCAGTGCAATTATTCTTTAAGAAAATAAGCAAAACCCCACAACAAGTATTTTAAAAGTGTAATCAGGCTTTTTGTTGTAAGCTACAGTGGTGAACATGTAATGAAGGAGCTCTGCTGTTACCTTTTTATTCTTTAGATGGAGTTGGAAAAGTCTCTCCCTGTTCAAAGGCCCTGTTTCACAGGCTGCTATCCAAGGACTCGATGACCTTGGTGAGAATGAGATGCAGTATTTCTGTAACTGCAAAAGAATGGGACATTGCTTTGTTGGAGCCACACACACATGGTTTTTTTTTTTACTGTTGAAATCTAAAGTAATTAAAACACTAAAGATCAAACTTAAAATTCTGATTTACGATGAAAGATTGAAAGACATACATGCAAAATGCTTTGATGTTTTCTGTCTGAAAATCAGCAGCCTTAATTGATTCTGTCAGGAGTGATGAAGTGGTCTTCACAGAAAAGCTGGTTGCTGTAATGGTAACACAACTGGAAGCATCAGAGATGAAAATTCCATTTTGTTGCACCAGTAAGGGCAGGCTGAACACAGATGGGAAAAGCATATTCTCTGGCTGTGACTTTTGCTTGATAATGCTACAAGCAAAAAAACCCAAGTGGATGTTTGTACCACAGACAGTAACATGCATCACTTCTATGTGTTTCCTCAAATTGCCAGATAACTCTATAGTGCATACAGTAGATAATAAGCAGCTGTTTTTGCATGTGTCACAAGTTTTTTGAAATTTATGTATGGATGACCCAGGTAAGAAGAAAGAAAGCATCAAATCTTACTTGTTATGGTTGTATGACCAGACCTGCCTCCTCTTTCACTGTGTTTTGTATTATAAGAGGGAAAAGCATTTTGTGTATCCATAGAAGCCCTTAGAACATAAGAATATTTTCCTCAACCTTGGTTTTTTTCTTTATTTACAATTGTGTGGTATCTCTGTTTTGTCTGTCCCATTTTCTCTCATTAAGTCTCCCCACCATTATGGGCTGCTTCCTTCATGTCCCACACACTGGCCTTTGAGAAATCCAGTAATAGCCCATATTCTTTGCACACAGAAAGTTAAATAGCTATGCCTTTTTTGCACTGACAAGTTATTGATCAAGAAAAATGTCAAAATAGAGAGCATTTTAGTAAAATGCATAAAAGATATGGCATTTTAGTAAAACAAAATTCAATAATCCTTTTTGTGATATTTCCCTGAGCTGAAGAATGCTAATACCAAATGAAGATGGAGGACAGAAACTGAGATGTGTCAGTGGAGCATAACAAATCCACAGGAAGGGCTTAGTTTTACTGAAATTCATTTACTATTTTATATCTGCAGTCATTCTAAGCAAAGTTACCTAAGAATTAAATTGACACAAACACAATAGATGCTCATTATGGATCAGAAAATTATTCTGAGCCGAGACAGATTTGTTTAAAAAGTCAGAGACTGGCAATCCTGAAAGTAGCAGTTTTGTATGGTCTTTTAAGAAATACTTTTGTAATGGCAAAAAAAGTGGAAACACCTTTGAATTCAACTTGTTAGTCCAGTTTGAAAAGTAAAGTATGAGACCAGATATCAGCTACCCTGCCCTTGACTGGGAATCTGTGATGTGAAGACAAAAGGAGAACTACTAATACTAATAAATAGTAATGTGTTCAAAGAACAGACTTACCCAACATTTGTCCTGCTGCCTTATCTTAACCTAGATGCTTTAAGCACAGATAGTTTGAAGGAACACTCTGGCTGAGTGGTACATCATTCTCTGCAGAGCTTTTTTCTTCCTGTGGTAATGTGTAGAGAAGGTGCTCCAGACTTCTCAGAAGAGCATGGCTACAGAACAGAAGGAAATAGCCACAAGTTGCAACAGAGGAAACTTTGACCAAGTATTAGGAAAAAAAAAAAAAAAAAAAAAAAATTCTGTGGGGGGTGATTGAACATTGGCACAGATTATCCAGAGAAGCTGAGAAATCTTCAGTGTTGGAGATGCTCAGAACACAGTGAGGCAAGGGCCTGTGCTTGCTGAGCTAATTGATGCTGATCTGAGCGGGCTTTGCACCAGATGACCTGCAGGATCCTGTCCAACTTCAGTTGCTCTGTGATTCTGTCGATCCAAGGCTAAGCTAAACCCATAAGCTTTTACTTACCTGGTTATCTGCCCTATCTTTTTGTCTTGTTTTTTTTGCTTTTACAGTCTAGTCAAAAGAAGATACCTAAAATTTATGCATAACTCTTGGGCTTTTTTCCAGCCTTAAATTCAAGCTTCTTGTCTTCATTTTTAACATCTCCAAGGTATTATCCTGTTTATATCATCATCTCTGTCAAGAATTAATGTGTTCCAGTTCTCTGACCTGATCCACTAGATGAATCCCACATGAAGTACAACTGAAAAAATGTAAATCTTCTCTTGTTCAAAGGAACCAAGATCTATTTCTTTTATTTCAGAAAAAGCATTTGATCTAATGAACTGAACTCTTTAAAAAAGATTGCATGGGGTCAAAACTTCCATGCAGGACTGGAATGGTTTTGTTTCATTGCAATTGAACCAGTCAACATAAAGAAATAGCAACAGAGACCCACAGAGCCTGCATTTGCCACTGGCAATAACAACACAATAGAAGTATTTTCTCTCTGAATATCACAATATATGTCACTGAGCTGTAGACAACCTTTTCTAAAAATCAAGTAAATCTAGCAGATCACAACAAAATGTGAGATTCACTGTGATAAATTCATAATGTCACATACTAAATCAAAATACCATAGTACATGTTTTGCAGACTGGAAGTACATCTGAGAGGCAGAAAGGAATAAAAGATTTGGGAATTAGAGTTAATAAGGAAGAAAGTAAAGTTGCCTGGGCAGCAAAATGAGTTCTTCAGATTCTGTCTGTCTTCCTGGAAACCAGGAATTCCAGTAAAGAATACAGATAAGAGGAAGATCAGCTTGAGTGTGTATCTTTCAGACAGACATATTTAGCAACCATAATTTTTAAGGAAAAAAAAATCAAACTGGGTCAAAGGTGCAGTGAGTATTTAAAGTTATTTTGAGTATTTAAATGACTATTTTTTTGACACAAGATTTAAATCACTTGTTTAAAAAGCCAGACAATGGTGGGAAAGTTTATGAATGACTGAATCAATAAAAAGAAGAGTGTTTTGTTAAAATGCTGTCTTCCTAAATAAGCTGCTGAAAGTACCTTGGGCAAACCTATAAACAACTGAGGGAACACATCCAAAGTCATATTTCAAGGGACAGCAAATTTCCTCACTTGCCTGTTAGTCTTACTGTGTGTTGCTAACACCTGGGAAGGCACTTAGTCACTCTGAATATATTTTGTAGGGAATACTGCTTAAGTAACAGACATTAGTGCAAATTAGAATTTGTGAGGTAGTTCAGTTTATGAATAATGACACCTAGAATGATGGTTATAAAATTTCTGCTTGTAATGCAATAAATATTGCATATAAATGTAATCATTTTATATAAGGCAAATGGTTTGGTTTTGTTTTCTTGAAGATCATTACATCAAAGGTATTTCACATGAAAAGAAAGAGCAGGGGAATGATCAATCATAATCAGTGAGGGGAAAGTAGCCCTAATGTTCAAATGAAAGCTGGATTTGAGCAGCCTTCTCTGTAACAGCTCAGCATGTTGAAATATTCTGCTAGTTTGCCTGCAGTACTACAAATCATAATCAGAAAGATCACATATTTATATCTATCTATATATATATATCTACACATACACACACATATTTAGGTCATGGCACACTAAGCAAAGTTACACAATTTCGTCAGAGAATACAGAATTCTTCCTGTTGTCAAGCCTTAAAAATGATTTTGCTAATTCATTTTTCCTCATTTTTTACAGACCTGTATGGAAGAAGTGCCAGTGTCTTTACATAAGTGATTTATTGTTCAGATTTCCTGCTGCTGTTAAACATAATAGTGAAATTTCAAATAGCAGCATTTAAATTGTGTAAATAGAGTGTGATTTAGTAAGCTATTTTTAGTGGTCAGTTCAATATCTACCCTATATACAGACACCAAGATTCAAAACTTTTCAATATTTTATTTCTTTGCAAGTGATTGTGGTGGGGAGAGGGCAGCTGAATAAGATACCATCTACCATTTCATAACTCTCCAGGGTTTTCTTTCCTGAGCCTCATAAAGATGCTGCTGCCAGTCTTTTGAAAATTCCCACCTCCCAGATTCCAGGATTGTCAGGGAATTTATTGATACCACTCTAATGTCCTGTTGTTTGCAGACCTTTCATAATGAAATGTATCTTTTTTATCACTACAATGTGGTTCTTCTAGCTCTGTAATTTTGCAAGGGGAAAATACATCAGGGCAAATAAACTGGCAGAGCTTGGGAAGGAGGTCAGTATCTGGTTAGAGTTATGTTTTAGATGCTTTTCTTTTGAAACTGTTTTGCCTTTTTTCAGATCTGATCACAAGTTCTCAGTACATAACAGCTCTCTGTAAAAGCCTACATTTATAAAGGAGCTTGTCCAGGGCTCGGTCAGGCTGTTTCATCACTGGGGGGTTCTCTGAGAAGGATAAGTTACTGAAGAAGGCAATGACTCACCAAGAAGCATTTTAGTGATGATCAGTTTCAACTATGTTTTGGAAGACAAAGACAGTGTTTGTCAATCTATTTAAAGAGCTTCCCAGTGAGAAGTTTAATGCATTTGTGGGAATTGAGTTTCTGTTTTCAAAAGTAAATGGTGTAAGTCATGAACACAAAGCCACAGAAAATGAGAAATAAATAGGTACATTATATTTCAAATTATAGGTTTGAACTTTCCACATCACCTAGAAAATAGTAATTTTATTTAATGGACATATTACTGAAGATACATAAAGATTATTTTACCCTAGAGTTACAGCTTTTGTCATTGGTATGTATGAACAGTGAAAGTGTCTGTCAAATGTTAATTTTTCTGCTTTCCTCCAAAGAAATCCTACTGGCCATCTCAAAGTGTAGTAAGGATAAAATCTTGAAAAAGGATTTCCAAATTTCTTTGGCCGCCTTTTAAAACTATGTACTCTGTATTTCATAACTTCAGCTGCCCCCTCAGGAAAGACCCTTCAGTAGCACTGGGGCTGAACCTACCTAGAACAACTTGCACAATAATGTGTAGTTGCTTTGGAAGAAATTATTTCCCTTTGCAATAGGTCCAACAGTTGATGTGGGGAGGCTGTATGCATTTGGACTGGTGTGTTAGTCTTCCAGAGGAGGATTTCTGTGTCTTTCTCTATTTTCCTGGCTTTTAAATACTGTCTGTTCCCTTCTAGATTTCCTCACAAATCCTCCTATCTTGTTTGGCTTTCTTCTTTATCTATGCTAAGACATATGAGCAAAATGAAACAAGGAAGATTTTTTCCTCTACATTTTCAGGGGAGGGGAGACTGTAGATTACGATAAATCTCTCTTTCCAGGAAGACCAATAAAAAAGAGACCCAAACTCTTCCATTCTTCTGTGCTCAGCCAGCTGGGTGAACCAGGCTCTCTGGGAAGGAAAGAGTGGTAGGTGTAGGAGGTGGGAGAGGGGCAAACCTGCTGTTGAGTGGGTTTCACAGCTAGAGCAACAGCTCTTTCCAACAGGAGAGAGCTCTAAATGCATTAGTGAGCCATTTGGTTCAGAGAAAATAAAAGATGTGAAGAAATAAAAAAGACACCCCACCCCCCCCCCACTTCTTTCACATTTGAACACACTGGATTTTCATTATAATCCATTAACCTACTCATAGCCTTTCATTAGAGCTCTAGGGAGACTGGAATATTTTTGGCAATGTACTGTTATGAAAAAATACAAGTTAAAAACCCACATAACTTCCCCCTTCCCAGAAACTGGAGCGGTCAAATAGAAATTTGAATCTTTTCTCATACCATACCATGAAGAGTGTGAAATTGCATGAGCATCAGATGTGTTTCATTCTATATTTGCATTATTTTTGTGAAGAATAAAAAAATTCCCCATAATTTGCCATGATTTGTCTACTTAGTTAGTACTCAGTACATAAGGTGCACACAAAGACTTAAATATATGTAATTAGGAAAAAAATGCCTATAGGCTGACAGAAATAATGCAGTTTTAGTTTAGAAAGTAGTTTTAAAAATACACTGTTTGAACCGGTAAATTCTTCTGATTACCACAGAACTATTCTATTAGTTTCATTGAAGGTACCTCTAGTGTAAAACTAGAACTTTCTGTTCTTTCTTGTTTATGTGGTAGCATATTGTTTTCCAGGTTCAGCCTGAGTCACTGCTGTGATGCTTTACAATATTTACCTAATGTTTTTTAAAGGACCTACAAGATGCCCATTTAATTACCTAAGCTACCATCTTCTTACCTACTGTCAGGGATGGCACCCAAGGTGATGGGGATTAACTGTGTGACAAACACTACCATCCATATTGTACTCAGCAGTTTTTTAAACAGTTTTTGAAATATGCAGTTCTAAAGTCTCCAATCAAAACCTCTGAAAAGAGGATAATAATCTTCCTGCATTTTTGCTAGACTTCTTAATATGTCATCATTATCTCATAGATGCTTAAAGAAATTACATTAAGTATCTCTATTCCCATTTCTGTGCATTAATCTAAGGACAATTTTTTTTTTTTTTTTTACAAAATACTCCCTTCCAGATACCTGTTTGAAGGTACATTTGACTTGGAAAAGGTGCTGCAAATTTGTGGAGAAAGTAAAATTGGAAACACTTTAAATTTTCTATGTAATAGGCGAGGTTTTATATCTGCTGAAATAATTCTGATTTCTCTTTTGGAAACTGGATTTTCTAAATTTAATACTGAGAGCTTGCATTGTTTAACATGTAAACTATGGATGTTCAATGTTTTACCAGCAGATTATGTTTGAGCCATTGCAGAGGTGCTATAGAAATATAGTAAAAGATATCGGAAAGACATTAGAACTCAGGTACCACAATTATGACTTTAAAATACTGTGTTTGAAGCTTTCTTTTTCCTTGAAATTGACCTCTTATTAACTAAATTAACCCAATTTGCTTTATGGTAATTGGTTAAGAATGACACCTTTTATCTCTTTCAGCTCTGAAGACTGCTTTGTCCACATTCAGAGAAATCCATGGTGAAAATATGATGGTAGGAAGCTTCAGACAGAAACATGACCTATTTTTTTTTGATTCAGTTATTTGTTGTAGCTGAGATATGCTATACAAATGAATTACCAGTACATATATCTTGTTGCAGCAATATTCTATTTTTCTTTCTAATAGCTATTTTTATAATTTCTAACAGCCCTTTGTGAGTTCAGAATTCTTCGCATCAGCTGCTGGGTAAGAAAATTTCATTGATTTTCCACAAGGTGGCACGTAAGAATCAGCCTGTGTTTTAATTAATATAATTCTGTTAATGTACTCTTGGTAAATGTCAAATGCATGTGCATACTCAGTGAAGCAGGAATACGTTCCTAGTCCAGAGTGTAAAGTAAATGGCAATTTAAATACAGCATAGCAAGTGCTGCTCTATCTCTTGCTGAATTATGGAGTTGACTGCTATTGTAGAATAGGTTATCAAAATAAAATCTAACCTAAGCATGTCACAATTACTTGTATCGTGAAATGAGATTAAAAACTGATTCATGTAATGAAATCCCTTGGAATTGTGCAGGAATTAACTTAAAATAAATTATTTATTCATGATTTAATATTATTTATCCATGCTTACATTTTATGAAAGACAAGCATCAGTATCAATGTGTTTCCTTAAAGTAGATAAATAATTTTTAAAGTGAGCGTTTAGTTATTAAAAACTCTCATACAGTCATTTAATTTGTGAGTTTTGGTGAAGGTTCTGTGCTAGAGAACTTCCTTATCAAACCAAGAAATAGGTCTGATCCAAGTTGCCATCCAAGCAGAAACTAGTCGAGATGTTGCATATCTAACAGTGTTAAGCTAATGAGTGCTTTCTTCTGGTGCTAGAGATCACCACATACTCTAAATTTCCTAACATTACAGTAAAAGAAATAAAATTGGCTGACCTACCACCAAAAAGTTGCTACTGTGGTATTTCTTGCATCTCAAGTAGATACTGAGTAGACAATCAATCTGAGAAACTCTGTGCTTATAACAGACTTTAAGCAAAAGAAACTTTTTGGTAAAAGTTTTCAAAACCAGACAACAATCTATACAGTCAGTAATAAACTGTAGGCCCAGACAAATCCTACCAAGAAAGAAAATGACATTTTTATCAGACTGAAAGCACTGTAGACAAGGATTTTAATTTTGCGATTACTCTGCAGTGGATCTCTGTCTCTTTCAACAAATGTGAAATATGATCTAGCATTATATAGCAATGTTCTTAAGTCCATATCAATGACATATTATTTCCATCTGCTCGGAAATGTTCCCTGAAATTCCCTGAAATTTGCATTTTTAATTTTATTCCTCAGAATTATTATTTTCCCATGGTTAATGGAAGGGCAATATCATCAGGGAACATCTATATCCTATTGATGTTATATGTGAATTAGAGAAATATGTACAAGGGATAAGAAGGAAGAAAAAACCAACACATCTTTGGTGACCAAATTCTAAATTCAGGGTCATTATGATAAGTAACAGGGCTAATTAGCATTTTGTCTGAAATACTTAGTATTCTTAACCCAGGAGAATGTCAATCATGAATTGTTGAACTTGATCCTTGATCTGAGACTGATCAGCTCTAGAAATTATTATCTCTGAAATTAATCCTTTTTCAACTAAAATTCTCAGAAGGCCACAGAGGTGTCTCTGTGTTTGAGGCCTTGAAGGAAAGTTGTTTCCAAGTTTGCTGTTGGAATTTCCCCTATGTTTCTGTACAGAAAAAAAGTAGCATTCAAATTCCCACATTTTAGGAAATGAGATTCCCTGTCACTTTAGGAAACAAAATTTCCAGGCAGTGTAGAAGACAGAAGATGATAGAGGGACAAACAAGCAATTTAGAATGGTAATGAGCTCGGGCATCCTGCAAATTTTTCATAGCGTGACAGTGGATGGTCTGTGCACAGTGCTGCTGCTGGTCTGCTGACATTAATGATATGGGGACTCTTGCCTCCTTACCCAAGCACATTACACTGACAGCTGAAGGGCAGTTAGCTGCACTGGTGGCAGAAGAATTTATTATTTTATGCTGGTGATGACTGATGCTTGCCATTTTTTGCTAGAACTGCTCCTTTGAGCTGTGATACAGAATTTGAGCATCAGGTAATTTTTTCCTTTTGAAAGAACTGCTATTTCAACCACTGCCATGTGCCCACTTGCACTTCTGAAGTGAAGAGTTACTGAATTTATTTCTACTGGTGGAAGACTTCATTTGATTTTTATGTTGAGGCACCAGCTCATTCACTAGCTGTCTCAAGATGCTTGCTACTTTAAAAAAGTGAAGTAAGAACTATCAGGGGTTGTGGTTTTAATGTGTTATTTCCTCACTTTTCCTGTGCACAACAGCCTGAAGCTGGGGCAGCAGAGGTGTGAGATAGCAGAGTAAGGACTGGCTGTTTTCAAAGCTCTTTCTCAATGGTATGCCAGAAACTGCATATACCTCCTTGGAATATTTTCACTGCAATGACCTTGTACCTTCCTTGAATTAAAGGAAGAGTCACTTTCCTCTTGCTATTGCTAAAACAATTCCAAATTACTGCAGCCCCAAAAAGGATTGGCTAGTGTGCAAAGCAGCTCGCTAGCTTTCTGGAAAATTGCAATTATCAGTAATTAAGTAAATAAGCCAAACATAAGATGTTCTTGAGTTGCTGCATGACAGTTTTGTAACTTTATGAACACTGCTTTACAATCCATATGAAGGATTGCCATTCACTCAGTGATTATTCCAAAGTAATTTCAACTAGAATTATGCTACTAAATACAGAAGTGTAGAAGTCTAGTTAATGTAATTCCCTGAAAACCTTGTCATATTCTTATGCTAATAAAAAAAAAATTTGAAATAATATTATCCATTTACATGTTGAAAAAGAAATCCAGCATTGAAGTTTAATTGACTATTTATAATTAAATAGAAGTAAAGCGTGCTGAATAAAATTTAGGTGACAAACACTTAAGTGGCTAAAAAAAAATTTTTGTATTTTCTGTCTCTATGGAAAAAGAAAAAAATTTCATTCATAATAGCAGTTCTCATTTGGAGGATGTATAATAAGAATGCAAAGAAGCTGACTACTTTGCACTTCATTATTGCTATGAACATGGCCCCAAAGCAAAACAAATGTTGATATATTCCCCTGAGTGTATTCATTAAACAAACTGAAGTGTTTTTTCTGCTTTGAAGAAACATCAGTGGACTGAACTGTCACATCCTCAAAAATGATACATATAGATAATGTCAGTGATGTCAGAGAATTATATTACTGCTAACCCACAAAAACATTGCTAGAAAAGTGATATTTTAGTAAAATCCATTTTGTTTCTCTTGGCATTTTTAAGTATTAGTCCTATTTGTACCTTTGTAATTGATTTTAAATGTCATTAAGACCATACCTGCAGAAATGTCTCCCAAATCAGATTTATCTTTCTTGATGTGAAAAAGGCAAAGTTAGAATGTTTGTTCTTGATAAGATAGCCTTCTGTTGACATACAGCATAATTTTAAACAAGCTGTAGGTTTCTGTCTTCACATTGCTAGTCTCTTTCCTCTGTGGTCCATCCCAAAGTATCTTCACCTTTCTTTCACATTTCATCAGGCTTCAGCAAGGTGCTGGAATAGGAATTCTGCAACTTTTTCTGCATTTGCTACATCTGTATTTGATTTTTATTTTCCTCTGTGACACCAAGAAACTGGAATGGAGGCCACTTTGTGAGGTTTGTCCATATCTTCTGAGATTCTCACTGTGTCACCCTGAAAATATTTGCTGGAATTTTGTGAAGTCTAACATTAAAATAGTATTTTAGAAAAATTTTATTGTGTTAAACCACATTTTTGAATTTAAGAAGTCACATCCCTGGTCATTCAGACAAGGAAATTATATTAAAATAGTATAATGCCTGCCATGATATCAGTGTCTGAAGTTGGTTTTTCTCTGTCTTTGATACTGATTAAATAGTTTCTAGTAGTTCCTAGTCATGCATTTACTGAGTACATTTACTGAGTTTTTAATAAAGTTCCGTGTGTTTGTAATGACAGAGGCTGTAAAACTGATATGTCCAGCCAAACCTTATTTTGGTGGACTGGCTATGGGGATTATTAGAGATACAGCTTCCTTTTTTTTTCCAACCAGTACTACAAATCAACAACTTAGAAATTCTCCATTTCAGTAATTGCACATTTCTGGCTCTTGTGGATATACTCACTTTTATTTTTCTTAGCCTTGTATACATTCACATAATGGTCAGTGGAAGTAACTAGTCACATAATTCTGTACATTCTATCTGGAGGAATATGTATGTATTAGAAAAAGGAGATTCTCAGAATAAAGGGCTCAAATTGTCTTTTCAAAATTATCTGTATCTGTGTCCTTATAAATCCTCCTTATAAAAGCTGAGCCCTCTCCTCCTTTGACTTCAGTGATTTTTTTCAGTCAAGCTTGGGTTGGCATCCATCTCATCCAATCAAGTCTACAGACTAGAGGCAAAGATCTGAGCTACTACCTCAAACTCCAAGTGTTGTCAAAGGAGAATAACAACAATTTCCTAAGCCAAATCTGGCCTGTTTCAGAAGGTCATATTAGAAAGAAATAAGGTATGCCATTAAAAAGCTTATTTCTCTCCCTTGTCTATCAGAGGGATTGTTGATAACTCATATATGGAAGTCTAGAGGGTAGTCTCCTCACTTGTGTTAATAGCCTACAGCTATGCTTTAATTATTTAAAGAAAGAGAATTGGACAAAATCCTTGGGAATTGCAGACCTTTCACTTACCTGACAGTTATACTTGAAGAGCATCATTTATTTCTCGACAAAAGTGGGAGGTCAACACAGACAAAAGCCTGATAGCAGATGCTCCATCAGAAGCGCTGCAGCTTGCCCTCCTAGCCTGGGGATAGCTCTCCTGCATATCAGTGTTCTGGGGTTGAACATCTTCAGTGCATTTTGTCTTGCCTAAGTGTAGATGCTGCATCTGAACCAGACATTTTTATTGCCAGAGGAGAAAAAGCAGGCATTTTCAGGACATGATTCCTCAGCTCTAGTTACATTTTTACCTTTCTCTCCACATAGAAAAGTAGTTCAGCTACTCCACATAGCTAAGTTAGCTCTCCACATAACTAAGTAGTTCACCTCTGAAGGAAGACCTGCATTCCAGATGTCTCTAGGCAGGTGAGATGAATTCTTCTTATCCAATCCATGCAACACAGTGAGACAGTTATCTTGACCTTAGTTTCATTGAAATTCTATTTTCTTGAGTGTTTGCCTCATTTTTGCACTACATGTTTGCTTTGCCTTTTATATATACCTTGTGAGTCTTGACTCCCTAACAGTGCTTCCTCCATGGATTCCTAAATTCAGACAAACCATAAAAATATCCTTACTCCATTAATGAGATGCTGCCCATGACCATGTACGCTTTTGAAAAGATGCTACAATTCTCTTCCTGGACAGCACAAGTCAGAATCCTTTTCTTCATCTAAACCTTTGAAAATAAATCAATCATAAAAGCATAGGTATGGTGTATTTCTCAGTAATAATAGCTCTACATATGCCACAAATATATGATATCTATTTTTAAGCTTACCAATAACCTCAATTGTGGCAAATATTCATTAAATATCCCAATGCTGTAGTATTTTTCTTTGATTTAGTGTATTAAATATAAGCTATTAGCTTTCTGTGCAATCCATTTCAAATGATGATAACTGTCTTTTTATAAAGAAAAATAGCCTTGAAAAACATGTTTTAGAAATTCTGTCATAACAAGACAGATTTGCATCAGTACAGGGGTAATTAAATTTCTTAAAAGCTTTTCCATTCCGGTATCAATTAGGGACATTGTGGCTTTCTTCCACTGTTTCATAACACTTACCCAGAAGATGGTTTGTCTTTTTAATGCTTTCTGCTGTAGAGTTGTGTATTTATGATTACAAACTTGAGTGATTAAATTCTAAGAACTATCTGGACTCCCTTGACTCCTTGAAAGCAAACATGGTAATATATTGAAGCACAGATGCTGTGTCCCATTGTAGCTCTCATCTTGACACTTGTAATTCTCAAAGATTAAATTTGTAATATGTGAACTTTGTAAAATTCATTTTTTCCTAAATAAACAAAAGACCACCATGCAGATAAATGCATTTCTAGAATGAGCTTTCATTGTTGTCAACAGAGAAAACTGAATTGCCTGCCATATAAATTGTTGTGGAAAGGAAATCTTTCATCGTGTATGAAACACAAATACATATGCAAACACGTCTATGGGTCATAGAATATTGTACTTTAAATTAGCACTGATTTATCAGAGCAGAGTTTCATGTGTGTTGTCTTTTTGGAGCTGAATATGATTTCTTGATTAGTTTTCACCCATATATTTAAGTGGGTCACTAGTCATTATCTATTTATGTTATACCAGTTCAGAATAAATAACTACTACATTTCACTGATAGAACTGTATGCTTCAAACACTCTAGAGTAAGACACATGAAAGTACTTATTTATTTGGGGGAGTAAATTATCCATGTCTGATTGAAATGTCAAATGAAAATGGATCACTATTCTGACTGATCTAATTTCATTAAATACACTGCTGTTCTTAAAGGTGCAACTCCTACCTTTTTTACTGTCTGTGTGTGTACACTCAGCCTTTGCTGGGAGGCAAGTGCAGCATTTGGTGACTCGATGGTGATGAGAAGCCTAGTCTGGAGGTCTGGAGCCTTCATGCACTTGCTACTGACAGCTCAAAACCCAAACCTGAGATGAAATGCATCCTCAGAGTTCAAAACCTGTAATCCCCACTGTGAGCTGAGCTTGGTAGCTGAGTCTACCAGGATTTGACATGTAAAGCAAGCTACAGTGTGGTAACCAGAGGCTACTTTACATCACAAACCCATGTTTTAGAACCCTTGAGACTGCTTTCACTGTGAATTTTCTCAGCTCTCCTGCTAACATGTGTAAAGGCAATACCTGATTCTCAGCCTCCTCAGCACTCACCTACCACCTCAGAACCTGTCAAATGCTTATGCTAAAATATGAATGGAAATTGGATGTAATTAGGTTCAAATTATAGCAATTGTTTTACGTTCTGCATAGATTTTGCTTCTTGTGTATGAAGCCTGAAGAAAATCCTTGCTTATCTGAAAACTAGTCTGTTTATCTGCTGATATAACTCAGTGCAATGAAAGACAATATTTTTCCCTTCAACACATGCACTGTTTAAGAGCATCTCCACAGAGTTTTAAAGTGTTAGCAGGTAGCTGAATCTTAGTGAGCACACGGTTACCCATGGCTGTGAAGCAGAGGACGAAAATTAGTATTTACCTGCCTACTCTCAAAGACTCTCTGGGAGGTTTGCTAGCTGCCCACACCCTACTTTTACTGCTTTTTGTGGGGCTGTCTGTGTAGTGGCCAGTCCTCTGGACAGGGAGAGCTGTCTACTGGCACAGCACATAGCTGAAGGGCACAGATGGGCAACACAAATGAATAGCACTGTAACAGCTTTCTTTAAGTATATACATTAGCAATATTTAAAACTGGATGAGGTGAATAACACCCAGATGAAGTGTGATTAAGTTACCTCTTGACTTTCTTTCATGGCAACCTAAAAAGGGACAAAGTGTCCCTGAAAGCAAAGGCTAGTTCATATGATGTGTTCTCTAGAACAATCAAAAATATAATCAAAAATAGAGTTATAGAAGTTAAACTATGTGTAACAAAACCAGAATATGAATGTGGTAACCTTTATTTCTCATTCCTTTAAAAGTTTAGTCATGCAGTTATTCAAAAATTCCTGAAGTCATACCTGACCTGAACAAATTTATATTGTGTCAGAAGTCTTGTACACTCTGCTGCCAGTTCTGTTGTTCGTAATATTTCATCTATTGAGCAGCATCTTGTGTCCTTCAGCTTTTAAAAGCAGGCAATCACAAGATGCTTACCTTAGATTAAGTGGCAGATTCATATTTCTTCATAATTTACCATGATGAGCTCTTTTTATACCCATGTGAAAAAAAAAGTAATTTCATGGATGTTTTGACAGTGCCCATCATTTTTTTTTTCAGAAGACTGAGCAAGCTTTTGATTTTTTCCTGAAAATTAATGAACTATTGAACAGAAAAAGAAGCAAGCAAGAAAGGAAAAATCATCTTCATTTTTCCTCTGCTAATACAGTAATTTCCCACAAAGAAAATGGGTTTATGTGAGGAATCAATACAGCAGATTTATTTCCCTACTAGAAAATCCAAGGTGTAAAACACAGAACTACTCCACAACAAATAGCAGCTGAATTCAGAGGAAGAGGGGCTGGAAGCAGCTTTGCTGCTTTGAAGGTTATAATGTGAAGTTACACATTTCCATAGTAAAACCATAGTCATCTTTTTCATAATCACTCTGTTTTTACCATGTGGCCCTAATAACTCATCTGATCTTCTAGTAGCTATGAGGTATAGTCTCAGATTTATACTAGACAAGATCTCTGCCTTATCTTCAAATAAAAACATTTCAAGGGTGAAAACTACTTGCTGTTTAACTGAATGCATTAGAGAGGATTCCTTTTCTTCCACAAAATTTTGGGTGAAGATGAATTTATATATTTATAGTGTGTTTTATATTTTCTAAACTAAAACTGACTTACTAGAAAACTTCAGAAAAACTCAGGTCAGCCCTTCTTTTGTGTTCTGATGAAATACCATAAGTTAGCTCATGCAATTGGCTCAGCTGGAACTGGCCAGACTATTTTTTTCACCAAAATCATACTAAGCAGGACAGGACTATTTTCACACCTGACAGTGTTTCTCTCCTCCATTAAAGTGAATCAAGTCAGCTGGAGAAGTATTTATTTGGGGCTTAATTAGACTTGTCATGGACTTTCAGTATTAAATGTGAATCAGCCTGTTGAGCTGGAACCATTTTGTTCCTTACTGAAGTGAATCAATTTAGCACTTGTATAGGCATTGTGCATTCAACTCTAATTTTTACTTGGGCTTTGCCCAGTAATGTTCTTCATCTGTCTTTACACAGGAGAAAATTTGTCAAGGATTTCAGAAATCCTTAATCCTAGTTGCTAAGGCAAATACTCTTCAAATCAGGCCTCCTCCAGGGAGAGGACACTAGGAAACACACTCAGTCCCTGTAGTCTTTTAGTGCCTTTCTCATCCTGCCCTCTGAAGGGGTAAATTATGTTTATTGTGCTTTCTATAGCTATCTGGAAGAAAACCTTGGCCATCCCAGTTTTTTTCCTATTCCTGTTCTATCTGGAGTTTACAGGTAAGTGGAGGGATGGAGGTCACAGTGATACATCCAGGAGTCTACAGTGGGCACTGCAGAGCAGACTGATGTTAACAATGGAGGTTCAGAGGAATGATGTCCAGGTGTAGTGTAACTTCTAGGTCACACTAGAGCTTGAGCAGTTCCACGTCAATCCGAGTCTTGGATTTTAACTGAAGTGCCAGCATAGTTGGATTTTTTACTCTGGTGGCATAGTCCCAGCAGTAAAAGAATATAGGGAAAATGCCACTTTTAGGTGATGATCATATTAGACTAGAAAATAGTTGAGAAGTGGTCCAAGCACAATGTTTCTGTGTCCAAACCGTATTGATTTTCACCAGCCTTTCTCACTACTATCTCAACATATTCTGTCATCTACACCTTTCAGGTAATATATGTACCTTTCATACCTTGTCTGTCAAATCAGTGGGATGCTGAAAAGAACATGAAAGGATTTTTTTTCCCTCTTCCAGAACTAATTGCTCTTTAAAACATCTTGTCAAAATTATTGACAGTTACAGGACATTTATTGTGTTGATGACATGAGAATTTCCCAAGCCCAAGAAGAAGAAAAACAGAAGAAAATATAAAAAATAATTGTGTACAAGGAGAAGTGCTCATAACTTTGGGATAGGTTGTTCAGCTTTAATTTTGCAAGAGATTTTTTCCTCTCTAAGTTGTATACAGAACAGTTTCTAGAACTTCTCTTTTCTCTGGTGCATTATTATTTATCTTTATTTCTGCACAGCAAGAATATTCTGCACAACAAGAGATGCTCAGGTCAAAAAAAGGACAGGCTCAAGCATTTGCCTCCTGTCAAAGCCACTTATATTTATGGCAAATATGGGGTATCCATATGTAGTACAGCTCTGGAATACAAAGTGCTTAATGCATTGCTTTCATACACTAGTCTTGGTGGTATTGGTTTTATTTAATTGCACCCTAAGGCTTTCACAAAAAAAAAAAAAAAAAAAACCAACAAAAAAAAAACTTTTAAAATACATTAGAAATGGCACGTGTACCATTTTTAAGGTACCAGATGTTATAGGAAAATGTGGATTTGCTATATGAGAAGAAGTAAATCTGCTTTGATAATTTTCAGCACTGAATTTTTCATAGGAACAACATTTAGTTGCTAACAGTGATTGTACTAAGTAGGTCAGTTAAGTAGACCCTGAGTCTCACAGCAGCATCAGTTTCTATCCTGAAGTGCTTAAAAGATTTTAAAAGGCACATGGTAGAAGAAACAGGAAGATGGAAAAGAAGAAGGAAATTATAACAGGCAACCCAGAGGCAGTGGGATTAGCCCTTGCCACTTGAAAGGATTCATTTAATTGGGTGGTTAAATTGCCAAACCAAAAACTGTGGGAGATGTGGTGGAGTTATCCTTAATTCAGGGAAGGTTTTTGTTTAGTTGGACTTCCTTTCTTTGTTGAGGGTTTCCTCTGGGATTCTGAAGTTTGCCCTTGTCTGTGTGAGAGCAGAATTGTAGTGCGACAGTAACACTGGATCCTCACTTCCAGTCATTTCTTATTCAGAGAATCTATAGCAGCCTTCTTCTAATAAAGTGCTATTTCTTTAGCATGAAAAGGAGTGTAATAATGGTGAAGAAAATTTAGCAATAACCAATCTCTTCCAGTCTTTTGACATGTCACCTTGGGAAACAAATACTGAACAAAATAGGTCAACCAAATGGGAGAAAGGCGATTACACTGTTCCAAATATGCGTGATATGTTGGCTGTCTTGGGAAGAGGATGGACAAATGAGGCAGCTGCATATGTCTCATGGCAATGCTCAGATAATGATAGGCACAGCATGACAGCTCTGAAGGCGTGCTGTGGTAGGCCTGTTCCTCATATTCCATTGTGAGCTTAATTTCCCCCAGGGAAAATAGCTTCGATGCTTTGTTGTACTATACCTTTGAACATTTTTGTTGCTAACTATTTTCTAGAGCATGCTTTTTTTGCCTAACTGTAAAGCAAAATAATTTCTTATTAAAAAGTGTATACCGTTAAGAAAAAGCAAATTCTCTATATTACTACATCTTTCTGCTCAATGTGTTTCCAGTTACACTGATGCATTTGTTAATCATTGATTTAATGACAGTATCTCAGAGCAGCATTTGAAGTCAAGAACTCACTGAAGCTTTCAATGAATAAACAAACCAAGAGCTCATCCCTGCTAATCCACATCATTACTGGCACAAGCAAATTGGGCCCCAAAGTCACTTTGAGTTGAAGTGGAGGCTGCCTGGAAGGCCAAGGATTCACAGGCTTCAAATATTTCTTTTCAAATGTAATTCTTCATGGAAGCATTTTTACTAGACATTTCTCTTTTTGAAGTTATCAGTTAATGTCTAGCTAGAAATTTAAGTCTTGTGAGAAGTCGCCTAAAATTTATATACTGTGAGGACCTTTATCTCCTCGATTCTTCAGTCTACCACAGTTTATTTCTGATACATAATCCTTGTGTTTCAGAGAGAAATTTAACTTGAAAATATTGAGCAATTATAAAGACGTGCTGTTATTTTAGAGCATTATTTTTTATAATGTTCTTCCACTTTTTTGAGGTCTTTTCAGAGCAGACTAGATTAAACCATGGCTGAAATTACTTAAATCATAATTAAACTTTAAGATATACCCATCATATTCCAGAATTCACTGGAGGAGGAAAGTGCACATCAGAAGTAACCAGTCCAGCTGTTTACGTGATGCATAAAACTGTAGCTCGTTAGTCTATGACACTTTTTGTGAGTCACTTTTCAGAGGAGATAAATGAATCACACCCAATTTACTTCAAATCACAAAATGCCATTATCTACTACAGTCAGACATTGTTACAACTCTTACTACAATAAAAATCCAGGCTGGCAGCCATTCAGTCTTCTCACATGCTGGCAATGATTCTGAAGGTATCCTGTCTGGTTTGTTTTAGACTGCACTCTACAGACCTGGACTTTTTCATCTTTGGAACAGAATAGGTCATTCAGAAGTGATACTTTACAGCTTACAGTTATAGCACAGTTATAAACTTCTAAGTTCTACAAGAAACAGTCAAACACTTCTTAATTCATGGATCCCAAGGATTTTGTTTTCTTTTATAAAATATACATGTAATTTTTCAGCAGTGTAATGTGTAAAGGAGGGAACTCATGTTCATAAAATGTATTTTTTTCTTACTCTTTTTCCAGTAAGATCATGGGACACCATTCCTGTCTCCCTGGAATTTCCCTGTGAAAGATTTGGAAATAAATAGAGAGATAGTAAAAAATAGAGATAAATAGACATAAATAGAAAGAATGTCTGGGTGGTCTGGTTTCAAACTGAACACAACTTCCTAAGCATAAAGAAAAACAAAAGGAACCATACATTGAATACCAAATCTTAGGGAAGTGTTTTGGTAGCTAATTCAAAGTAGAAGATGTTGTATTAATAACATTTCAAAGTAATATTTCCTCAAACAGTTTTACCTGAAGGAATTAATTCAGAAAGGAAGCAAATAGATAAAAGGTTAATGGAAAGTATATGAAGAAATTCTGCAGCTTTCAGTGTTCTGAAAGAGATGCTTATGCTTATATTCAAAATAATTTAGATTTCAGTAATACTGAATTGTCAGTAGGTGAATGTCAGGGCAGTTTTTAGGTTAACCAAGAGTCTCAAGAGGCCTCATGTCCAACAGTGTTCGCCTGGACTCCATGTCAAGTTTAGAAGTTGAACAAAAACCCTGGCAATAACAGTTCCTTTGCATTAGGGAGGCAAAATTTTCCTTTCAAAATGATAATGATGATGATAATGACGATGACAGTAATGATGATTAGGGTAACACTTTTAGGGTGACATGAAAAAACTAAACTTTCCCCTGTATTTGGTGGAATCCTGCTGAAAGAATCTTAGACCTGTGAGTGAAGGAACTATTTACTTTTGCTTTTTCTCATCAAAAAATATCTGGAAAACACAGCTTCATGCAAAATTTTTGAGCAAACAGAAATGTGCCAAAGACATACATAACCTATCGCAAAATAGTCTTACAAAGCACAAGCTGCAAGACTCAACACTTTAACTATCTTCTAGGAGACAAGGGTGTAATAACAGAAAGAAACATAAGGAAGAGTTTTGATGTATAATCAACCCACCTAACTCCTAATTTAAATGATTAGAGTAGGAGTGGATTCACACTTGGCTCCAATGTTAGTCAAAAGTGTGACAGTAAAAGTGTGTTCTGGAGGTATCTTCAGCACAAGACTTCTATCAGCAATTAGCTTTGTCTGTATAGCGAACCGAGAACAAATGCAGGGGTACCAAGAGAAAATTCAGTTTGTTCTGGAATACAGAAAATAATTAGGGAGAATCTAGACTGCATTTTTTTAAAACATAAACCCCACTCACTTATAAAATGAAATAGTAGAATGCATTGTTTTTTCATAAAGAGAACAGCTTCTTTGTCTGGAATGATCATTTCAAATTGCACAGAACTTCATATTGCAGGGGTACCTTTCCTGAATTTTTTTCAAATACTTTTGTCAGTAGTTCTGCTGTGCTCTGATAATTCAAGATTTTCTGGGAGAACTACTGGTCTTCGTCATTTACCTTTACACATCATGAGTTCAATTTTAAGTCTTGACCACTTTGGTGAATGCCATTTAAAAAAAAAAGTATTTTTTAGCAGTTCTAACAACTTTGATAGGGAAAGAAAGAGTGTGGGGAAGTCAAAAACAGTACTTTTGCTTAGGAGTAATTGTTCATATAACTCCATTCTTCCATAAAAGAAAAGAAAATAACATAAAATTACTTCATAATTTGACATCAATGAGCAATCCCTGTGTATATTGAATTGTGAAGAGTGATTCTGGCTAATGTATTTAGCAAATGCTGGAAAAAATAATTTTCAAATGTAAGTATTCAATCATGTAATTGCATATTATTCCCATAATTTAGTTTCCCCCCCTTTTTTTTTTTTTTTTCTTTACTTGTTCAAGAGTATTGAAGTGGTATTTCCAGTCCTATTGCTGTCTTAGTGACATCAGTAAGAATAGATTTCAAATATTTTTCCTTCTCTTTTTTTGAAGTATATTGTCCTCTGAATAAGAAACCAACTGGAGGCAAATAGTTCTGCTAGATACATTTGGTAATGACAAAATTCATTTTTTAAAAACTCATCCAAAACCACAATATCTGGTTTGGGGATTGTATTTCATCTAATACTGTGGCATTGCTAGAAGTTTTGTGACAGGATATTGAAGTCGCTTGGCCATTTAATGTTGTCTGGATCCTGGCTCACTTGAATCCTCTCTCTCAGAATACCTCCACTGCAAAGGGGACAATTGATGCCAGAGACAGCTGAAGCAGCCGGGCTCATTTGGAAGGAAGACCTCAAAATGAAATTTTTCAGAAGGACTTTTAAGGAGAGTGAAAGTTCCCATCCAAGAAGACAGCTTAAAATCTTTCTTGCTCAAAGAATTTCTTAACTAAAGCACCAGTTCCCAGTCCTGATTGAAATTTATCAAAACCTCTTCCTTACATGAGGTTTCTCAAGATAAGGTTACCAATGGGCAGACTTTCCTGTGGCTGAATCAGCATCTGTAACCTATAAAAGTTGTACTTTCATCTGTTATTTTCATAGTTCTTCTGCTCCTATGTCCATGTTTTACAGTAATACTTCCCATCACATGGTATTCTTTCTTCTCTCAATTAATTTCAGAAAGAATCTTTGGTGTCATAGAAATCTGTTCCTTTAAGATTTGCCAGAGGTAACTTGAACTTGTCTTGAAACAGCTGCATAACAGTTTCAAAACCAAAAAATGAAGCTTAGCAAATTGTACTTGTCATCTTCTTAAGGTGGAAGATGCTACAGAAGGCAGTGCTTTTTTCTCCCTAAAGCTTTCTTTTTCCAGGTCAGCTATAAATATTCTTCAGCATCAATATTGAAAAGTTGTTCTTGTGCTGTCTGTTAAAGGCTTAGTTGTGCTTTGGAATATACACCTGCAAAAATGTTGAAGCAGCAGAAAACATCCTTTTTTCTCCCTACCTAAATATATGCAGCTGAATGGGGACAAAAAGTAATTTCCTTACTTTTTTTTTTTTTTTTTTCTCCCAAAACAGGAAATGCTCCTAGGAACATGATCTGTGGCCGTTTTTCATCCTGTTTCACCAAAGTCTTTCCCCTGTTTAATGCTTTGTACTTTATTTCTACCATTTTCTTCCTGGGTTATCCTCCATTTCTATTTGTGTGTCCTTCGCTTCCCGTTGGTATTTTCACAGTGCCATATAAAGATTTAATTTGGTGAAAACTGTTTGAAGCAGAGCAGCATGGTGTTGGATTAATTAGGCAGTTAAATTTAGCTAGAGGAGTTCTTCTGCAAACCCTCAGACACACCATTCATTGATTATGTATACCCATGGGAGTATAAATTAGAAAAGTTGGTTCATCTGATGCCCAAAACCCAGATGCAAGTTTGAAGATTGAATTATAAAAAGAATTTTGCAGTCTAGTATAACTGATAGGATTTATATTTGCACAGAAAAAAAGTGTTTCAAGAATGAAATACAGTTGCATAAGAATAAAAGGAACTGTTAAACTAGGGGTACAAAAATACTCTTTAGCAACTCATTAGCAAAGACTTTGAATATGCTTGAAATGAAGCTAATTTATTTTACTTAATAGTTAATATAGAATTTGTTTGGTTTTTTTAAATAAATAATTTATTAAAAAAAAATCCAGAAAGTCTTGCCTTTTAACAGAATCCCTGTGTTTGTATCCTGCAGAATTTAAGAGTTCTGCCTACAATGGTGAGAGAAGATCCATGTCTGTGTGCTTGTTACAAACTTCAGTGATAATAATGACAAGAGTGACTTCAGTGTCTTCTGTACAGAGACCCTGATGATGCATTGCAGAGCTCGGTGGGTGTTGGCCCCTCCTTTTATGAACAGGTGACCCTCCTGCTGGTGCAGGGAAGGCTGTAGAGGTTGTCTGCCTGGACTTCAGCAGGGTCTTTGACACTGTCTCTCACAGCATACTCCTGGAAAAGCTGGCAGCCCACAGCTTGGACAGGAGCACTCTTCGCTGGCTTCAAAACTGGCTGGATGGCCGGGCCCAGAGGTGAATGGTACTGCATCCACTTGGTGGCCAGTCACCAGTGGTGTCCCCCAGGGATCAGTTGGGCCCTGTGCTGTATAATGTCTTTAGTGATAATCTGGATGAGGGGATTGAGTCCACCATCAGTAAATTTGCAGATGAGACGAAACTGGGAGTGAGTGTTGATCTTCTGGCATGTAGGAAGGCTCTGCAAAGGGAATAGATGGACAGGCTGAATAGATGGGCAGAATCCAACAGTATGAGGTTTAACAAGACCAAGTGATGAGTCCCGCACTTTGGCCACAACAACGCCATGAAGCACTACAGAGGAAAGAGTGGCTGGACAGCTCTCTGTCAGAAAAGGACCTGGGGGTGCTGGTTGATAGCAGCTGAACATGATCCAGCAGCGTGCCCAGGTGGCCAAGAAGGCCAATGGCATCCTGGCCTGTATCAGGAATAGTGTGTCCAGCAGGACCTGGACAATGATTATCCCTCTGTACTCAGCACTGGTGAAGCCACACTTCAAATCCTGTGTCCAGTTCTGGTGCCCTACCTATAAGAAGAACATTCAGGGCCTGGAGCGTGTCCAGAAAAGGGCAATGGAGCTGGTGAAGGGTCTTGAGCACATGTCCTGTGAGGAGCAGTCAAGGGAGCTGGGGGTCTTTATCCTGGAGAGGAGGAGGCTCAGGGGAGACCTTATAATTCTCTACAACTGAAAGGAGGGTGTAGCCAGTGGGGGTTCATCTTTTTCTGCCAGGCAACCAGCAGTAGGATGCAAGAGGACAGCCTCAATCTGCACCAGGGGAGGTTTAGGTTGGACATTAGGAAGAAATTCTTCACAGAAAGGATGATTAGATGTTGGAATGGGCTGTGCAGGGCGGTGGTGTAGTCACTGCTCCTAGAGGTGTTAAAGGAAAACCTGAATGTGGCACTCAGTGCCATGTTTTTTTTGACATCATGGTGTTGGGTGATAGGCTGGACTCAATGTTTGCAGAGGTGTTTTCCATCCTAATTGACTGTGATTGGGAAATTCCAGTTACCTCCTTGGAGTCAGCCTCACTGTCCATGCCAGCAGCTCCCTGCTTTGCTTATGTTGGATCTGCCACTGTCTCTCTTACCCTGCACCTCTTCCACTGTAAGTCCCCTATTTTTCCACTTTTTCTGTATCATCTTCCTGGTCTGTTGGAGTGCAATGTGTATTGACCAGTGGATTAGGTGGTCAGAAAGTGCATGCTGTTCTCCTCTGGCCACATCACCAAATGAAACTGTGTCATCACTCAGACCAAGTGTAATAATTTAAAGATACCTGCCAGATTGAATTTTTTTTTAACGCTTAGAAATATGAGGTTTCAAGCCATTGGAAGTAGTTTTGAGTTGCTGTTAATGACAGGAAGAAATTCTTTTCTTTTGTGAGTTATATTGACTGGTTGATTGCACACATATCTCTCCCCCTATTCCACAGACCACTCTGTTGCCCAAGAAAGCAGTTTCTATTTCTGGAGTTAGGCTAACAATGCTTTCCTAAACATCCCATCGACCTCAGGCTTTGCTTGTCTTTTTATTTCTCTGGTCAAATGTTTACAGTGCTTCTTGAACATTTGGATCTGCTGTTTTAGGAACAATGGATTCCCCAAGAATTCATTCTTTTATTTTAAAGGGCAAGGAAATACTTGTAATTCATTTTACCTAGAGGAACTTTAGGGGGAAATACAGGGAACATTCACGTCTATCTATGGGGACCAGAGAAGACTAGAAAACTAGCAATAATAATACATCATTTTGATAATGCTCAAACTAATATCATAACTTCAATGTCAAAACCCATGAGTTGTTCTGGACATTATATAAATTTGGTCTTGTTTTACACTTACCTTTATGCATTTTTTTTCTCCCTTGGATCAAGGTTATTTAGAAAAGAGGATCTATATGTGACTCAGTTGAGTTATTCTTAAATCCTTATACACTCTAAAAATGACACAAAAGTTTCATTTTTCATCAGAATCCCATGAACGTTATATAAGAAAATAGGACTAGATGGCAAAAGGCGGATTAGAAAAACCTACAGCCACAAAAAGGTGTTGTATAGGTGTTAGTCTGGGATTATCTATTATGTGCTTTCCAAAAAACACACTGCAGCCTGCAACCAGAAGTTATTATACATTGCAGGAACACTGAACAAACACCACCAGTATCTGAGAATATTTTGTGTGTCTAATTAGGTGAATGTGAGAAGTAGATAAAAAAACCTAAATATGTTTCTGACCATTTGAATTTTAATTAAAAGCATTTTTATACAGCTCAGTAGGCAACCTGAAGTTAGTCTCTTTGTAATTAAGTCTTTAATGCTGCAAATGATGAATTTGTCACAGCAAATAATTTAATAATAGTAAGGTTGACCTGCTCTGTTTAATCGTTGCTAATTACTATTCTTTAGATATCTACTATGGCAACTGTAGAATAAACGTAGAAAATGAGATATTTTTTCCTTTTGTTGTCATAAAGAATGTGATGATAAATTTCCCATCCTCATTACCCTTTTTCTTCTCTGCATCGCAACAGTGTCAGCTCGATGGTACTTTCAAAGGTCACAGTTATGCCTCTGAACTCTACCCTTATTTATGGGCCATCTACCCTGAATTGGCTGATCACTGCTTTGCACCTTATCCTTCATTTTTTGAAAACTGCTCCTGTTAGTGTTCATCAGATATAAATAGCTGCCAAGAGTCCATGGAATCTGTTTCAAATAGTTTTTATTAAATGTCTAAATGGATGTAATCTCTAAAGTATTCAGTTCCTCTCTTTAAGTTAGCTAAGGTATATTTCTACATGAATAAGGATGTGTGGAAAGTATTGAAGAGAACAGAAAGCATGGAGTGACTTGCTACTTTAGGATATTTTCCACAAAATGTGTTGTACCTAAATGGATTTGGACTACAGCTCATAATGTTGAAAGAGTTTCTGTGCACTAAACTGCAAGGGCTCTAAGAAAGGCCTTAGGTTTATAGATGTGTCTAGGAAGTAGAGCAGGCCAATAGAATTGGATCTACAAAATGATAGGGCTGATTCTGAGGATCTGACATCAACAATGTATGTATTTTTCTGGTTTGGGTTTTTTTTTTTCCCTTCCATCAAGGAATGTGTCCATTTGTGCCTGAAATGCATTAGATGTACACCTAGAATTGCTTCCAGTTGCTTCCAAATGCTTCCATCTGGTTTCATGGAAAAGGAATTGCAGTTGGCTTCTCATGACCACTCTGTAATGGAAATTGAAATGGAGTATATGGGGGAAAACCAGGAAATTCACCTTCAAGGAACACACCTCATCTGAATTAGCACACTAATGGGGTGGGGGAAAAATTAATAAAAAGCAAGGAGTGGGTGAGAGGGAGTATATGCTGCATTTTTAAGTGAAATAATGATATATGGTATTTCATTCTCTTATATATGTTTACAAGGATATTCATAAAACAGAAATTACCCAAGAAAATGAATCAGTGAAGGCAAATAAGCTCATATCAGAGTTTAATCTGTTTAAATTATTAAAGAAAACAAATAAAATTAACCCAAAAGCAGGTATAAGTAATTTCACAGAAAGAAACACTAGCTAATAACTAATGTGTCACTATAATGAAGAGAGGGTAAATCATACAGCTAAGGCCTCAATAGAAGTTGAATGAATGTAAATGAATTTGAATTATAAATAGAGCAATAAATCCATAACTATGCTTAAGGATAAAAAAAAAATCTACATGGAAGTGACGAACTCTGCATTTTTTAATACTTTCCAAAAACTGCTATTTGGTGTTTGTCAGTAAAGATTTTGTAAGAGCTTCAACAGACAATTGCAATATTCTTTCTATGATGCCAGGAAAGAAATTGGACCGAGTGGATAAAAATGAAACTTAGAAATGAAAGATGTAGAAAATTAAATAAAAGATGCTATTTGGTGCATTACTGCTTATTTTCTCTTTCATAATTCATTAGAAAGTGAATTAGGACATGTAATTTGCTGCTTTAATCTTATTTCCTCTTCACAAATACTCCTCACAAAATGTATGATTGTCTTGTTATTGTTCTAACCAGACAAATGAAAAACTCAGAAAAATCAATAAATATTAATTTTCCATATTTTGGTAACCTGATACCAAATGAATTACAAGTATTTCTTCAGCCTTTAAAAGACTAGAATGAATTATTGGGAAATTCTATTGTTCCTACAACAGTACACCTAAAAGAACCTCTGTCTCCAGCAGTTTTGTTGGGGTTTTTTAACATTCATTTATATTAACCCTGAACACTTCCAGGGATGGAGTATCCAGAACTTCTTGCCAGTGTCTCACCAGAATTTCTTCCTAATATCTAGTCTAAGTCAATTCTCATCCAGTTTAAAGTCATTACTCTGTGTCCTATCACTACATACCTTTGTCAAAAGTCCCTCCCCAGCTCTCCTCTAGCCCCTTCTGGTACTGGAAAGTTCTCTAAGATCTTCTCAGAACCTTCTCTGTCTCAAGAAGAGCAGCTCCAACTCTCTCAACCTGTCTTCACAGAAGAGGTGCTCCAGCCCTCTGATCATCATGATGACCCCCCCCCCCCCCTCCAGACACTCACCAACAAGCTCTTATCACCTTATTCATCCCATGAGATATCCCATAAACATTCCTTTAGGTAGCACCTGAAGCTTTTTTCACCCCCATTTTGATAAGAACCAGAGCGTGTTTTACATTATCCTATCAATTACATGAATGCAATTAGTCTGCTATCCTTAACCAATTAGAGTGAGAGGTGTTCATAAAAAAAAAACAAACAAACAAACAAAAAAAAACAAACAAAAAAACAAAACAAAAAAAAAAAAAAAACCCCACAACAAAAAACCCTTTGCAGGAATAAAGCTTCCTTTCATGTGAATTGAACAAAAAGCATTTTGTTACACTTTCTTTAATTGATACTTTAGACAATATTGGACCTGATTTCATAGTTTTTAAAGCTGCTGACACTGCTTTTCCTTGCCTGAATCAGCAAGGTTTTAAAACATTACTATAATTAATTATTTAATTCAGAATCTAGCAAATACCTATTTTAAGGCATGACTCCTTCTTCCTGTGTCAGTTCTCTCTTCTTTGAAGTGTATTTTTTAGGCTATTGAAATCCAAGAAAACTGTTGGGCCTAATCAAAATATTTGTATTTTCACATGTGCCTAAGTTCCCTCACTGTATAGGGTGCTAATTTCTTTATTGGGAACGAAATCCTATAGTTAGATACTTATCAGGTGTTGCCATATTCTACATTTCTCAACAGATTTCTGTTGACTTTGATTCCCTTATCATTGAAAATAGTTATCTGTTTGTTGAGTCTGATCTGTATAGATATACAGAAAATTTCCTCAGGAGAAACTGTCAGAATAGAAGAAGATAAATTAAGTTCTACATTAAATTTCCCATTTGCTGTAAGATGATAAATATAACATAACATTTAAATATTTACCATCATAACTCACCAGAAAGAGTAGTTCAGCTAGTCAGATAGGAGAAACAACAGTTTTCTGAAAAAAGAGTGTTTATCAGAACACAAAGATAAACACAGAGTATTTATCTTTCACCTATTTCTTTGAGGGTATTTCTCTGAAGTTATGAGGTTTATAATTTTATTACTCTTAAGCTTTTATATTTTCTCCTTATTAATCTGGACAATCTATGTGCAGTGAACCTTCAGGAGTTCCTCCACCCAGTGTACAGTTGTCTCTGAGAAATTATGGATTTTGAGAAGCACCTCTGAGAGTCATGCAAGCATTTAAATTAAATTTAAAATAGAAGAACTTTTGTTCCTAATTAAATACTGCAGCCACAAATGTTGTTACAAAAAGTAGACCCATTAGATATGGTTAGACAGACTTTAGGTCCTAATTTAACAGGAAATATTTGGTTCCTGGTTCCAGAAATGTGTCACTTGAACATTGAAAATCAAGCGTTTCAGTGCAGTGTAATCCAGACAGCTGCAAACACTGAAGAGAAAAACCAATGTAAAATTTTGCCACATTCTCAGATAAAGCAACCAAAATATCTTTGGAAGACCTGATCTTATATGAGACTAATTTTTGAAAAATAGGTAGGTTTTTTAAAAATGGATCTGAGAATATGCCTGTTTAATGGAGGAAGAGAATTTTTCTAAGAGCTTGTAAGCAAATCTGTTAAAATATTTTTTTAAAAATCATGCACCTAGGGGGAAAACTTACCTGGCATTTTTTGGAAAATCAGAGAATTTAATTTGACTTTCAGATCTTCTAATAGTTGAGTAGTAATGTGAAATCAGCACACTTTCCATGGTCAATTTAGCTTTTTGGAAACTGGTTAAACATTAATTTGAGTGTGGTCAAGAAGTTCCAAACAGCCAGTCAATCTTTGTGCAATCTCATATAAAGTCTTTGATAGCTAATGGCTGGAAACATACTAGAGTCTAAAAGCAAAATGTTTTAGAAAGTTACAGCTGCCTCTTGGAATAACAGGGCTGGGGCTGAAGGAAATTGTCTTTTCCTCATATTATCCAGAGGAATAAAGTAGAAGCAAAAAAAGTGACTCATATCCAGTCCATTGAGAAACCTTTCAAGACCATTCTTCCTTTTGAGAAGTGACACTAAGAATGTGGGTAGGGGAATATGAGGAAATAGCAAATATCTAGGAGAGCCTGAGGCAGCTAAGATCAGGAATCTGCCTGATTTAGACTTTGTCTTATTTAAGTTATGCATTTTTTCCTTTAGTCCACTTGTTCAGTTTGAACAGTTCAAAACAAAAGTGTTATGGTTCCTGCCCTCTTTGGCTGAGTCACAAGAGTACAGTGTGAGATTTATGTAACCCCTCAAATTGTGTCCATATGTGGTTTAGACTAAGAGGTCCTTGCTTGCCCATGGGCACTGCCCTATGACAGCAATGTGCTATGGGCAGCATCCCTCTTATTGCTTCATAGCAGCAGCCAGCTGCTACTTCTCATTTTTTTTTGGAGGGCTTTGTTGGCAGCAAGACAACTCTTGAGCCATGCACTGAAGACTGGTGTAAATGCTCATGCATGAATGGTCAAGTCAAATGTTCTGATTTGTCCTTTGCCGCAAGTCAGGCTGGGTAATCAAAACAGTCCTTTCTGCCTTGGTATGTGTTCAGCCCACTAGCTGGCTTTAAAAAGAAAAATTTCAGGCTTTTATTTTCCATCAGATTTCCAGGACAAAAAATAAAGCAGTTTGCTGACATTTCAGAGCACTTGCAAATACGTAATGTGCTATAAAAATGGATGAGGCAACGAAGGACTTATTCAACATATTAAAGGATTCAGAGAAATGATCAAGGATTAAAGACTGAAGAAGAGAAGCTGAGTTAAGAAACTCCCTTTTAGAGAGTTGATAAATACAGAACAGTAAAGAATGGTGAAGTATTTTGGTCTAATCCTTTAAAAGCATATTGAACTATCTATTAAAACGGCAACAACAACAACAACAAAGTGAAGCAATAGCAGAAGCAAAAGCAAGCAAAAACCAATGCAGAGTCTCCAGAAAATAACTCTAGAACTTTTTCTGTGATTGTGTGCACTATAACAACCTGTCTTTTCAGTTTCACTGAGGAAAATGGGAGAAGGACAGTGGGAAGTTAGGTCTGGCCTTGTATTCTCATGCTTTAATGCATTTCATGGGGAGCAGTTATGGCACCTAACATGTTCCTCCCACATTGCAGTTGAGTCCAAAGTAAATTTGTCCAGTAAAGTAAATTTATCTGATAAAGATATATAATGTGTAGTAGGTCTTAATGGAGGCTATATTCCCGCCTTTTTGTGTTTTGGATATTTTGGCTTTGATGTTTCCTAGAACCAGAGAATTCTGCTACACACCTTGGAAATTACCAAGGAAGGGACAATTCTAGAAACTTTCGAGATGATTTTTCCTCCTATGCACATAATTTTTTCTAATTTAGAATCAGACTATTCTTTTGCCAATATATCACCAGACTTCAGTAAAGCAAACAAACAAAAACACTTTTGTAGAAAATCCGTGTCATAACTGCTGGCAAAATTCTGTATTAGTCTGCTGCTACGAGGCTCAGATGTAGACTTGTTCTGTCCAGGCAGAAATAACCTGTGTCTGGAAAGATAACCGGTAGTTATTAGATACTCCAAATTTTAAAATTATTAGAAACGTGGCCTTATGGAAGTCAGGGCAAATGATAGTTATTTCAGTGGATCAGGTTTTAATTTCTTTTTCTCCTTCTTTTCATTTTGTTTGACAACTTATCCAAAAATTATTCTGTAACCACTGGTTAGAAAAAGAAATAATGTCAGAGGAAGGAAGCAACTTTTCAAAAAGTTACCTAATTTTGAAGAGTTAGATAACCTTTATTCATTGACCACATAGTGATTCCTGAAGAGAAAAACATTATCTCTGTGGTTTTAAGATACTTTATATAGTGTTAAAACGGTGCTAGAAGAGCATGGGCACTTAAATGTATGCAAGTTTTTCTGCAGATCTTCAGCCATTGTTTTCTTTTGAGAATCTTTGTTTTGCCAGTAAGGAGTATTCTTGTATATTTCTTTTTGAGAAGCTGTCTCTCTGTAGTAGTATAAGAATCCACTGATGGATTTAAGTAAATTTAATTAAATTTGATTTTGATTAATATGGTAAATTGTAATTGCAATTTTGGCGGGTGTTTACTATAAGACACAGTGATTTATTAGCATAATTACAGACTGTCTATTTAAAGGTCATTCTTGCTTCCCGGTTTTATTGATTTTATTTATCTTGCCCTCAAGATAAAGCAATATGGAAATAACTTTAATATATTTCCTTTAATAAAAAAAATGTAAAAGTTATTTCTAAGAAGATATCTTTTAATGACAATGAATTGCTTTGAAAAGCAATAGCTGGAAGTAAAAAGTGTTCTGATATGTGTAAAGCTGACAATTCCTAAGTTCCGAGCAAGTTCAGTAAATAAAATTAGATTATTGCTGGAAAATTTAGTTCCTGTTTTGACATTGTCAGAATCAGAGAGATGAATTTTGTTCGGACTGCTTGGTCAGAAATCCCACGGCTACCTAAGATTAGCTCTTTTAAATGCTCAAGTACTTTTCAAGGGACAACGAATGGGAACAAATGTTAAAAATAATAGATTAGAAGCAATGGTTACGTCAGACAGTGAGTAAGTAGAAAAATTACCCAGCACTGCTTTTAAAGAGAGTAATTTATCCCTGGTATAGACTAAAAATAAAAGGTAGATTAAAAAGAAAACTCATTTTAAAAGGAGTAGAGTGGAATTCTTGTAGAGATAGAACTGATATGGTCAGTTTATTCAATCTTTTATATGAAACGTTTAGATAAAAGGCACTTTGGAATGCTATAATAGAGGTAAAACATCTTCCTTTTTCTTGCACAGCTTGCAGGAAAATCAAAATACAGTTTCTTCAAGTTTATGAAACTTGATTGAAACTAGCAAATAAACAAACTATTCATTACTGCCTGACAAGACTCAGCAGCACAACAGAGCTTATGAGAGTCTGGGATCAGTGATTACCATTTTCTAGCTGAATGCCATGTCCCAGCTCTTCAGGGTAAGTTTATCATTATGTATTCAAGCACTGATGTAACATTTCCTTCTCTTTGAATGTATGTAAATGTGAGGTTCAGAGTGCTGTTCCACAGATTTCAAAAAAATTGGGTTTTTTTAAAGAAAACAATGTAATACTCTTTTAGAAACCCTTCCATTAAAAAGAGAAGGTATTCAAGGTATTCATCACAGTCCCACAACCAGGCTTGCTTTCATGTGGAAGTACTAAGCAGCCCTGTGGCACAGAAGCCAAGGTCCCACCTACAGAAATGTACTTCTTCATCTCAGCACATGTTACTCCAGTCTAAATCTTGATCAAATAGCAACTAAGTGCTATGGCTTCATCAGGACCATCTGTCTAAAATGCCTTCTTATTCAAAACACTTAAACAGTATTGGGTCCCTCTGCAGAAAAAAGACTCTCCTCACTTGGGACCACAGGTGTGCCGGCTGAGGATGGACTTCATTAATTTACTTTTGCTAAGTCACCATCAGAATTTTTCTTCCCAACATACAGGCATGATGAGATTTTTGTTTTCAAATTATAACGAAAAATTATATTTTATGGCTAGTTAGTGTGCTTGGTTCCATACAGGTACATGGCATTTGTGCTATAAAAGCTGATTGAAAAGAGCAATGCTATGAAGATAAAGAAAACCCATTTTAGCCATGCACTCTCATTTTGGGTTTTTTCCCCCCATCATTGAGGCTGCATTCACCTATATCTTTTTCTGAAACTTCTGCAGTTTTCTCAGATGAACAGTGATCATGAATAATGAAAAAGCACCCATTTTAGAGAGGCCAGGTTGCTGCACTGTGGGCTGGAGCCACTCCACATCATCTGAGCTGCTCTCAGGATCGTTCCCTGCGTGGGTGATGGGAGCCATATAGGCACACTACTCGGTACCAAAGTACAGGGCTACCAAGTGGGGGGAACTAGGGTGGGGGTCAGAGCAGGGTGGAAACTTGAGTTATACAGTGGTGGGTTACCTCCTGGCGTGGCTCTGGGGACAGCTCCATAACACTAAAGCTGAGCATGGCTGTGCTTTTCCCTCCACTCTTGTCACCTGTGAACACAGCTGCAGCTGCAGAGGGCACACAGGGCAGCACGGCACCCCTGTGGCCATAGGCCACCAAAATACTTCATTTTTCTTTCAAGAAAATCCACCCTTAATTAAATCTCCTGGACTATATTAGTGTTAAGACCGGGTGCCAGATTTCTTTATATTATAAATTAGTATGGCTAAGAGGACATCAGCTAAATTACTCTCTAAGTAGGTTTGACAATTAGCAAAGGCTGTTCAAAAATGTGGGCTGAGGTTACAATAAGGAAAAAGATATTATGCTGTCACAGCCTGTACCAGGACTACAGATAGCCATGACAATGCAGGACTGAGGAATACACTACCAGGTATTGGCCTGAAATACCTGCTGTCTTTTGAGATCTGAAGAAGAAATATTCATAATAATTATTTTTGTTTTCTTTTTCATTATTAAGGCATATAGTTCAAATAGATAGACTTCAGAGCCATTTTAATGATGTATGAAAAGTGTAATTAGCATGCAAAATAATATCTCATTCTACATTTTCTGTATTTGCTCTGGGAAAATGTTTTAGTAATTATGCTGTAGGTGCCAAATGCTTTGAAGAAAACTCATTCCTAAGATACTTGGCATATGTCTCATTCTGTCCAATTTAGTTTTCTGGATGTTGATGAGAAATGCCAGCTTTTACTTTTCCCCCTTTTTTTTTTTTTTATTAGTGATGGGATTGCTTTTGTTAGCTTTTGCATGCTTTGCTTGCTTCTCTTCAGTGTAATTTCTTTATCAGGCAAACAAGATAATAAGACTAATGTGAGATAATAGCCTGATACTTTATAGAACCTGGAGTGAAATTTTTATTAGGAAAATTTTATGCTTTAAGGTGCACCAAAATGAAATTGTACTGCATTTATAATGAGGCTTGAAGTAATTTAGGAAACATCATTTTGAAAGAGAGTTTCATTAAAGAAATAAATCAGAAAAAAAGTACCGGCACTGTAACTTGAGCTTAGGTCCTAAGAAAGCTGTGAGGAAGCAGACCAATAATCAGAAACATTTTTATATGACTATCTAATATGTAGGGATCAAAAAAAGTGTATTTTTGGGAGGAAGCTTGACAACTATATGTATGCAGAAACAATCTGCATTTGTTGCAGCAATTGCTGTTTGCTTAATCCTTCAAATATGATGGAACAGTTTTCTTAGTAAAATGCAGTATTTGAGTTCCTGAAGTAGAGATATTGAAGATACCACATCAAAAACATAATTATCAAAAAAAAAAAAAAAAGGAAAAAAGGATTGTAAGCTGTATGATGACTTGTTCTCATTTGTAGGCTTATTATTAGCATATTGCTGTTTATTTTTTTATCACTTATTCTTAATAATGGCATCTATTCCATTTATATTATTCTCTTTCTGACATGTCTTGTCTTTCTAAAAGTAATGCAGTGTGATACAATTTAAGACATGTAGTTCAGGCCATTCATTTAAAGCTAGTTATAATACTCCATTTAAGAGAGAAGTGTTCTTGTCTCTTCTCTGACACTTTCAGCATCCCGATAAAAGTTTCAGAGCATATTTGAAAATAATCTTAAAAATGAAGCATGGTGAGATTCAAATGAATTGTGGTGACAATAATTCTTGATAAATTTTCTTGATATGCCCAGTGAATATGAGAGGACAGATGGGATTCATTGGTAGTCTTACAACAGCCCAGGAGGTGTTGTCATTTTATGTATCTCAACAGCCACAAATAGTTCCTTAAACACTTCTTTTATTCTAAGACTTGTCTTGATGCCTGTGAAGGATAAAAAGTCATCAAAAGCCAAGCTATACAGCAGAGAGGCCTTAGCCATTTTATATTCTGAAGGAATTCATTCACACTCAATGTGCTGATGTGTGTGGAAATTTCTAGGTCATTGTACTTAGTAGTAGTATTAGTACCATCCTAGCAAAATCCATGCTGACGTTATATAATCCTAATTTGATTATATATCAAATATATAGATCCAGCATTCATAAACTGATACCTCAAAAAACACACCAGCAAATACTCAGCAAGAGGAGACTAGTTTCTCATTGCAGATGAGGATAAGGAAAGATAATTCTTATGCATTTTTGTAAGCACTTCAAACTGTATTTGCATCTGAAGTTGTTTGACAACCTAACCTCTCCTCAAGAGAAAAATTAATTTGGTCAGAATGATGTAAAATAGTGATGCTTACAAATATGTAGACCAACTTACTCTTCCTAGATTCAGGGTGAGGAACAGAAACAACTAAAACCTTACTTGCAACTGCTGCGTGATACCACTGTCTCTCTAGGGGAACAAGTGCTTTTTTCCAGTCAGTGTCATACAATGCTTCTACATTATAGCAATGATGTCACTAACACTGTGTGTGAATCAGTTTAGTTTCAAAGAATGGCTGTGAAAGCCTTGTTTGCCCAAAGAAGCTTTGTTTCAAGACAGAGATTTCAGTAAACATTGCCCTCTTCAACTCAAAAGTATAAATTGATAAATGCACAGTTTACTCTGGACCAGTTTACCAAGGGAGAATATTCACATATAGAGAAAAGATTATATATATATATATATATATATATATATATAATATATCATACATATTTTAGCCTATATTTTCACTCATTTTGTGCTATTTTGTTCACTTATCTTTTTTTGAGATAAACCCTGAAAATGAGCAGATTCTAGACATTTTCAAGTAAATGCCACAAGTGCATACCTTCTTTCCTACCCTGTAAGAAGACTTGCTGAGTATTTGGAGCTCTCAGGTCTTTCTGTACTGAGCTGTGTGTGCAGTCATGCTGTTCCACACAGAGAGATGCTGTTAGGATGCAGCTCAGTAGCCTCTGGCACACACATCTAAAATCACACACAGCCAGAATTTGACTGGTATGTGATGGGCTGTCACAGGGAGAGACTGTTCCAAGGCAGGGCCTCAGTAGGTTCCAGCTCACACAAAGGTTCAAAGTCACTTCTGGACCACACCTGCTAACGTCTGAATCTGGAGCCAAAAGCTTCAGCTTCTCACATGGTTCGGGTGAGGTAAATTGCCATGACATATCTCTTTGAGAGGCAAGTTTTTCCACCCTCCATTGCATTTCCATTGTCACACTGAATCTCAATATGTTGTGGGAAAACTCTCCTGAAAAAGGCAATATTTAACAAGAATTATTTCAAAGCAAAGAAATCAGTCTGAAAATGATCAGTATCCTAATACAGTAACACCAAATTTTTCACTAACAAAAACTGTACTGGGATCAAAATACAGAATGTTCAGATAACCACAGGGTTCCTAATTATAGCTATTAGGATTAGGGCTTGTGTACTAGTTTCTTTATTTCATTGCTGATAATTTGCCTACAAATATGTTCTACTGTTCTTAGATTCAGCTAAACAATATTAAGCCCAAATTGATGGAATGACTAAACTTGTAAGCTGATGATTCAGATACCTCAATAATGGGAGTTCAGGAGAGGGTTGCAATAAATAATTTTTTTAAAACCCTATCTTAAAATACAAAGTGAAAACTCTGGGTTTAAATGCTCATTTTGGTTTAATGCATATTCTATTTGGACCTGGGTTTGCTCCTTTCTGAAAGTCATAAATGTGTTGAATTAACTAGGGTTTTTTGTACTGTGCACTTGAACTTCAGTAGAATCAAATACAGCAATTCTGCAGAGAAGCTACAGGCATGAGGAATGCTGCTCTTGAACAATCATACCCTAGAATACTATCATGCCACACTTTAGCTAAATTAAAAAAAAAAAACCTATTGACTACTAGACAAAGTATTCCACAGTCTAACAGAACTACCTGGGAAAAACAGTCAAACTGGGGAAAAAAGAAGTATGAGACTGAGTCTGAATTTTCTTTGTAAATTCCAGGCATACAGTATAGCAACTCCTAGACTTTAATACTCAATGTGATGTAAAATGCTCTCCTTTGACAAAGTTGGTTTGTATCACTATGAATTATTAGAAACCAAAATAATAATAATTAATCTGGATTAATACCATAATTTAGGCACTTTACATTATTTCACTGGGTTTTTTGTTTTTCTAGGAGTAGCAGAGCTTTTAGTCTTTACAAAAAAGGACTTTTTGTTCCCTTTAAAAGACAAAACCATTTCATAATTTCAGCAAAAGGACCCAAATTATACAGGTTATCACTTATGCTCTATTATGCTATCACACAGCTGTATTATTGCCACATTCACCTCTCTTTCCCCATTTCCCTCAAGGTATTTGTCATTTCACATGTATTCAGAAGAGCTGATTTTTAATTGTCATTCTCTGGAGGAATTTCTTTTTTCAGAAATGTATCGGCCATGTGGTAACTCTTGTGAGCCCGAGGGAGAGGTGAAAGCTATGTTCTACTACCTGCACTGAATAAAAACATAATGAAGAACAGCCTTTTCCAGAAAGCTCCCATGTAAAAGGAGAAAAGCAGCAAATACATTCAAAGCAGTGGAGTTTTGTCTCCTTGTTTAATAATGCAGAAATCAGGACAAAATCCCTAATCTCAGCTGGGCCCTTCTTATAGCCCAAAGGAGTTGTGGGCCTGTCCAGAATTGCTCAAAGGTAGAAATCCAGGTGGAGTGAACTGCACTTAGAAGTCACTATTTTCAACCAAGGGCTTCTAAGGGACACTGGGCTGACTGACTCTGATTAGAGAGCCAATTTCTAGTGACTAGAATTCAGCATCTTATTGCTGTAACAATTATCACTAGTTTCACTGTTGCCTTTTTTTGTTCATAAACAGCTTAAATTCCAGCACAGTCCCTCACTGCATTAGAACCTTGTCTCCTAATGCATTTGGAAAGGAAAAGTCTTTCTCTTCCTTATTACTTTATTGGCCTGCATTAAGTGACTTCTTTTTTATCTCACTGGTGTATTGTGAGAAATAATTAATGTTTGTGTACTGCTTTGAAAATGAACATCATTGCATCAATTGCTAGTTTGAGGAGAAAGATGCTTTTTGATGTTCTTATCTGTTTTGTTCAGGCTTTAATTGGCTCTGTATTCGTCTTCCTCTCACTCTTATGATTGTGAGTTCAACTCTTTTTTAACCTTTGATCTTTGAGTGGTTTCTCTGAAAACTCTCAATTGTCACTCAATCTTCTCCATTCATGTCTGTCAGATGTTTTAGAGCCCAGGGAGAAGAAGGAGCTGAAGACAATTTTTCAGGTTACAGAGATGCTATGATGGTTAAGTGGACTGAGAAGAAGCTTTTTGAAGGGATTGTAGGGAAGCAAGATTGCCCCTAAAGAAAGGAGGAGAGAAGTCACCATTGCTGTTCCTGTGTTTTTTTTCCCAATCTGAGAAGATCTTCCCTGGTCTGGAGATCCTGTCTCATGTGAAGAGTAGGAAGTTCTTTTATTTTTTTGGAAGGTTTTTGATTCTGAGTTCGCTTCAGATAGATGAGAGGAAATGCAAGTAGAACAACTGATCAAATTATGGGTTTACAACCTGAAGGAAAAGAAAAATGTAATGACCAGCTCTCATTGGACTTGGATTCACCTTATTTCTCTGTAGAGAAGAATCATTGACACTTGAAAATTGTGAAAATAAACTGAATAAACCTGCAGAAAAATATATGGTAATGTGGAAATATTACCAAAAAATAGTGATTTATAAAGTTTCCCAGAACTACTTGTATTTCTAATTCTAGAACCTTGAGATTTTGTGCCGTACAAATAGCTAAATTTTCTTCTACATCTTTCACAAAAATGTATGGTAATCTAAACATAGAAATGTGAACAATCTACATCTGACAGTGATCTAATTACAGGAATTTGAGAACACTGGATAGTTATTTTTCAAAAGCCTGACATTGTAAAAGCTGGAAAACACATAAATGTTGTTATTTTTTAGATGACTCACAGTAAAACATAATAATGATCTGGAAACTCACACTTACATACACAAAATCCAAATAAAGTACATAGAAGTGAAAAAAGCAAAGAAGAGATCCAGTCCTTGTAAGTCTGGAAATAATTTATCTAAAATATGATAAGAAATGCATCCAGATCTGAATACCTTTGCTCTGGACTATATCTGATTTTCATACTACATTTTCTAAAATTTAACCAATGCTTTAGAATGGATAGAGACTTTATTTATATACTTGGTAATGTCAAGTGAATATTTGACCCTGAGTTTCATTTAATCATGAAAATAAAATGATTCTTTTTAATACCAAAAACTCAGTTTGGTTGGAAGCAACTTTTTATGACTACATTTTTGACCAGAGATTGCAAGCAGTGCCATGAGATTTAGCTGGCCATCTTTACAGCTTGAGCACTAAGTAGTGACTCTCTCAAACTTAGTACTGTGTTTATGGTAGGCTGCTTGCAAGGTATTGATAAGCCAGAAATTCATTCTCTGTCTTAATGAATTTTCAGTACTAAGTAAAACTCACAACCTGTATAAGCACAAATAACACAGCAAAATAGTGAATTAGATGGTAGATTAGATTTTATGCCCTTTATCTTTTACATTCCAGAATAGCCTGTTTTAAAGCAGTTTTCCCTTTTGAAGAAATTCTGGATTTGCAGTCTGAAAAAAAAAAAGTATATCATTAAAACTTCTTTTATCACTATTATTTTGAGGCAGAGCTTCTGAATTAGAAAATAAATCCCAGTAGATTAGGTTTTAAGTGGATAAAAGCAGAGACATGATTATTTTTACCTTCTATTAATTACCAAATGGATAGAAAAATAATAAAAAGAAGTTAAAATTGTCTGCCAATGATTTTGCTGGGTTTGCTTTTCCTAACCAGTGATTTCTTGGATTGAATCACTGGTCATGCCATGTTGATAAAGTGCCTGGGCAAAATTTCAATAAATTCACACAAAGCTTTTTCTTGTACTTACCTGTCTGACCTTACATTGCTGTCAGAATGCTTCCTGCATCATAGGCACACAAAAGTTTATCTTCACCTTTGCACAACTTCTTGTATAGTTTAGTCTTTCATTGCATCAGCTGAATTTGTTCCTGTATTTTGTTACTGTTGTTGTTATCCATATGATAAGACTTCACCTTATTACTATGAAAATGACGAAAAGAACTTGCAAAAGTTTGCAGTGTGTTTTCCTTTTCTGAAAATGTACTTCAAAGTAATAGAATAATATTTAGTATAACCATTTTATCTTATAACTATTATCAGAAAAACAGCACAAAACATCATATCATCTCTTCATCTCTTCTCCTTCCTGTCCTTCCAATATTTCCCTTGTTCCACTGGTTCAAGTCAATAAATTGTTTTTGTTAACTTCCTTTCAAGTTCTCATAGTAACTGTGATCTGGATAAAACCATTGAACAATGTCAAGACATCGTAAAGTTTCTGGGATTTATGTGGGAAGTAGAGGTCTTAGATGCTGTGGATAGAAACTTTATGAGCAGAAGGGAAAAGGGCAAAGAACACATCAGGACTGACCTGCTAGTGAATAAACTCCACAGTGCTTACACTAGCATAGAGCTGTTTTGTTTGGGGAGCTCCACAATGGTCTCTAAATCCACCTGTGCCTAAAAAGAAAAATTATATTCAGATTAAATATATATATTGCTCAGTTAATATAATTTGTAGTCTGTATCATATTTATTGATGGTAAAGAAATGATGTTTTGTCCCAGGGTGCATCCCAGAGCAGCAGATGTAAGGCAGTTGTTGAGAAACATGTCTTGATGTTTTCAGGGATGTAGCAGCATTTTCTGGAGGTTCAGCACAGTTTGCCTCTGCCTTGTGTTCACTTCTACTCATGTCTGTGGGCCCTGAGATGCAGCTGGAGATGGGATGACAGTGCCCATGGTGCCTTGGCCATGCAGCATTCCCTGAACACGTCAAAACATGTAGTGTGGTATATTTCGAGAGCTGCCACAAGCGAGGTGTTCCCCAGTCTGTCTGGGAGGACCAGGGCACAGTTTAGCATGTGATTTTCTGTTTTCTGAAAAGCACTAGCCTTTACTTAAATATTACAGCAAAACTAACAAGTAGCATTACATCATTTCCTGAGCTAGAAATAATAGCCAAAACTCTAATCTGGAGGGAGTGCAGCCAAATATCATCAAGCTGTAATTAGCAGAGGACTACATTTTGAAACCCGCTCTTTATAAAGATTTAAAAATTACTAATTAAATGGATATGTTCAAAGTGCACTTGGACGTGTCCCTTCATTATGTTTTCAGTATGTTCTGTGACCTGCACTCTTACTTAGAGCTCTGTAGAAGCATTTAATTTGCTTTTCTCTTTCTCCAAAATCAGCCAGACATTCCTTCTGTAGAGAAAGGACTTAGGATTTTTATAATATTTAAAGTCCTTAAGAAAGATCAGCAAACCACACAGCCTGAGGACACCTTTTTAAAGACCCTGAGCTGCTATTCAAGGACATATGTGCATAGTGGATTTATCATTTAAAATTATTATTTCCTTGTAGTTTCTAACTATTTTTACTTTTGAATATGGGCCAAGTTCTTTTGTGTCTGTAGATCAGCTATATGCAACTTAGCAAACAATTTAGCACCACTGAATGTGCTAGTAGAGCAAAGAAAACTTTGAGCAGGTTGCTCAAGATGTTTACATCTGATCAGATGCAGTTTGATTCCCTGAACGGAACATCCTCTGCCTGCAGGCCGTTTAAAGGTACTTCAAGGCACAGTCACTGATTCAGATCCAAATATCCCTTTTGGGGCTGAGGGAACGTGATGGAGAGTTCCTGCTTAGTTGCCTATGAAATAAGTGGCATTCACGTGTGCACAAACCACTTCCTACAGAGGCCCATGCATGGGGACTGCAGGTTGTTCAGGATTTTGCTGTAAAATGGCTTGATTGTTCAGGATCAAAACAGTGTCAACGGCACTAACTTCAACACTGGTTCATTGCAAATATATTTTCTTGCCGGTGGTGTTTATCTCCAAACACTGCAGAAAATCTTGTAGAACAAACCTTACCAGAAGTGCATCACATGAGGGTAAAATACCTGGAACAGTCAAGAGTACTATAGAAAAGAATATAGAGTTTGAGAACCTTTCCATAACATCCTATAACAAGGAAAACTTGCCAGTTCACATCTAGACATTATTAATTTGCCTTGCAGAAGGAATGAATTTCAAGAGAGAGAAAATTATAATTATATTCTAAAACAAGTTATGAGGAAATAAAATTATCATGGGTTTGGCTACTTTGAAGTCAAAACATGTTCTTGAAGGTTTTAATTTTCCTATGGTAAGCCAAAGGACAGATGGAACAAATGAGAAAACATGATTGTTGAAAGTAGAATTCTTTTTATGCATTGTGGGTTTGTTAGCACTTCTGACAAAGTGCTCCGTTTTGTTGGAAACTTGCAATTCTACCAAGACTGATAGGAAATTTTTTCTGGACCACCACTGTATTCAGCAGTAAAAAAAGGTAACCATTGTGACTATGAAAAGTGACATTGTATTGGTTTTCTTATTAGCATTAGAAAGCATTAAAGTCTTTAATGAGCAATAGAAAATTATAAGATACAAGGAGAGGAGAGCATCATACAGAATTGTGACAGAAAAAGCAATTGATATAATTAAACTACAAAACAAATTTAGTGTCTGAAAGACAAGAAAAGAATATGTGCTTTTGGGTGAACTCAGGTCCCAAAGATTATTAAGACAGAACTGTGCTTTTCATTTGAGAGATTAAATTTAATCAGATTTTTCTGCTAACTTAATTTGATCAGATTTAACATTGATATTTAACTTTATTTGACTGTCATGCTACACCTTTCTCTCTGGGAGCATTAATGCATAATTGCATAAAACTTTTTCCTCTTGGTTTTAAAGTCCTTCAATATTTAGAGGGATTTTGAGTCTAGGATTTGAATTCAAGCTTATCACAGTTTATATAAAGTGTCTGTCAGGCTGAGGTACCCATATGGCATAAAAGTTTACCCCAAGATTTCCACCGAGGCAGAGAGAAGGAAGTGGGACATCTTGGTTCTGTGTCCTCCTCAGGATCCTGAGGGGGTTTGACTTCCCTTAGGACTTGGCCAAACAACAAACCCAAACACAAAGAACATGATTAGGGCAACTCACCATCCCCACAGCTGGAGTTGGGAATTTGTGGTCTGTAGAAAAAAGGGTGTAAATTATAAAGCCAAACAGAAAGGCTGAAGCAGGAGCAGCATGGCTGAAGATATTTATCTAGTGGTTCCCTAGGGCCACACACAGAAACAGGGCCTGCAACAGGACAAGAAACAAGGGTTTAATTTCATGTAGCACTGTTTCTTAATAGCCCTGGCAGGTTTATCAAGAGACAGCTTCTTCAAGCCCTTTATTAAAAATAAAATCATAAAAAAGAAGACATTTTTAATCTCAACCAAATGTTACAGAAATAAAGCACTCTGATGCATGGGTCACATGTTGCTGTAGCAGAGAATTCCTTTGGCAGCAAGAGCATTTTAATCCGGTCTGCAGTGTTTCAACAGGGAATCGTGGAGCCACATTCATCTCATTTGTGACAACTGAACTTCATTTCTTTTGCTGTGCAACGACTATTATAACTGTGTGCCAATTTTTTGGTACATGGGTTTTTTTAACGTCTGATCAGTGTAGTTCTTAAGGTGGATTAAATGCTTGCTAAATCCATCCTCTTTATTCTTTATTCTCTATTCTCTCTCTATTCTCTATTTATACCCTGAAAAATTCAAATACAAAACAAATCATTTAAATTAAATGTAACAAAATGTAAAAATTAAAGTGATCATAATACAGAAATTGAAATTTAACAATATGATAAAACTAACTGCCATTTATGATTCATTATAGAAATATAAACCAAAAGGCTACAATAAATTCTATTTCTTCTTGTACCAAAAATTCAAAGACAGCAACACTGGTGTTTCAGTTTATTGTTGAGAAGGCCTGAGCTCTGGCCTGAGAGGGGCCAGAAGCAGCACCAGCTGGGTGGACAGCTTTCAGGTCATTGATGTTATTCTTTCTATGCCCAATCACTGCAGTTCTGGCAAGATAAACAAAATCAAGAAAAGCAAGCAAAACAAACTAGGTAAGTATAAAAATTTTCATGTACAGTAAGACTTTATGTCCAAGAAAGTTGGCTCATATGACCACCCTGTCACACTAACACTCATCAACCATTTTCTTTAGGTGGAAGAAAAAGATAGTGACTTTTTTATGTAACTTCAAAGGAAGCAATAAAGTACCACAGTTTACTGGAGATGATGCTTAGCTTTTTTTTGTAACTGGCATTGCCATTGCAATGAATATTTGTATTCTCCTTATGAGTTCAAAAAGATTTTTCTCCTTCTCCAGGGGAAGGTCCTTTATTTTCTTCAGTATTCTGTCCATGAGAAAACAAAAGGAAAGAGGGAGTGATTTTTGGCATTGGAGGGGACAGTTGTATGGATCCCAGTTAGTTTTTCTCAAGAACCTTATTCTCAAAGTAGTGTTACAGGCACTGTTCACTTTATATTTTACTTTGCATATAAAGCATATGAAAATCTTTTGGCCGTTCCTGTTAGCTCCTGCCAGGTAGACAGATCAGGTATGCCAAGTGAGTTGAACAACAAGAAAGACTATTTCTCCCATTACTTTTCATTAATTAGACTATATCAGGATTCAAAGCAACTTTTAACATAGCATTCAAACATTGTAAGGAATTGCCATAATCTTTATAGTATGACTGTACCCCAAAAACTCAGTGCAACAGCTGCTTAGGGTTTTAACTGTCTGAGACTTGATTGCAATTAAATAGAAGTTATACTATTTCAGAAATAAACTGGACGTGTATGGAAGGAACTACATATTTATTACAGTAAAACAGACTCTGCTGAAATTCTGATATATGATGTCAATTTTGGAAAAAACACAGCAAATAAAGGTAATCGTGATTCCAAATTTTAGGCTAGATGTCAAAACCAACTCCATGAAAAAGACTTATATATAACAAATTGTTCATCCAAATGTTTAAAGTAATTTTCAAGTACAGGCAATCTGGAGGAACATTTCAGTTTCTTCACACCTAGCAACTATGTATGTAGATGTGTTTATTACAGCATATGTCTTCACTAGTATTTGGTTTAGTATCTGAAAATGTATCATTTCCACCATTAAATATTTCAGCTAAGATCCCTAGCCTGTGATCCATATAATAGCTGATGAGCTAATATTTATTTCATGATTTAGGAGGGTGAAAGTTATTAAACCACATAATTTCTAAGAACATTCACCCTTGTATGGAAGAGTCTGAAATGAAGAGATTACTTGAACCTTCAAAAATGGGCAATTATGAAAAACAATTTCTGATGGCTCATTAAGGAAGTTACTCAGATTGCACAAATGATAGCTTTTATGAAACCTCAGTCAAACTGCCAAAAATATTGTCTTCACTAGGAATATATGTACTGCATGTGTCTCCTTAATAGCATAATTTTACCTCTATTGCTCTTGTTGCCTGATGATTGAAGGCAAAACAATGGTCATTTAACTGTTCCAATGGTTAAAAAAATATTCAAAAGTATTTTTAATTAGAAATATCTTTTATATTTCCTCTTTTTTTACTTATAGTTGAAAAAATAAAGATTTAATTAAAAATATGGAGGGAAATGGGTTCTTCAAATTTCTAGCAAGTTTTACTGAATGGCTTTCTGCTAAAAGTTTTCATTATGGCTGTCCTATAGAGCTGGTGTTCCTTGTGTTACAGAAGATAATTTTTGGACAATTTTAAGTAAATACAAAAAATATTGCCCATATGTTTGAATATAATCATCAGAACACCCTAAGACAAAAAATTTTGTTGCAAAAAATCAGACTTCTGAGGTTGCCCAAGTAAACTATAGAGATTTATCTACGGTCAGAAATATCTCATGATGAAATTTCAAAGGTCTTCTGTTCTTCTGTTGTCTCCTCATCATGGCATCAATGTAACAGACACAGCTTACACTGCTCTGGTTTCTCAGGTCCTGTTAAGAGCAGGAAACTACATTGAGATTTATGTTTGTATAAATAGCTGCTAAATTTCAGATGCTTAAATGTGTATAAAAATGAACACAGTTACATATTTGTAAATACTTACAGAAACAAAGAAGAAGGATGTCAAATCATCCAAGTGTTGGGTTTCATAGAATCAATAGGGAAAAGAGACAAAAGAAAAAGTAACAGTAACTATCTCAGAACTTCTTTTCTTTGGAATCACAATGTCACTGCTGTTCATTCAGTTTCGACATAATTTGAGTTCTAACAGAGATCCAATTTTGTGCAGCCATCAAGAACACTGATTTGACTCTGAATATGCAAAAATTCTTACAGTCATTTGGAATGTATCTTCTGTACCAAGAAATGATGAATTGCTCAATATTTTCTTTGGTGTTATCAAGGTAAAAGGCTTAAATAAATGCAATTATTTTGAAAGGCTAAATTATTTTTTGTTATTCACATTTTTGCTTTGCGACTTGTACTTTTGATATCTCTTCCTATTAAGAAAAATTTTAACTCCAAAGTATTTTGCAGCTTCTGTCAAGGCCATGGTATACTGTCTTTCTATGCCTACTTTTCTAAACCAAGCAAAACCAAATTTCCTCGCGCTAATTGAAATCCTGTCTGCTGGTGAAGCATTTCTTAATGTCCAAGAAGTTAGGCAGGAACAAGCCAGAAAGACTTAAATGTTTCAAAAGCCGTAAGTAGGAGTGCCCAGTAGAGAAGGTCTGGGAAACTAGATTGAAGTGGGGTTCAGGCTCACACACCATCCTTTGGTCACTCACGAAGTTTAGTTACTAGCATACTCCTTGCTGCAGTTACACAGTGAATGAGCCCCCTCCCAGGCAAATCCCAGACTGCAGTTCCATGTTTGCTCACAGTTCTGGAGATGGAATGGAGCACAGACTCTTCTTGGTAGGCAGGATAGATGTGGGCATCATATTCTGAGGCAGGCAGTTGAGCCATATGGACATAAGCCATGACAGACAACTTTTCCTGAGGGTAGAGAATGGGCACCAGTCCAAGAGAGATTTGTTTAGCCTGTGCACACAGGCCAGCTTTCCAGAATACCAAGTCAATAAGAAGCTGGATCTCCACTTCAGCAGAAATAAATACTTTGGATAAAAACAGTCTTCCAAAATAAAATCCCATGTGCTTGCAAGAAGGCCGAGTCCAATGCTTTGCCAAGCAAAGCTTTGTGGGTCATGGTTATATACAGCTCACACACACAGCCCATAGGAAGCATGCAGCAAGTTTGCTGCAGGGCTAAATCCTGCTTCCTGCACTGAACCATGCAGACATAGAGTAACATTTTCAGAGGCTGTATTGATTTAACTCATTGTGGAAGACAACAATAAGGCCCATGCCAAGGTTATCTTCTTTCTTCTAATGGCTTCTTTGCTGAATCATCAGAATTTTTCTATATGTTCTATTTATCTAATGTTTGGTTTGTTTTCTGTTTCTAAACAGTATTCAGATTAACTTGTAGGGATAATTTGTCTCTAAATGAGTTCACCTTCCTATCAACAATTCCTCAAGTGACAAAGATGGGGTGTTGCTTCTGAGACAAACTATTATATGTGAATATGTATGTGGCATTTGCTATAACAGCAACGATAATATGCATTATATATGTAGTTTTGTGCTCTTCCCCAGTTAATTGCATTAATGAAAATGAACTACCTGCATACTTCGTTTCTTTGCTCATTACTCCTTCTCATGCTGCTGTCAAATAACAGACATACCATGTGTAATTGCTGGAAAACAAAGTTAATTTCAAACATTGTTTGAGTATCATAATTTGGATTTCAAACTTCACTTTCTTCTCACTTTTACCAGTTTAAATATAAGTATCTTTTCACCTGGATTATTTCTGTTTTGCACCAGTGATACTGCAAGGCAACCAGTCCTATAGCCTTTCAGTGGCTGACACATGACTCTGTACCAGCAAATTAGATGTGCATCCCAAGCACCACAGCCAGCTGGTAGAGCTGTTGTTGATTTTTCTAATCTCCAAAAACAGAGCAACCACATGCAAAAGACCCTCTGTTAAAGGCTTCTGCAGCACCCTCTACTTGGGTATCATGCCTAGGAATTATTAGGAAGAGTGGTGCATGTGCCATAATCACACCAGGAGACATTTCAGGCACTTGACAGTATAGATGAACATCTACCAGTGTCTGGGAACATTCCTGGGCATGATTTAAGACATTAATACAGACAAAGCCATGATGGTCTGTGGTTCTAATGGGGAATAGGAAATGTGATTGAATGGCTCTATTGAAAATGTTAAATTGTATTAAAAATTTTGCCTGTATTGTCTCATCTTCCACTTCATAAAAGTTAACTATTCCAGGCTGTACCAGGCTTACTAACATCTTTCTGTATTTTTTAACTCCTAAGGCAAAACAAAAACTTTGTCCATCTATGAGTTGCTGTTGCTTTTCTGACTTGAAAAGGAATATTTCGGTAGTGCACTGATTGCATTCAAAATATTTTTTGAGAAATTTCTTAATATGGTTGCATTCAGATGTCAACAGCCTTTACAGGACATGTCTTTTTGTTAGGTCAGGAATTGAATTTACTGTTGATGCTGTGATGCTTGGTTACGTTATGTTCTTTTCCCTCAATGCTGATCTCTAAAAATGCATAATGATCTAAAATAGATTTCCCAGGTTTCTTCTTGTATTGTGGTTTAGGTTTTTTAATTTAGCTTCCTATGCTTTTCCAATTCTATTTAATATTGAAAATCCTTTAGGTAGCATGAAACATAAAATACAGAAGTTTCTTTATTATATCTTTTTCAAAAGTCCTTGAGAACTTAGGCCAGGATTTCATGGCTCTACCAAACCTTGCTATGTGTGTTGATTAAAAAAAATTCCCTCTTCCTCTTTCTTAGCCTGAGTGGCAGGAATCACACTTTAGTGTTGTGATTCTAGCATAGTGAATCATACCAAATAGATTCTGCTGTGTGATGGCATAAAAGCACCTCAAGGACTTTTGTCAGACCAACCACAATTTCCTTACTAATCTCATTTATTGCAGGTATTTTTTCCCTCTCTTGGTATAACTAATAGTCTGCTTATCTAGTAAAACCATAGCAACCACAGAGTAGCCAGAAACATGAACAGGTTCACTAATGCCTGATAACTTGGGACCTCTGAGAAATCACTGAAGAATATCCTATTGCCAAACGCCAGGGGAAAACACAAATTCCCTGGGTTTTAATGAAGGACATGCACGTAATGCACATCATCATTACACTGAGAGCTGTCTTCCACTGTCCTATGGGATTCTAGTATCTCCTTCAATTAACCATGAAGCGTTGATGAATAAAAATAAAATCTGAATGGGAAAAAAAATGGGAAATTTATCTGGCATTGACCATATTAACTTCTTATGGCTTAATTCTGGTGAAATCACCCCTCACTGGAAGAATCATGGGTTAAGAGAGAGAAGCAATGTCTTATGAATTATTGAATGAGATATCTTATGAATTATTGACACAATAATAACAGAATTCACTTGGTTTCTCTTTAACTCTGGAATATGTCTGATTGCACTTTTTATTTTCAAATATCAGCCAGTGAGCTGATATAGAAATACTACTTAACATTAAAAGACAGGACACTCACTTAACATTAAACAATTTCTTAGGAAAAAGAAGGATTTAGTATTCCTTTTTTGAAGGGATTTAAATTATTTTCTAAATGAATAATTTAAAATATAATATTTTAAACTTATTTAAAGAATATACATTAAGTAAAATTAATGTATAAGTTATACAATTTAAATGATGGAATAATTTTCATATTTCCTTTGAAAGAATGTGGTTTTTAGGGAAACTACAAGAGATGCTAAGCTCCTCAAATAAGAGGAAAATTTTCTCTATATATGTTATAAATAACATAAAAGATGGTTAATTCCCAGAATTTAGGAAGTGGCATTTAGGAAAGAAATAGGCTACTTCTATATTAAGCCTCCTTGAATATATGCAAAAATGGTTTGTCATTTATAAACTAGAAGATGAAATTACCCCATTCAAGGACAAACTGTGTCCTTAACCAATGTTATTTTGTTCAGGTTATGTGCTTTGAAAGTAGTTGCCAATCTATTGAATACAACAGAAACACTTGGTTTCCATTATGTGAACAAACACTTAAAAAATGTCTTTACTACAGTGTATTACTTCTGGTTTCTCCCAAAAACTAAAAATGTTCAATTTTTAAAAATGTGTTTCAGGATCAATACTTTGGTTTCTCCGTACCTTGTTTAGATTAAATAGTTATGAATTCATCTTTACTACTGGGTAACGTCCTTCAGCTCAGAATTTAAAACTGCATCAAGACTTTTTCTTTTTGTGAAGGCTGTGCAGGTCTGGGGCTCTCACCTCCTGTCTGTCCAAGCTTTCACTTCAGAGTGACTTCTGGTTCTTTATTGAGGCTCATGCCTGGCATTCTCTCACAGAGAAGCCAGAGAAGAAGGTGCATAGTGCACAGCTGAGTCCTAGACCTAGTGGGATGGTTAACACTCAAAGGCTGAGCATTGTCCCAGACAGGAGAAACTCGAGTGCCTCTCAACAAGGCACTTAAATATACTCACTTCAATGACAGCTGAATATGCATTCAATCTTTTATAACTGGTGGCAACATGTGTGCCTTCATCTTTGTCAAGTATCTTTTACTAAAGTCTCCTTCTTCAGACAGGAAGTGTATTTGTGGATAGCTGTTTAAAATATAATTTGCAACCTGTACTTTGAAATGAAAAAGCAGATGCACTTTTCATGAATAAAAGTCACTGAATAAAGTCTAGATCCTAAAGTGATGCATATTATTTTGGTAATTTTTAATTTCTTTACTGAGTGACTTCATCTTTCTAGCTACCAGAGTGGTGGAAAAGCCAAACATTTGGACACATCTGTGAGCAAAAAGCAGGACAAAACTATATACACTCAAAATTTGGACTTTACACTGTATATAACTATATAAATACTTATAAGCTATGAAATTCCTCCAAACTAAATTCATAGAGTTGCAGATTCAAGGAATCGTTTCGGTTGGGAGGGACTTTAAAAATTGTCTAATTCCAGACTCCTGCCATGGTCAGGGACATCTTCCAATGGACAACATTGCCCAAAGCCCCAGTCTGGCCATGAGAATTTCCAGAGATGGACATCCAGAGCTTCTCTGGGAAACCTGTGCCAATGCCTCACCACCTCATAGCAAAGAATGTCTAATCAAAACTTGCTGTCTTTTAGTTCAAACCTGCTCCCCATTGTCCTATTGCTACATGCCTTGCAAAAGGTCCCTCTCCAGCTCTCTTGTAGGCCCTTTTTAAGTACTGGAAGGCCAATAGAAGATATCCACAGAGCCTTCTCTTCTTCTGCAGGCTGAACAACCCCAAGTCTTTCAGTCTATCTCTGTAGGAGAGGTGTTCCCTTATCCACCAATGCAATACTCCGGTTTTAGGCAGCCATCAAATTCTTCAGGGACAATTTGCTCTTAGTGGAGCCATGTCAGTGTCACACATCACCTCCTTATTTTCCACACACCTTAGCAATTCTACTGTTGTGCATGGCAAGGTCTGCAGCCCAGGCAGTTTTCTGCCTTTCCTGGTTGCAAAGTTTGTTCAATGTTTCTGAACATTCTCGCCCACTGCACAAACACAGGCCCTGCTTACCTCTCAAACACAAAATCAGGTGTTTGAAGAGCATCTGTGTGCTGGTGGGAGTGGTTGGTAGTTTTCTTCACCATCAGTTCATCATCTTGATGTTTGGATCACTGACTTGAGGTGGCATGCACTTTACCATTCCTGAGGTTATTTAGATCCACCCTTCCCAGGCAGAGAGCTCAGCTGCCAGCCTTGCCCTCAGCAAGTTGGAGTCACTATATATATTTTTTTTTTTTCATAACTCAGCATTGCATCTTACAACGTGGTAACTGGTTGCAGTAGATGATGCTTCCTAAAAATGTCAACATTAAATAAAGGAAATCTCAGTGAGTAATTTTTGTCCTAACACTCACAATTAACGGAATAAGAAGAGATAATATTAGACAGGCTATTTTATGTGTTTATCAAACTGTTATGGTCATCTAATCAGGCTGGCTCCCTTCTGCATTTTAAAGAAAAAACAATGGAAATAAAACCAATTAGTAGTTTCTGCATGAATAAAGGTTTTCAGAACAGAAGTCTAACTTCAGAGGCACTACTCAGGCATGTGTAAAGCTCTGTCTCTGCTTAGTATAAAGAAGCCTTAGGTTCAATAATCTTTCCATTAGTGACATATTTAAAAAGCCTGAAATACTAAAAAATATATTAAAGGATTTTTAAAAGGCAGACTAATATATCATAGCAAGTCATAACATATCAGTGTTAAAATGTGCAAATTGATATGCCATGTTATTTGTTGCTAGCAGGTCCATTTTAAAATGCAAAAATTTTTCTCAGTACAGAATGTTACAGTACTATTGTAAAATGCAGGCAAACCCAATGTGAAGAATGATGATGTCCGATTCCATTTCAGAAGGCTGAATGATTTCTTTATTATAACTATGCTAAAATACATTGATACACTATATAAAGGAAGATATTCAAACTACAAACCTACTTGTTCTAATATCTCTAACTAACTGAACTCGTGACCCTCTGTGGTGAGTCCAGCCACAGGTGGATCTGATTGGCCATCAGGCTCAAACAATCCTCACCAGAATCCAATCAAGCAATCACCCCAGGTAAACAATTCTCCAAACACATTCCACATGAGAAAAACAAGGAACAGAAATAGAAATTGTTTTCTCTTTCTTTCTTTCTGTGTACCTTTATGAAAAATCCTGAGAGAGAGAGAAATGTGCTTGCCACACAGTGCATCTCAGACACCTAATCTACATGGAGGCTCTACAAAACCTGAGATGAGCTCAGTTGATCAGAGCATGGTATTAATAAAGCTAAGGTTGAGGGTTCAATCCCCTTATGAGCCGTTCACTTAAGAGCTGGACTCAGTGATCATTGTGGGTCCCTTCCAACTCAGAATATTCTGTGATCATTAGCAGTTTTGTCCTTTCTTTGTATTTAAAATCTTGCTTCAGCAGAGAAACTGGTCTGAATGGAAATGGAAATGCATACTATAGAATGTTCTGTATTAAAAAATAATGTAGGGAAGTGATACAAAGGTACCAAGTTGGCAAGTTTTGTGTGTTGCTCATGTTTGAACTAGTTCTAACTTATGTCTCACAGCTGTTGGGACCTATTTTTATTTTTGTCAATGCTTCACATTAAATCCAGCTCCCCATTCAGAATGATATATGAAGAATCTACCTTTTGAAAAACTTCTCTCTTCATGTAATAAAAAATTTCACTATTCCATAATTACTCCCTATTCCTCACAAGAGTGCTATTGCACCACCTCTAATCAGTATTTTCTACATTTTTCTCATTGGGGGAAAAACTGAAGACTTCCGTGGCTCATGGGGTATCTACCCAAAAAGGGAATGTATCTACTCGCAGTCTTGAAATGTAACTTATGTTAAAAGATTTATCCTGCATATTCAGTATTTGGAATAAACTCTGAAGCATATTTTCCAGACATTAGGGCAATTGACCAAAACAAATATTAATATGTTTTTCTCTAAATATTCAAAATATAAGGGAAATATTTTGGAAAATTGACAGGTTATTTTATGCATGGAAAGCAAAACCTTGATATTCATTTATAGCAATGATTCAGAATTTCATCAGACTATCTTTCAGTGACAGTGCTGAAGGTGAGTAAAGAAAAGGAAATGTTTTTTGCTGGCATCTGCTCTGCTATAAGTTTGCCAAAACCACAGATATAAGCCCTTGAATTTGTTTCCTTTTGAACAAAGAGCACAAAAGGGAATAAATTCATAGGAAAGAAGACATCGTTAATCACGTTTTGACTTATTACTGTGGCAACCACCAGCAGACAAAAACCTGTAATCACAGTTTTCTAGAGTAGATTCTGACTATGACTAGGTGAATTAATCATGTAACTTGGAGAGATTTGCTTTGAAAAATAGAAAGTTTTGCTCAGTTTTTCATACAAGTTTCAGCTAAGGTTTTACATTCAAATTTTATTACTTGAGAATGTCCTCACAGGATAGTTTTAATTAGAATTTGCAATATTTTGATTGCTTTCCTACACTGTCACTAAAATTGTTCTTGTCATGATGATTTCAAAGACCTTTTGTCCAGCAGTGTATGGGAGCTGTTGCTGTTTTCAGATCTGTGCTGTAATTCTGTAGCTGTTGCTGAACAGTACTTGTTTGTGCAAATAGTCATATTGACTGCATTGTCAATGGTCACTTATAATCTCTACAAAGTAAATATTTTCAAGTCAGGGTTGTATAAACAGTCCTTCCAGTTACTGAAGTTCCAGTCTACTGAAGTGTTGGAAGAGCAGACCAGGATGGCTGCAGCCTTAACCCTGAGACTGTTTCCGTAGAGTGACAGCAAACGAGGCACAGGCAGTAGTCAGTGCCACTGAAGCCAGACAGGAGGGATTTGCTCCCCTCAGAAAAGAAGGCAGGTAATCTCACCCAAAACCTTTGGAGATACGCTGGGGAGGCTGAGTTAGATGAAGGGAGTGAAAACAAGTGCAGCCTTGGGGAAACTGCTTGTTGATCTTCTAAACTTAGGAGTGAGTGAACCATCCTCTGAACCATCCTCAAAGCAAGATCCAGGAGAGCAAGCTAAGAGTTAGAGTGATCAGAAACTTGGGGTTTGAGTCTTTCCCTGCCTCTTTTTGTGTGGGAAATGGATTTTTAAAGAATTCTCAAAACCTGACAGAAAGCTCATACAGTCTTGTACATCTGTATGCAAACTCTGAGATAAGGTGCGCTGACTTAAGAAGGCCATGGAATAGAGATGACATTGTTGAGAGATTGAACTGGAAATAAATTTCAACAAGTTTCAAAATATGGCCTTGCAAGAAGACCAGATATTTTAGAGAATTAGAACTGTGAAAGATGCATTGTAGCAGGACCACATGGGGAAAAAATATAGGTGATTGTTGTTGGAAGTAATAGCAGCATTGTGTGGCAAAAGCTAATAGGCTGAAAAGCGTTTATAAGGTATTGTAACCAGGAATAGGTTGCCTCCTGATGGAATGGAGTTGAGTTTTACATCTCTTGTGTCTCACTATTCATCAAGACTTATAATGGAATAAAATCTTTTAAAACACCTCTCAGCTGCCTCATCTCTATAAAAATGGGGAAAACCAACATTTTTGGTTTGAATTGGTGGTGTACCTTGAGAAGCAGCAAAGCTGTCTGCCTCAGATTAGTGTGCTATTGATCCTTTTCTAAGAAAGCAGAAACATTATGAAGGCTACAGAAGCAATCCAAATTAAAAAAAAAAAAAAAAAAAAAAAAGAAGAAGAAAAATTTCATTACGGTCTTCACCATGATCTGGAAAATTGAGTCACATCAATTAGGAAAAGAAAGAAAGGCATTGCTGCACAGTCCTGTCGAAAGAAAATGTGTTCACTGAATCCTAAAATTGAATGAAATTTTATTAGAATGAGAGAGCATCCTTAAAATAAAGATGTGAAAGCAAAGAAAGAAACAAAGCGCAGCATATCAACAGTTTTAATTGTGAATTGATCAGATCTGTAAGAGGTGAAGACACTTGGCTTTATTTCGGACAGCAGTTTTGTATTTCCAATGGCACATTGATAAAATTTGATCATTATCAAAAGAATTATGAAGACATCTGCCTTTTATTTAGTCCATCACACAAAATATCTTCATCTACAAAAGTACCAGCTCATTTAAGGACTCTTTTTGTTATTTATTTCTAACTTTTTTGATGAAAACAAGCTCTTCTGCTAACTTGGCAACATTTTGCTAGAAAGAGATTCTTTCATCAGTGTTTATCATATGTTCTTAAACAAAAAGATGTCCCAGTGCCTAACATTTATTTTTTATGTTTGTACAAAATAATAGTGAAATCAGTTTAAATGTTCTAAATAAATAACTATTTCAAGCAATCATTAAATATTAAGTTAATAAGTACTAAAATTGCTGAAGTAGTTGTTTGTCTGCATAGGACAGACAGATATTATGCCACCATACAAGAATACTGAACAGTACTAGTCATAGAAAGCCTGCTCTTGACCTTTTCAGAGAAATGAACAGTGTATTGGTTTATAAACTTTCTGGAGTGAATGCTGTCTGACTTAATAGGCTGCAATGGAAAAAACAAGCCTGAAACCAGTATTGATAAGAAACCACACAGCAAATTTCAGGGAGGCAATTGCAGGGCAATGACACATGTCCAAACCACAGGACTCAGCTGTTCTGCTGGCTGGGAACAAGATGATAGAGAAGATACCCTGCAGTTTTCCTAGGAGAGGAGTCAGCCAAAAAATGGCCCATGTGTAAGGGAGGAGAACCTGGGAAAGAACAGCACCCCCACAAAAGAAAGCTCCTCCAGTGAACCTTCTTGAAGATTTTAAATTGCCCTTTTTTGCTGAAGTAGTTTGTTGCTTTTTAAGTGTTTTTTTTTTCTAAATAGATGGCTCACTTGTGACAGTGGAACATTACTGAAGGAGAGGGGAGAGACAGAAAGAGATATTGCTCAGCAGTGTTCTGGGAATTCTCACCTCCCCTGCAGGAGAAAGCTGGAGTTATGGTCACTTAAAGGGGTAGAGCATCTGTGAAAAAAACAGTGTAGGTCGTTCCAGGTTTTGTGTGAGGTGTGAAAGGGGTAGCACAGAGCAGAAAGTGCCAGGAAATTACACTTTGACCAGAGGTACTACCTCCTTTTAATAAATATAAAGTAATAAATGGGAATTTATATATCTAAGCAAATTATGCCTTAACATTAATTGCTAATAGGAAAAAACGCTATTTGAAATAGAAACTCTGAAATTAAATACTGGAAAATTCTTGAAGGCCTCAAGAACTGTAAAGATGAAAAGCACAAAATCAACAGATAAAATGCATTTTTTATGCCTTACTTTTTTTTTTTAAGTAGGATGAGAACAAGCCTAAATCAAAACAAGAACATATGATGCAGAAATCGAAGACACTACCATCTGAAACTGGATGTGTTTGATATTTTTTTCTTAAAATATTCTTTAGAATAATTAATAAAGCTTCTTTCAACAGAAATTATGCCCCAAAAACAATTTCTAAAGCAATTTTTATGCTATTGAATTAGAAGACTGAGCCCCAAATGGGATATAGAAATTTTTCTTTCATCTAATGAACATTTTTTATTTCTTTCTCTGGTCAAAAACACACATGAACTCAGGATGAAGAATAAACATACCAAACATAGCAAAAATATAAATGTTCGGGAATAAGGATACAATTCTCAAAAATTCAAGGAATCATGCTGCTGCTCTGGCTGTCTTTCACTGGTAGCAGAGTATATTATCCTTTTTGCTGAGACAGGAGACCCGTTTGCAACTTCTTCTGTTCTCTTGAAGGAAGTTTTTAAAGTATTTTATTATGTCATCTCTCTGTGAGTGCAATTCTTTATTGAAAATGTCTAAAGAGATTAAAGCACAGACTATGCACAAAAGTTTATTTTATCTTAGGTGTTTTATTTATTTGTTTGCTTTGTTGCCACAGAATTCATGAATTGGAAGTTTTGAGGCTGACTTGAATTTTTTTTCTTTCTTCCAACAACTGAAATAAAGATATATAGAGATGCATATGGATAAATTCCTACAGAGAACAATGTTCAGCAATTGTCACCAACTGCTGTTGATTTGATAGCAGCTTGTCTTTTGCTTAAAGGATTTAAAGGCTTGAAAAGGGTACTTATAGCTAACAGATTTTTTTTTCTTTATTATTCCTAATATTTCACTGGGAACCGCAGAGGCTAGTAAGAACAATTTCACAAGGGAATTACATCGATATCTCAACAAGTTATGTGGAAAATATGGGGTTTGATCATTTTACAGAAACTTATTAATCATATTGGAATGTGCATGTACCACCTGGCACAACATATCAAGTCTGAGAGAAGAGGGTGTGTGATCCTGCTGCCACAAAATCTCCATGCATATAGAGACAAAGCTCATATTAACATAAATTAATGCATTTCCTGACCAAACTGTACGGCTCAATGCTTTTTCTCTGTAGAGGTGTCCTCAGTGAATATTGAGTGTTTTGGAGAGATATCACTGGCTGATTGCTTGCTGGTTCATTTGCAGTGTTAATTCCGTGAACAGCGTCGCTCTCTCCATGATGGATAGGAAGTTGTTGACAGCAAGCCCTTCTCCAGAGATGGAACACCAGTTCCCCACAGAACTGATTTTCTCTTCTGTGGTGCATTCACTAAACCAAACCCATCTAATGGTTTTTGATAATTGCACTAAAAGGTTTCAAAACAAAATAAAAGAAAAAATCAAAAAGGCAAAAATCTAACAGGACTTTATCTGCTCTTTGTCATTGGCTTTTGTTTTTATGGTTTGTCTTGGAATCGTAAAAATAACTCTGACATAAAAGCTTAATGCAGACAACAAGAGCAACAACAAAAGAAACAAAATGTTCTCAGGCTAACAAAACAACTGATTTTTCCTACCAGGACCAGGTTTAAGCTAGTGACAATACAAAACTAAGAATTTATCAGCATGATCAACCACCTTTGAACAGATGTCCAAAATGTTTTAATTGTACTTAACTGTGCTGTAATAAGCAGCTGGTCTAGGCAATGCCTCCAAGGTCCCAGTCCAGCCTTATTTTCTATGACCTCTGGAAACTGAACACAAGAAAATATTTAGCAAAATTCTGCACATTCTGTGTCAAAATAGTCTTAGTATGTTCTTAAGATATTCAGATATGGTGTGGTGAAGAAAAAGACCACTGTGACATCTGCACCATCCCACATTGTTCTCTTGAAAAGAGCAAACTCAGAAGTAGAGCCCCAAATCTATTTCTCACCCACCAGAGGCTCATTTCAGTTTCTCTCTTTCATGTTCACTGTTTAGCCACATATTTCTGGCACTGATAGGGTATCAAAAGTACTTCTGTTTTCAATGTCCATCAGCTGAGTGAAGACATAGAGCAGGGCTCACCCTGTGCATCAGAAATTTTAGCAAAGGGAACAATCACTATAACCTACAATTATTTGCTTCAGGGTCTGGATTGCTAGAGACATGCACTAGAAAAAGTTAGATAGATGGCATGCTTTATTCTAGTCATGACCTTGGCATCATTGCTCACTCAAATTAAGAAAGGATCAATCCTTGCCTTCAATGTTTCATGCAAGCAATGATAAAAGGCTGCAACTTGTGCAGCAAACAAAGCCAGTAAAGTCACATTGTTAAAGTTGGGGTAGAATAAATGATAAACAGTAGAGAACAGAGCACATTGATAATTTTGTTGGCAACTTGGCAAAGAGGATTTTTATCAGAATAGTAATAGAACAGATTTGTCCCTTCCAAGTATCATCAGGTAGTAAGCCAAAACTTTTCAAATTTTAAATTAAAAAGGACTCTACTTAATTTCAGCCAAGCTATTTCAATGAGCCCTCTCCACATAATCAGTTCTACAGCTGAGATGTCAGAGGACTCTTGCAAATGTAAATAAGCAAGAGAAAGATTTTCCTGTGGTCAGAGTTCAAACTTTGTTGAAACTGAAGAGAGCAAAAGTTTTCTTGAAGTCTCACCTGGCAGTCCTTAGCTTGCATGGGCTGGATGCCTGTTAGAGCATAATCCTTGTCTTTTCATGGAATCCTGCAGGGTACTCTTTCACCATTTTTCAAAAATCAGTGGTTAGAAATATATTTTTTTTCACATATTAGTAATACAGAGATGCCCGTCATGTATGTTCCTGCATAAAACATGTTTAAAAGATAAATGAATGGTGTAAACAGTAAGATATTTATCCAACTACCCTGTATGAAAGGTTAATTCTACAATAAAGACAAGTTGAGACAGGGCCTCCAATATTGTCAAAGACAGATATAGCTGTAAGTAAACTCATTTTGTAAAGCAAGCTACATCAAATGCACAAAGTCACAGCCTCTGGTACAAATGGTAGTTTTGCCAAGTTGCAGTAATGTGCTTTGATTGAATTAAGGCATATACATCTCCCCCAGCCCCCACACTTTATCTAGGACTTTTGGCATCCTTTGGAACTTCAAAGTGTGTCACCTTCACCTTCACATACTCTTACACGCAGTCACGTATGTACATGTCATATGTGCCTCTATTTGTGCTCAAGGGCTGGTGAAAGGCAGAAGTTCCAATCCCATGTATTTTTTCACCTCTCAGTATTACTATTTTTCATCACCTATGAGTTGCTTTTGCTTTTTTGAGTGCACATTTTCCCAGAGATTCATTGCCAGTTTGCTTCAAATACAGGAGCTTTATTTCTCCTGTGGGCATTTAGTAGCTCTTTGAGAGCATTTCTGTCTAGTGGTATTATGACATTACCAGCAAACTCATTGATACAGCTGATTTATTACCTCTGTGCACTCTCTTTCTCCTTAAAATTGCTCCAGTTTCCGATCTAGTCACAATTAAAAAGGGATGTTTATCATAGTTTTTAGAATGAACATCAGCAAAATGTTGCTTTTAGTCCTCAAAATGAGAATAATTAGTAAAAAATGCCCAAATAAGCAACTATTTCCACTGTATAGTATAGTTCCATAGCTGAAAACTGAAACAGGAGTCATCTCCTTATAGAAAATTATAGAATGCAAGAAATTATTTTCTTGTTTCAGATTATCTGATATGGAAAAAATTCAGCAGAAACTGGCTTTATCAGTGAATGATCTGTTACCACAGACAGGTTAAAGAAACAGGATTTCCAGGCAATTGTTTTAACAAAAAAAATGGATTGTGGCTAATTAATACTATGATTTTTACATGTCCCACATCTGAATGACCTTTTGACTATCTCCTTTGTCTCTGAAATAAATAAAAATGCCTAAGTAGTGGATAATATATTCCTTTATTTATCTCAGCAGCAGTTTCTCCATGTTGCCTGAAATAATACCTCATGAGTCCTTGGTGAGCAGTAGCAGATATTTTCCCAGGCCTTTTAGAAAATTAGAGGAATCATGAGATCTTTCTTTCTACTGAGTAAATAACAGTGCAACATCACTAACAGAGCAGTTGATTATGTCTAAATAATAGTAACATTTGATTACAGTGCTCAAAATTCAGAGATAGTAGATATGTCCCTAGGACCTTTAAAGGGGATATGTCTTGCCATGCTTTTCTCAAGCCTGTAATATCTTTTTAAAAGACACTCTTAAATGCCTAAATTCTAGTCTCAGCAAAGCAGTTACCCAACACTTATTTAATTTGTAGCAATTTTGATTTCTACATAGATTTCTGTTTGTTTCCTTCTAACCATTGAATCTATATGGTTTCTTAGAGAAAGAAATACATGAAAAATGTTAATAGAACACTTACAATGTTCTTACCCTGCCTTAAGTTGAATCTTGTTCCTGCTTTGCCAATAATTTTACTAATCTCTTAACTTTTCTGAAAGAATAAAATAGCCTTCCTGAAAAGTCTAGAACTAAAATGCATGGTAATAAAGTGATAAATTTTTTGTTGTTGAGGAACTAAGATGTTTCCAACCTTTTTTCTTTTTTTTTCTCTTCTTCTTTCTTAGCATCAGATTGATAGGCAACTGTCTTTGTACAGTCTTCTTCATTCTCCTCTGTCCAAGGATGTATTTCAGAAGGCTCAGAGAGGAATAGAGACCACAGCTTTGATACTTACAAAACCCAGGGCACAAAAGGCAAAGTCTTGTGGTCTACAAAAGGGAACCCTGAGGATTAGGCAGAGCATATCTGATTACTCTAGAGTAGCAATTTATGTTTAGGAAATTAATAATTCTGTTTAGCCTTTCTCTGAGTTTGTTTCTTTTTTCTTCTTTTTTTTTTTTTTTGGTCCTTTTTAGATTTATTTTTTTTTTGGCAGTAGAAAAAGTGGGTATGCTCATGTCATGCTGCAATAAGTGTAAGTGTAAGCAATAACTGTAGCAATCTGTCTACAGAAGTTCTGTCAGTCCATGCTGGACTGAGAAAAAGTGAGGTATGGTGTGCACTTAATTAGGGTGAAAAATAAGTTAACAGCTTGCTCAGAATCCCAAGTGCTGAAAATTCTTTATTCAGAGAACAGAATACACTGTGCCACATGTAAAGGCAAGTAATTTGTGTACTAACTTTGTCCTTTATAATTTGGATGTGCACCAGAGATTTTAGACACCTTTAAACAAGTTTTCATCTGAGTTACTCCTGACTGTAATGTTCACCCAAATTACCAGTTACATGCATAGCACAATTCGACCACAGGCAGCACTTCCCAGGTGCTTCTTTTTTTTTGCTAGTCTATTTCTGGTTGAGAGGAAACAGGGTTTTGAATGAGATTGGATTGCAACTCTTGCTCTGAATTATTTTTAGTTATTTCTCTCAATTCCCAGCTTTGTTGTGAACAATTATGTACTGAAGGCTTTTAAGTCATACATAGTGGTCTGAATGCAACTGAAATTCACCAGGAGCTGGGGAACACGATGTCTTTTCCCACAAACTGACTTGTACAATATTTATTTAATTAGAAATAGCTATAGTGGCACTTTAGGCATAGACTTATTTGTACTATGTAGGCCAGCTCTCCGGTGTTGTGAGCAAAGAATTGGAAAATACTGGATTGCCCTGTGGCAGAAAAGTTGATTTCAGACAGAAGTATTTGAAACGATACACCTTAATAATCCATCAATTTTTGGGACCCCAATATAAGAAAGATCCAAACGTGAGGGAGCTCAACAAGCTCAGGATTGTTGAGGGCTGGGGCATTTTTTATACGAGGAGAGGATGGAATTGGGCTCATTCATCCTCAAGAAAAGTTATTTGGGGGGACTTAGGAGCCCTCCAGTACTGTAAGGATGAAGCCAGGCACTCTACAGTGGACCAAGGGACAAGTGGAGGCATTGGGCACAAGCTCACTGAATTGATGTTCAGAATGCACTAAGTTAAATTGAGAAGTTTTTTCTGCCTCATGGAGATAGTCAACCAGAGAGACTGTACAGTCTCCAGAGATGCCCAAAGCTCAGTAACATAAAAACACTGAGCAACTTGGTCTGATCACAACTGAAGGTTGTATTAGAGACCTCCTGAGGTCCCTTCCAGCCTGAATTATTCCAGGATTGTATAGTCCTAAAGTCAGTGAATAGGCACCTAATTACTCTTACCAGTTCTCTTTATTAAGTGAACAGAATTCATGTGCACTGAAAAACATATCACATGCTCAGGTATGTAAATACAGTTTTCAGAAAGGTCTGTACTGGTAAGTCCTTCTGAAAACTTCCTATGTGCATTTCTAGGTACCTTGCTTTCCTAAAAATAACCCTCAGAGATTAGACCTCAGTATCTGAAAGTTGCATGTTGCTTAGGAAATTAACTGCCATGTGATTCGGTATTTCTATTTTCCACTGAACTCTGGAGTGCTAGTTAATATAGCAGAATGACAAGGGACCGATGTCATTGCTATACCAGAGTTCTGTGGAAATGTTTGGAGATGTGTGGCTTTTTTCTTCACTCTTTACCAGGCCAGTGCAGTGATGCTCCTGAAGCAATTTGCTGTGAAGTCTCTCAATGACGGCACTTCCTGCCCAGGTGACACCACTGGCACACGTCTACACTGTAAGTGCCTGATAAAACAACTCTTCTGGTGCAAGCACACACATTCCTGTACTGACAATGGAGGAGGAGAGGAAACTTTATCTGATCACTTCCTAAGGGAGGTCCTGGGCATTTAAATGTAGGTAAAGATGCTCTTGAGAAGACCTCTTAAAGCACTACTCCTTCACTGGCTTCACCAAATAGCATTCACAAACATTGTTTTGCTAAGGAACTAATATTTAGGTATTGGCTGGACATCTACATGAGGCAGAGTATATGTGATCTATAGCTCTCATTAAATTCAGATGCCAGCTAACAAAAAGTAGTATTCACAGTAATAGAGACTTTTTCTCTTATTTTTGTTGGTAGAGGCAGTAAGTGTTTTAACCAGAAGTTTTCTCCTCTGTATGTTCATCAAATCTAACCTGCACTTTAGAGAAATCCTGGCAGGCAATTGTTAAGGCTCTGATCATCAACTTTTTACAGGAGGGCCACTGAGAAAGGAGTCTGTACTGATCAGCCCTTAAGGGGAAATGACAGAAGCCAGTAAAGTAATTTCTCTGCACAGAGAGGGTGGCATAATCCAGATGTCAAAACTGGAATTTGATCCTTAAAGAAAATTTGTCATGTCACTTTTGGTAGACTTTTATTCTTCTGTTTTTCTTAAAGATCTCTGTAAAAGGACACCTCGCCTTTTAATTATTTACTTTAAGGACTTCTTGATTCACATTCAATGGAAACACATAGCTCTTAAAAAATAAATGAACTCTTCTCATAGATTTTAATGAGGCCATCTCCATGGTAATTAATTTCAGAGAGTGGCATTCACCTGGCATATACTATAATTACACTTTAATATTGAGGCTGATCTGACTAACTAACAGAAATGAATTAATAAAATATCTTTTGTTAAAGCTAATCAGGCTATGATTGTTATATTAATTTTAATAATAATAATAATTATTATTATTATTATTACATGGATCTCAAATACTTTTAAAAGAGCATCTTTTTTCTGGGAGCAAATACTCAGTTCATTTTGACATTATATGTTCTTAAGACCATACTGATGTCAGAGTGGTTTGTTTTTCACATTAGAAAATCAACCAAAGAAGATAATCTCTAGTTGACTATGATGTGTATTTTTATAACCTGGTAGTATATTAATACATAGTAACAATATATAGAGCAGTAACCATAATTATGCTAGTTTTTTCAGATAGTAGATTTATGATATCTCATTTCCACTTTGACAGCATAGGCCTAAGATGTTTTTCCTAGCTGTTTCATTTTCTAAAATCAAAACTAAGCATCCCTTTAGACAAAAATATCCTTTGTTTCATTGATTTTTTTTTTTTCAAGCAGGTGTTATGGACTTTATCTGTTCATCAGGATCTTATCCTGTACTGATTGCATACAGTTTGTGTTGATATGTTTGAATTCACAAAGCTGGTCATAGGCCTAATTTCTGTCTCCAAATTCCTTACCCTTTCAGCAATTCTGTATGCTACTCCTTATTCTTACACACTGAAAAACAAACCAGCCAGCCATGTAGTTCTTGCCTTGCTTTCAGTCTAACCAAGTCATTATTTCCCAACACACATACACACACACACTGTTAATTCTATACTTACACATTCTATATGCACAAATATAAAACCATTTAAATCACACTGGTGTATATAATTGCCTTTGGGCAATTATTTAGAAGAATGTATGCATATAGAATAGACTGGGTGTGACATGGGTAATATTTGACAGTGCTAAGACATTTATTTATTAAATGTAAACTAAAGATATAAACTTATAAAAAGAAATTTTCTTTGCAATTAAAATGAAAATCAAGAAAGATTGTGATTTAGACAATTTGGCAAATTAGAACAGTGTTTCAAGCATGTTTGCTCAGGGTTTTCTTCAGATACCTCTTTCCTAAAACATGACTGCACACACTGAAGGAAAAGATTATTCCAATGGAAAACTGTGCAAGTGATGTTTTGTGAAATCAGATTTTAGAACCTATAATGTATGTTTTGCTCAGTACTCTCTCAGAGAAACCAAAAAATTAAATTACTACTGGTATGGTCCATCATTTCCAAACAAGAGATACACAAAGATGTGCTAAAACAAACCAAGGCCTGGGTTATGACTTCATTATGACCATTATGATTTCCCCAAATCAACTATGAAGTCCATTACAGTAATTTCTTTAGACTTTTGTTTGTAATATATCTCTGGATCTTTTCAGAAGAAAGCTTAAACTAACCATATTTTTTTTGTGTTTAGGCAAACACAAACACAAAAAACACTGCTTCAGTGTTGCATTTACTTTATACTGATTTTGCACAGGAACAATTTGAGCCCGAATGAAACAATATTAGCTGTAATGTCATTTCCATTCTCTCTGGAGATATATATATGCTTTGCAAGAACTAGTTTTTGAAATTCTGGTTACTCTGACAGCCCATAAAGCAAAAATGAACAAGATGAGGCTGGAACTGGTTATATTCCAGACATTTGATAAAATAAATGGAAATTGTAGATAATTCCTGTACAGCTACAATATCGGTAACTTTGATAATTTTTTATATTTTTCTACAGCAGTGCTACTTTTCTCATAATATAGTAGTAACTGGAAAACACACTCTTTCTATAATTGCTTTCATACATTTTCATTGCTTTTATTACAGAAACTGCACTTCTGTAATAAAATAAAACCAACTGTGAGCTGCTACATATTGTAAATATTCTACTCCTATCTTGCTGTACTATTTATGATGCCTTATTCCTTTCTGTTTGTTATCTAGATCTGTATGATGAAATTTCTATTCAAGTAAAGTGGATGATTGCCTGAAAAGCACATAAGAAACAGGACATTTTTCTCCATACTAAAAGACTGCTTACCAGCTGTTCACTGTCAGAGGAAAAGGACATTTCCAGTAAGTACCAGGGAGGTCTGTCTTGGTGTGGTATTATTGAATAGTTTTGTTAATGGCTTTGACCTCTCATTAGGACTGATTTGTAAAATTTATGGATGGCTTCCTGACTCACAAATACTGAACGACATGATGAAAATTCAAAATGTCTGCACTAAATTAGGCAGATGGTTTGATGTCAACAAGAATAAAGTAGTGCAGGCGATGGCAAAGTGCTTCATGTTAGAACAGAGAAATGGAATGCATAAAGGCAAAACTGGGACTCATTGTCTCAGCAGGATCACTCTAGTAAAGGGTCTGGGAATAATTGCCACAAGCTGACTAAGAGTCAGAAATATAATGCTGCTGTAAAAAGCAAAAAAAAAACCAAAAAACCAACAAAACCTCCAAAAAGTAATATTTCAGACCAGGATATATTAACATTAACATAAACTGTGTGAAGGAGTAATTTCCATTCACATGTACCTGGCAACAGAGAGATGTTGGGTAGAGTACTGTGTCCACCTCTAAGCACTCTATTTTGCAGACAGGTTCACATGTTGGACAAGGGAAACCATAAGAGGGAAATCAGATTAGGTAGCTATCCAAAGAATGGAACCTAGGAAAGAAAAAAAAATGCCGTTTACTTTGCAAAAGATAAAGCTAGTGGAGGATAAAAAGGAGAAGGTGTTGTTGCATTGTCCTCAATGTACAGCAAATGTGAAACAAGAAATAGTTGTTGATAATTCATCTCAGTGAATATGCAGATTAGATATGGGGAAATTTTTATCTGGAAGATGAATTAGATATTACAGCAGGCAAGCAAAAGATGTAGGAATGAGGAATATTTTTAAAAACATGGATTTGTGTTGTATGATGTAGGCTCAAGCAATCCCTTTGGCCTCAAAGTAAGTGATTTCATGATGTCACCTCTGACTGTGCCTTGCCTCTCTGAAGCAAATTCAGTGTTACCAAAGGAGAAAAGTAATTTTGACCTCACTGTGCTGCAGAGGGGGAAAAAAAGGACCTAAGCAAGCAAATTGGCCTTTGGGTCTCAAATGTTTAGATAAGGAGATTGCAAGTAGCACTACAATAAGAAGAATAAAGTCGCCTCTGTGTAAAAATGTGATGATTCCTCATTTAAATGAAATAATAAGATTACTCAATAAGATGGGTACATCTTTCTTGTACCAACCAAATTAAAAATTCTAATGAAAATCCAAATAAATAGCTCCTGGATTGGTGACAGAGAAGTTGTGCTTAAGTAGTGCAACTGTTTTTCTCATTAAAAAGGGAATTAAAAACAGCCTGATTACACAGTACACGTAGCTCCTTGGAAAAAATATATGGGTGTGAAATATGCCTTGCTTCTAAAAGCTTTTTTCTCCCATCTGTATAGTATGCTCATGGGGACAATCAGAGCAGGAGGCAAATTTCTAGTGCTCTGAATTACCCCCATGAGGATCCTCTCTCTGGAGACAGAGCCCAGAGAGAGTCTGCTTCTCTGGGGTACAGGGACGACCATCCTGAATGCCTCCATAATTTAGCAGCTGACAGCTGAAAGCAAGAGACAGAATCTCAAACAATGACAGTGATTAAGCCTGGGGAGTTTTTGTAAGGGAAATGGCATATCTTCTACTATTTTTAAATCAAAGTTAGATGTCTCTGAAAGGTTTGCATTAGTCAAATAGAAAGCATGATTCAATAAAAGGAAAGTTACTGGTCTCACTAAAGGAATGAGTGTCTGAAATGGAAGGGATTATGATTCAAGAGGGTGATGAATAGTTTAAATAGAAGAAAGACATTGTTTTAAATGAGCAGTAAGAAATATGTAATAATATGTCTAACACTCAAAAATAAGGTAATTTCAGACTGCTCTTTGATTTACCTTTTTTTTTCTTTCTGGGTCTAAAGGAGAAAAATATATCTTTGTTGACAAGGTAAATTATTTGTAGTTTTAAATAGAACTACACTGCTGTCAAAAGCACTGATGGGACCTGATGAGAAGAGTCCATGCCATTTTGCCTCCTTGGCCTCTCTTTGTCTTCCTTTATTGAATTGTCTTGATTTGCATTTTCCTTATTTCTATTCTTATACTTACTAAAGAATTAAAACTTTGCAAGAGATTCAGTATTTTAACAGAATGCTCCTGAAAGTCCAAAATTAGACTTTTTAATCTCTTGGTGGAAAAAAAAAAAAAAAAAGAAAGGGGGAGAGCACTATTATCTATAAGTTATACCCTGCCTCCCTTTCCCCCATTTCTGCTAAAAAATTTCTGCCCTGCATGGGGGTTGGAAGGATAACACTGGAGAAAGGGCTTCTTAACATGGACTTTTTAAAGAAGCTGTTGTTTATCTGTCTGTCCTTCCTTATTAAGCAAACTTTCACACAAAATCACATAAACACGGGGTGCACATGCAGATATCCTGGATCATAAAATTAAGGTGTATCAAGATATTTATTGTAGTCTTGCACATAAATGCTTACTCTCTGCTACAAGATAAAACAGCTGCAATCAGAGGGTGGGTTTAGATTAGAAATCAGGAGGAACCTTTTTACTGTCAGGGTGGTGAGGCACCGGAACAGGTTGATCAGAAAAGCTGTGGATGCCCCATCCCTGGAAATGCTCAATGCCAGTTTGGATGGGCTTTGAGCAACCTGGCCTAGTGGAAGGTGTCCCTATCCATGGCAGAGGCCTGGAACTAAGGTCCTTTTCAAATCAAACCATTCTGTGAGTTTATGAATTCCACAGAGTGTATTTTGTGGTGTAAAAGAGCTTGGTATAATTCTGGGCAATGGAGTTGAACTTTTCTTAAATTGGGCTGACAGTACTTGTGAGAGGAATGTGTTGAAGACAGTGCTAGAAATATCCATGATGTGAAAAGATTAGGAAATGGGGGGAAACTGAATAATCAGTTGTCAGCAAAATTTATGTTCTCTGAAATAATTTTTTTCCTTCATGTAAGGGGAACAAGAATATAAATACACATAAATGTAATGGAAATACAACCAAAATTTAATTGCACTTGATTTTTTATGAAAATATTCAGAACATGATTTTTTTTGAATGATAAGAGATACACTTTCTTTAGTGATATTATATTGTTCTATATTGTAATTAAAATAAAGAAGATGCTCCAGCTATATTAGGTTTCTTTCAATCTGCCTAAATATATACACAGAAACCCAAGACTTGGCAGAAAAGGGTTACATTGCAGCAAGGAAACAAGGTCCACCTGTGATATGGCAGAACTGCAAATTTTGAACCCTATGGGTCAGGATGGGCAGTGGCAGTCTCTGAGAAGAAGAAAGGTAAAATTATAAAGGGTATACTTTAGAAGAGGCTCACAGAATCACAGATTATGCTGAGCTGGAAGGGACACACCAGGATCGAGTCCAGCTCCTGGCCCTGCATAGGACAAGTGTCTGCACAGACACCTCAAGTGTCACACCATGTGCCTGAGAGCATTGTCCAAACACTTCCTGAACTCTGTCAGGCTTGGTGCTGCAACCACTGCCCTGGGGAGCCTGTTCCAGTGCCCAACCACCCCCTGAGTGAAGAGCAGTCCTTAAATGGAAAGAAAAAATGAAAAGGCAGGAAAAGGGAGGGATGGGAACGTCAAATTCTGTTCCAATGACAGAGAATTAAAAGGGAGGAGCTTTTTAAGGTTCAGAATGAGTTGTGTAGGCTGAAAGGATATAATGGCATTTGCAGTTTTCAAAGTTTTTACTATCATTCATTCAAGTTAGAAGAGCTTTGGGTTTAGCTCATGCCACCATAAACTGAGAGCAAGGCCATCAAAGTTAATGAAAATGCACATCTAGAAACCATCCTGTGTTTGAGACATTTCAGTTAAAATCCAAATAGCAAATCATCTTTATTTCAACAGAGGTAGGAATAGAGAAGAAAAGTATCAGACTATATTGTCAGTGCTTTCTTCTGCTGAAGCCAAAACCTGTGATTAAACAAACACCAGATGAAAAGAAATTTTATACTCTGGAATTATTACTTTTCCCTGACAAAGGTGTTTTATGAATAGATTTTGTATTCTTTTCTGACAATCATCCTGAGAATTATGAATTCATTGCAGTCTTATTTTCTAATATTAAGTTTAAAGTAGATTTTATACCTTACTGAAGAATATTCCATCAAAAATGTGCATTCACTTGTTGTTTTCTCCTCTGAAAAACCAGAACATCTTTTTATTTTCTCTGGTGAAAGGTCAGAGTATTTGTGCCTAGTGTGGATGTGGAAGAATAACTCCCAGTATCCTCTGTCGGTTCATCTGCTCTTCATGGGAACTGAACGCATTGGAGCATAATCTCAAAAGAAAGGAGAGTGACCAGCTGTGGTCTGGATCTCAGTGTAGCTAACTTCCACTTCCAGAACAAAGTCTGCTGGAGAGTGGCTGTTACCTATTGGGCCAGATGTTTATGCTTCTGATGCAGTTCTGAGAGCCTAAAGTAGCTGAAAAATTAGTGTCCCTGTGACAACTTTTAGGGCCCTTTCAATTCAAAACAATTGGCGTAATTTTGCAGGTGAGAGCCAGTCCTTTTGAATGCCCATCTGCCTTTAGTATTCATAGTAAACCAGGTTTATAGGGTTTTATCATCTAGTACCTTTGATGTTTTTATCTCATTCTAGTGAGTTATAGAAGTTATAGAACTAGTTTTGCTAGCAGATTGTTAAGTAAGTAAATAAAATCCTGAGAGTTTAATGTGCTAAGGTAATGAGAATTATGTGCAAGTCATACACAAAAATCTATGTTGAAGGAAGGAACAAAAATTGAGTTTTTCAGAGTAAGTATGAGTTTGTAATGGATGAAATCCCAATGTAATTTCAATGGTTGCTGTTTGAAAATAGGAAAAAAGCTTTGGCTGAGGAACTGTGTCCTTCATATGCATGTAATTCTAATGAATTTACTGTGTACATCTATTAAACTTTCAGCATGTACCAAAGTCACCCACTTGAATATTTAGCTACCATTTTATACCAAAGCTGAAGCCAATTTAAAGGCTAGTCTGTCAAGACATCAGACAGGATAATGAGTACTTCAAAATGTCACCACAAACTAGTTTAATGTAAAGATTATCAAGAAATGTCATGTCTTCAAAATGAACAGAACCAAAGCTTTGATGCAGTGAATACAGGATAAGAGAATTTTTCTTTTAAAGGAGTAAATATTTCTGCTGAATGAATAAAAGGCTACTGAAATTTAAGTGGTTATGCAAGATAAATAAAAAGGACTGAATGAGAAAAACAATAGGCTGGTTATAAAGAAAAAAAAATCCTCATAAGAAACATAGCATAATACAAAGAGAAATTGAGCTGAAAAAAAGTTTGAATCCCCTTATTCTTTTTTTTTTTTAATTCATCAGGAAAACTTGTAAATGGCTTTTTGGATAATCTTGAAAAAGTCTGATATGAAAAAAGAGGATGGATCTAAAATGTAAAAATTGTAAAAATATTATTGGCATAATGGCAAAACAGAGGAGGCAGAAGAGAGTTTTAGATTAAATTATTTTCAGGATGGCAATAATATTTCAGGTCTGTGTTTCTAGGAGTTTCTGTATTTACATATTTAACTAGTTAGAATGGGAAAACAGTAAGTTGCATTTTAGGATTTGCCTTGCCTAATAAAGAAGCTGGTTCCTTAGATAAGTGCTAGCAGAAGATTACATTTTACATTAGCTCCACTACAACAAAAATGAAAAATACATCCAATGCCAGAACTTGAAGTATATAAAGTGTTTCAAAACAAAGCAATGTTGAAGAAGAAAGACAAAAGAAAGAATAAGATTTGTGCATTGGTGTATAAACAGTCTGAAAAATTAGATTAGTATGATAACATTGGCAGGAGAATTCTATCAGACAATAACCCACATTTATGTTTTCAATAAATTTAACAAAGATGTCTTTGGTTATGTTTGTTGAGAAGTTTTCAACTGCAAAAGTTTTAGGAAAAATGCACTGAAAGCTCAATATTGATCTTGAAGATCACAACAAAATCTAGCCCAAATAGCTGGAAATAAAACTGTGGAAGGTTCAAACTGGAAATAACATCTTCATGAGTAATTAGACACTGGAAACATTTATTAAGAGTTGCAGTACTTTAGCACAAGACATCATTAGATTAGTATGGTCTAGACTTTTAAAACTATTAGTTTTCATTCAATCAAAGCTCCCTGTATTCACTGGGAGAAAACTTTGTATTTTATTATAGAAAATCAGTTTAAACTATTATATTGGGCCTTCTGGCTTTCAAATCTATGATCCAGATCAAAATAATTTGTGAAATGACTCTTCATATGAAATCAGTGGATTTTAAAATTATTCTTAATTTGCACCAGATATCTTAAGGCAGAAATTTTCATGCATTTTTATCCGCAGAGAATACTTATGCAGTGTATTTAATAAATTGTACCTTTTTGTAATAAGAAGTTGGAAACAACAAGGAAATCACCAGCATTTGATCAGCTCACCCCACACTGCTGACTTTTTAATGTCACCATGTCAGATTACAGAATAAATAAATTTTCTTGAAATTAAGTACACCACATATTTCTCATACTGTAAGAAACCCTATGTGACAAGGTTATCCATAAGCAAGCAATGAATTAAGACTTTTTTTGTGTTCTTGGTAATTTTTTCTGAATTGTTCTGTGCTAAAATTAACACCAGCATTTTTGAAAATTTATGTCAGGTCTTGTGAGAAATTAACTTTCATAAGTAAGCGTTCATACAGGTTTTCACAATTATTTTTGTCTTTAAGAATTAGGGGGCATACAATTTTGTTCAGGAAGTTATTTTATAAAGAGATACATTTAAAACAGCACAGTCCTCCACACTGAACATGCCCTATGTATATAAATAGAATTTAGAGCTGGTTTATTTCATTGGTGCTTGTCTTAGCAAGCTCAGGGGCTCCCTCCACAGATGTCTGTTCCAAGCTTTGAGGATGGGATCCACAAAAACCCTGTTCAACATACTGGCGATCACCACCCTCAACAAGATGAGTCACTGTGATGGATGACCTCCAAAACTGGCATTTTCAAGGATAAGAATCCCTAACTATGAGCTGCAGGGAGTCACTTTTTTGGGGTGAAAAAGCCGTGTTTTTTTCTGCTGGAAATACAGAATAATAGAATGGTTTGGGTTGAAAGGGACCTTAAAGATCATTTAGTTCCAAGCCCCTTGCCATGGACAGGGACACCTTACACTAGATCAGGTTACTCAAAGACCCATCCAGCCTGGCCTTGAACACTTCCAGGGATGGGGCATCCACAACTTCTCTGGGCAGCCTGTGCCAGTGTCTCACCACCCTCACAGTAAAGAATTTCTTCCTAATATCTAATCTAAACCTTCTTTCTGTCAGTTTAAAGCCATTCCCCCTTGTCCTATCACTTCATGCCCTTGTAAAAAGCCCCTATCCATGTCTCTTGTAGGCCCCTTACACACTGGAGAGATCCTTTTCTTTTCCAGGATGAACCACCACACCTCTCAGTCTGTTTCATTAGGAAAGATGTTCCAGCCCTCTGATCATATCTGTGACCTCCTCTGACTCTGCTCCAACAGGTCCATGTCCTTCTTACCTTGTGTCCAGAGCTGGACATGGCACTTTAAATTGGAGAAGAGGTGAAGAATCACCTCCTTTGACCTGCTGGTCCTGCTTTTCTTTGATGCAGCCAAGGCCCTTTATCTCAAATTACAAGTGGAAAAGGAGAAAAGAGTGTCAAGTGTCTACTCACTAGAGTGATGGTCTTCTCCTAAAGGATGGGTTCAAGCCTTTCCCAAGAGAGGATCAGTCTGATTCTTGGTCCAGAATGTCCCGGGCACTACTCTGCTGGATATCACTCTGCTGAGGTGAGAAAAAAACATCGTTATTTGGATGGCGAGAACAGCAATCCTGTGAGAAATCATGTCAAAATATATAGGGCAGGGAAACTTGAACACATTTTATTATGGGTTTGTGGCATTTCTGACTGTCATTATTTGTCCTTATATAGAGATGGAAAAAGACTGTGTGAACTGAATTTATCAACAACTGACTTGGAAAAAAATATTGAAAATATTTTACACTTTTAAATCCCGTGAGGTGTAAAGATGTTTTACTTTCCTTTCTGCTACATTTCACTACAACTCTAATCTATATAACTTGCCAGTACCCTAATGATCTAATATGCATTTTGGTTAAAATTACCATTTACCCAGAAATAAGCTGGTCATGTATACAAACAGGTAATATGTGAGTTACACTGTATTTGTAAACATATTTATACTGTAACTTGAGCTTTTGGACTTCTCTTCTTTGATGGAGTCCTGCAATTGATTGAATTATATCATTTGAAGCTGTGGCTATTGAAAAATAATTGCTTTTCTTGTGGAGAAGAAAGAACTGGAAATGTTGTGAGAAAGATGTTCTTTAATATAAATATTAAATTAAATTTCTGTTTCCAAGGTAGAAAAGCATGTAAGTACTTCATCAAACCCCAATATGAGCATATGATTTGCATGTTAAACAGATTAACTCTCTAAAGTCTCCAAATTATATATTTTGATAATAGGTTTAAGTGGTGATTTATTTCACAGTTAAAAATACTTATGGACAATGATTTCCTTAGAAAGTGTAAATTTCTATAACTATTTCTGTGTTTGTCTGTCTTTTGCATGTCTGTGCTTGATTTTAATTGATTTTCATTACAGAACACTGGATCTTCATTGTATATTATTAACTTTCCTTGATTTGATAGGCAAGGTGACAAATCATGCCTGCTTACTTCAGCACATCCTTTTGGTTCCTATTTTGGGGTAATATGACATGAGATGCCTCCATGTCTACAGTACTTGCAGTATGGCAAGTAACATCAAATTTTGGGTCTGTTATTGAGAAGACAAAAAAATTCTAGCTATACTGCATAAATCTGTATTTAATGTAAGGTAGGAGATGCAAGACAAATAGGATGAAATACTCAACTCAGTGTGTAAGTCCTTTGCAAGGAGAACAATCTGGATATAACCTCAGAAATTATAATTTCACCGAATATTTCTCATGGAATAATGCTCCCAAACCATCTAATGTCAGCAAAGTTATTGTCTGTTTCAGACCTGAGTATGTTCAAAAGATAGTCCAGAACTTCACTGAGCATGGATGTTCATGGTGGAAGCAGTTAATGGTAGTATGCTTTTTGCTGGCAAAGGGAAGCATCTAGGATATTAGTAGCTTACTGGTATGATTAAATTTTCTTAGGAAATCTGAGGAAAGACCAGTTTGGAGTTGTATATATATATATATATATATATATCACAGTTCAGAATTTCACTGAAATTGCCAAAATTCAATGAAATGTGAAGATTTAAGAACAAATTGAAAGTATCCAAATGAATGATACCTTCTTAGCCAGTTTGAATCTGGACAATCAATTTTGTGGTTGTTATCATCCCAGGGGCATCTCTAATACTGGGGTTTTTTGTTTTTGTTTTTGTTTTTGTTTTTGTTTTGTTTTTTGGAAGGGCTGAAGTGATGGTGCTGAGCTGGAAAACTTTAAAAACATTACTGAATAATACAGAAGATGGCTGTGTAGAAAATGCAAGGATCAGCACTGTCCTTCAGGGAAGACAAATTGGTTACTTTTTTTGCCCTGAGGTCCATGACTGTGATGAACATAGAAACATGTTTTCTATCATTCAGGATGTGTTCTTTTGCTTCAAATGTACTGTGCATTTACAAACTGAGTAACCTACTAGAAATATTACTTATAGGAACTGGACATCTGTGAAGAGAGGAAAAGTGCAAGTCTTTTCAACAATTTCTCTCTCTTGAAGGTTGGAAAGAAAGTGCTGTTTCGAAAACCGGCTCTCATAAATGCAGACCCGTGTGTCCCTGTCCGTCACGCATCTTTCTGTATCCCCACTAGGACATGGCTTTTTGAGAAAATTAACAATTTTTGAGGCATGTGCAGTCACTCCTGATTTGTTTGAACATGCCTGCATTTGTGCCTACTAAATCAGACCTACAGCTCTTCCCAGTATGCATGATAATTACCTCTCCGTGTTTCCTTGAGGAAAGCTGCTGCTCCTCCCATGGTAGGAGCTTCTAAAACTGCAAGATTTTGAAAATGTCAGCTGTGGTCTGGTTTCTGAGTAGGAATTGTATACCAAGCAGAAAGCAGGGAGAAGAAAAGAAAGAAACTATCTGTATTCATCAGTCCTAGGTCTCAGCAGTGCTTGGCAGGAGAGGGAGGAGGCTTGGTAGTTAATGTAGCAATTAGGCAAGCCACCCCCCACAGTAAACAGTTGCCCTCTAAGCTGGATGAAGGTGCAGCCCTCTACCCAAACTCATGGGTTCTGGCAGAGAACGGACTTTTCATCAGGAAGAGACTGTGTTTTGCTGACCTCTGAAATTGTAAAATGCCTATAAAAGGAAAAACATTTTATATTTCTCTGAGTCTTTGTGTGCAGAATAGCTTTCTGTCTATGGTAAAGGAAACAGGCACAGAATTCTGGAAGGGATGAAAAGGGGAGGATAAGTGGGTTGTTTTCTTACTGCTGTCTTCTGAAGCAAGATATTTCACTCATAGGAACTCATGCTTAATATAAGAATTATGATGATTCATTTCATTTTGCAGGCCCTCCTCCATCCAGGCTGCCAGAGACCACAGCAGCATGCAGAGAAACTGCTTGTTTCAGAAAAGGACTGATTTTTTTTATTATTCATCTGTGATGCATACTTTTAACTATATCTATATTCTAAACAGAATGGAGAAATCTTTTAGGAGCTATGTCATGAAATGCCATAGCATACGTGCAAGACACACACATTAAGGTCTGTCATCCTTGAATTTGTTTTTCTTAATGCCTAGTGAAAGATGCTGACAGAAACAAAAATTATTGCCTCTAAAGGGTCATTTGGGGGCCAAATAACAGACAGCCCCATTCTGTAGAGCACAAAGGGATAACATTTCAATAGAAAGAAAGCAAAGATGGAAGAGAATCATACTGCATGTGTGATCCCAAAAAAGGTGTTTTTCTATGCAGCTCCTGTCACAGCCTGTCTGGATTTTTGCTTGTTGCTTTGAGATATGCAGTTTGAAGGGAAAAACATACTAGAAATGCTTTTCCAGTGGTGATTCCAGAGGAGAAGATTTCTCAGACACCTGTCTTGCCTTATGAGATGCTCAGCTGGCGGCAGCTTGGCTCATCAGAGCAGAAGCAGCTTGATGTGACTGCCTGCTGGCTGCCAGAGAAGGCTCTTCCCTTCCAGGAGAACAGGAGTGGTTGCAGAATTTTTAACTGAGCATCAGTCACTCTGGGAAAGAACCTATATAGCTGCACTAAGCAGAACAGGAGCCTTCAAAACCACACTTCCACAAAGAAAAATGGCCAGCAGAAGGGCTGTCTCCAGTGTACAGCATTTTTTCCTAAATCTTTCCTTTCTAAGGATAATGATGTTTATTTGTGAAAATCTCTCTACTGTTGCCCAGAAATAGCCCACATATGTGGAACTCCAGGACTTGTTATGAGAAAACAACCCACTTTTGGTAAGGCTCATAAGGAAAATTGAGGGCATGTGTTTTTTCTCAGTTGAAAAGTCATTGCTGTGCATTCCTGCTTCTGCAAGAAATAGTTGAAAAAATCATACATTTTGTGTAGTGCTCTGGGATTATGAAGTTATTAATCTGTTTGCTGGCAGGGTTCTCAAGGTCTGGTGTATACATTTTAAAAAATAAAATCCAACTAAATGACAAGTGATTGCTGGAGTCGCTTTTTTGTAGCTGCAGTTATAATGCCCATTATGAATCACAAAGTGCTGGGTGAATAGTGAGAGGATAAGTAATTTGCTCAAAGTCACACAAGATGAAAGGCAGCCAGGCAACCCGGTCACTGTGACCTATCCTAATCTAGTCTCATTTTTATTTCTATTAAGAAGATCTGATTGCAAATTAGAGCTTTGATTGCAGCAGGAAATAGACTAACAGGCTTTCCCCTCACCAACCTGATAACCTTGATTGTCTTAATGTTAAAAAGAAGCCACCTTTACAGCCTCTCAGGGTGACAGGAACCAATTTTTTGTAAAGCCATATTCCTTTCTTCTCATTCTGTGTATTCTCCAACGAGAAAGGAGGAGAATTTTGCAATGGCTATACTCCTATGCGACTCTTCACAAAGGAGGAAAATGTGAAACCAAAACTTCCACTAAATGAAAATTTAACTGTTTCCCCAGCCTAGTAGGGAATGAATGTGCTCAGTCTTTTGGATTGTGCAATGGTTGTGAGACCAGAGGTTCTTCTTAGGCTTTAGTCTGGAGATAACAAGTTCTATCCTGTGTGCTGTCTCTCACTGAAGTAATTATGCTTCCCACTCAAAGGTATTTCAGGGCAAGGAAGCAGAGTTTAGCAGGCCTGTGTATTCAGAGTCTTTTGCCACCGTATTTTAACAAGGATAAGTGCTGTAAGTCGCCCTTTAAGACTAATGAGAACATTTAATTAAGTGTCATTATTCAGAGAGTGGGGGGCGAGGTGGAGTGGGGGTATCATCTTCCATTAGTGTTCCAAATCATTCTTCCCCTACAGGACACTGCTGGGGAAGGTATGGAATTAAATATTAAAGCAAAGTTGGTCATTAGGAGAATGAAGAAAGGCAAAGGAATATTTTATCCATGAAGCCTAAGGACAAAATAAAGACAATTGACTCAATTCAATGCCCTGTATAAAGCAAGAAAAGGATTGAGGAAACACAGTCGTAATGGTGATATTTGCTATGTTTAAATATTAGGTTGCATTCAGTGAATTCAATGGTTTCAATTTTTTATTAATCATGAATGATGTTGATGTCCACATTGCTTTGTCTGACCAGAGGCAAAAGAAGTAAAAATAACAATGTCTGAGAAATTCCTTCCTTCTTTCCTTCTTTCCTTCTTTCCTTCTTTCCCTTTCCTTCTTTCCTTCTTTCCTTCTTTCCTTCTTTCCTTCTTTCCTTCCTTCCTTCCTTCCTTCCTTCCTTCCTTCCTTCCTTCCTTCCTTCCTTCCTTCCTTCCTTCCTTCCTTCCTTCCTTCCTTCCTTCCTTCCTTCCTTCCTTCCTTCCTTCCTTCCATCAGGGGAGTAATTGTTTTTAATCTGCAATAAATTTAAATAGAAACCATTTTCTTCTTATCATTGATTTTTAGGATTACAGTGACCACTAACCCTGGGATGTTGCATGTAACTTTTCCTAAATCCTCTGTCCAATAGAACTTCTAAAAAGGTCTTGTCTGTTTTAGAAAAGCAAAGGCTAAAGAGTGATCAGGCTTTGGAACAAGCTCCCCAGGGAAGTAGTGGAATAACCTGATTATGTTTAAAAAATGTGTAGATGAAGCACTTGGGAAGGTGGTTTAGTGGTGAACACAGCTGTGATTCAATGATCTTTGAGATCTTTTCTAACCTATACAGTTTGATGATTCTGTGAGGTTTTTTTTTTTGTTTGTTTTTTGTTTTTTTTTTTTTTATTGTAGGGTAGGTAGGAAAAACTTTGTTTTTCCCTTTAATCTCCATCAAATGGTTTCTTATGCACCTGGTGTAACCAGAAGGAAAATTACAATGCACATGGTGAAATTCCAGTCTCAGGGTGGCAAGCGGCAGGACTTCTGATTATTTTAACAGACAACTTTTAAACACTGCCAGGTTTTTAAACAATTTATTTTTAATTTTAAAAATCATCCCAATCCCTTCACAGCAAAAGGATATGGAGCTGAGGATGTCCTGTAATATTTTTTGCTTCCTCCTACCAAGAGTGAAAGCAGATGCTATGGTTTTTATGAAAATTCATACACATACTCTCTCTCAGAATATGGAAGAATTAAGGACAAGTGTGGAAGAAAAAAACTACATTTTTTTATAGTGTTGTGATGATCTTTGTCTCTACCTCCCACCATCTCTCCCCAGTGAGAGCAGCAAGAACACATATTGGTGTTATAGACAGATGTTTGCCCTTTTAGCTAGCCAAAAAGAAAAGGGATTTATGTCCTCAGGCAGTCATTGTCAGGACAGAGTACATCCTTCTCCTAGGAGTATCTCTGGCAGCATTAGGGAGCTGAGTGGAATTGAGCACAGGGTCAGCTCCTCCCAGACGTGAACCATTGTGGGGCAGGTGCGATGCTTCTCTCCCTGGGGGCTGCTTTTAAGCTGAAGGGATGCAGCACGAGCAGGGACCAGCTGTGCAGCAGCTGTGCTTGCATCCAGCCTGGCCCCCCAAGGCTTCCCTCAACACTGCAGGTTTGATGGGACAGCAGTGGCCAGCACATAGCCTCAATTCCTGTCTCTGGGCATGATGTTGACCCAGACTGATTGTCTCCCATCCAGTTCTTCGGTTTTTGACATTGCCTGAGTGTCAGCAAGACTGTCTCAGCTGTGCTTCATGGTTGCAGTCCCCCAAAAAAGCCTAAGACAATAAGAGCCAGGGTCCTAAGAAAGGATCCCTGCAGTCTGTGCAGGGAAAGACACTATCAAGTGCCAGCTCAAGAGCTGGAATATTGCTACTGCTGCTGTTTGTCAGGAAGGCACCATCAGGGTGGCAATCAAAACCAAACCCAGTCCTTCCTGTCTCTCCTGCAGTGTCAGGATCCATCTGGGTGGCACAGATCCCAGGAAACAACCAGCAATAATGCAGCATCTTCTTTAAGGTCCAACAGCTTTGGTTGGTCTCCAGGAGCATTCAGTGGCATTTGAAATGCTGGCATGCCACAAGGAGTAGGAAAGAAACAGCAAAGTCCTTAGGAGAAAGGCTTTCAGGTATTATTGTAATGAAGCATCTCTCATAGGACTGTTTTCCTTCTGTCTTCCTTCCTCCTACCTGTGTCCTCTCAGCATGTCTAACATTTGCAAGTTTGTGCTGAGCTGCTGGCTAATGGCTTGCAGAGCCTCCCTCAGAGGTGGATCATAAAGAGATGGAAAAATGAGGATGACAGAACTGTGTAGGTGGCCATAGCAGGAGAATGCTACAGAGACACATAGCAGAGGCAGAAATACCTCTGGGATTCAATACAACGAGAGTTTGACATTTAGTTCTTAGTTCTTGGTTTAAAAAAATAGTTTTTCTCTTAGTTCCAAAAAAACTCTGTTCATCTGTTTATTTCTATTGTAAAGTAGACCAGGATTTCTTCTCAGAGGTTATGATTGCTGCTGAATACAGGTGTTGGAAGGACATTATTCTTGCCAGTTGTATACAGACCCTAAGGAATATGAATTATTTTAGTCTTTCAGTTGATGAGATCACAAAAGCTGTTGTTTCTGAGTTCATAGGGAAGGGTGACCGGCACAGGTTTCTGTTCAGCTGTCTTACTGCTTTTCTTTACAGGGTTGGATAAACCAATTCTGAAGCAAGAACTGACCTACCACAGTTTTCAGTGTGGTGTATTAAATGGTCACCAATTGCAGATTTCTTTGATAGTAATTCTGTAATTGCTATCAAATTAGTAATTCAGGGGCTGATGAACTGAACATCAGCAGAGGGATCAATCCATTACAGCTGCTTGAAGATAAACTATCCTTGTTCATGGCTCAGAAACTGGATCTGGGGATCTATCTTCAGAGCTCCATATATGGCTTGAAAACTGCTCATGTCAGAATTATCGTGTTTGCAGGGAAAAGTTAGAGGGGGGAGGAATTTTAATGATGCACTATGTGGTAGCTGGATTTTTAAGTTTGTTTTGGTTTGGGTTTTTTTTGTTTGTTTTGTTTTGTTTTGTTTTGTTTTTTTATAACCTGTGCTATTTGCTTACATTCTAGAGTTATCCTGTTAAAACAGGATCTTGCCCTTTTCCTTTTCTGTTAACAGTTGGCAGCCATTGGATCAAGTATGCTAAAGTTAACAGTACTAGACAGAATGATGGCTGGCTGTTGCCTCAGTCTACACCAAATAATCCTTTCTCCTTTGTTTTGATTTCCAGGCATAATGGGATCTATTCTATTAATTCTCATTCCTCTATCAAGTGTTCAGTTGAAGAATTTACAGTTTTCAAAGAGCTAGGTCAGCTGTCCATTTTTCACAGTTAGTTGCCTCTTTTTGTAAGCAAATATATATTTTTTCCTTTCCTGTGAGTCATTATTTTCATTATTTCTGCATTTTGCCTTTAAAATGCTCATCTTCATCCCATTTCCAAACTCTTTTACACACAATTTAGAAAAACAACCTGATTGTTTAGACTGTGAAGTTTTCATGACTTATGTTCTAACATCTGCTATGGGAAACAATGTTCAAAATACTATCAGAAAAGCTTAGGCCTGTCTAGTATTCAAACAACTTGGTGCTTTTTTGAACAGAAATTCATGAGTTTTCATCTGACACTTGCTCCAGAAATCAAATTGATCCACAGAAAACAGGATATTCCTGAAAAACACTCACATTTTTTTTTTTGCTTTATTAAAATACTTTTTCAGATAAATTATTGGTAAATTAATAATGCTTGTAAAAAAGACCACACATACAAGAGCATGATTGATCTAGTGGCAGTCAGGTGCTCTGAGTTGTGAAGGATCTGTGCATTAGCCAAAAACTTTTATATAGCAAGTAATATTTGGTGTATAGAAAGCTGTTAAAAAAAAGATAACTGCATTGTTGAAACCATACCTCAGAAGAACAGTCAAGTAAAACTACACTTAAACACTTGTAGAACAACCTTTCAAGAACATAGTGTGAGATATAAGCCTTGAGATGGTCACATGGGCTCTTTTACTAACAATTTTCTTGCAGTTTAAGGCCAACTTTTGTTACATGGCAATAGAGATATTTCAACATCCTTGACCACTGGCTTATCACTTGCCAGGAAGGTAGATGTGACTTTTATGGAAAAGCTTCTCATTAAAATTCACTCACCTGCCCTTCTGCTCCAATTAGGAGGGAAAAAAACAGATAGTGCAATCCATATCCTGTCCTGCCTAATATGCATCCACTAAGCAATAGACATCTGAATGGATGAGCACTATACTTGGCCCTATATCTCTGTTCCTTTTCCTGTCTATACTTAATTCCTTTCCTTAACTGAGATATTGCTGCTATCACTTGTTTTGGTGCTCGTGTGCAGTCAAACACAATAACTTAATCACATCACAGTTCTGACCTGCAAAACTCCCTCATCTCTTTCACTTAGTCTTCCTTTAAACTAATTTCTTTCCAGAATTAGCCTCAGCAATAGCTTAGACAGAGCATATCCTAGCTGGATGTTCAATTTTTGTGCTGGCTTGTAAGCATGCATCTGTGATAGGTCTTATAGACCATGCATCTGTGATTGTGGTCTTATAGAACTGCATAAATGTTAGTGCTAACATGAAATCCCATCTTGTATGTAAGAAGTACTGGCTGTGTGATTCATTTTTGCTCTTGCTCACACAGGCTGCTTACAGCCTGACTGCCACCACAGGATTCTTAATTCTTCCAGTACATTCATCCAAGTAAGGACAGACCAGAGGAAGATCCCTGGCATAAACACATGTTACTTTAGCCTATGCATAACTTAATTCTCTTTGTTCTGTCTTCATTAGTACTACATAAAACACATCCATGCTGTCTCTGACCTTATGTCCTAATTAACTACTGCATGACATTGTAAGCGCCTTCAGCCACTGCTGCCTTGACTTTTTCTGCCTCCCCATGACAGAACTCCATTTGATATTCTGTGAAAAGGCAGTTCTTGTTCATGTTCTGCACACACCTCTAGTATTTCATATTTCCTCAAATGTTTTCAGAGGGTGCCAAGGAACTTTCTGTTGTTAACTTCATTCTGGCTATTCTTTCATTGTCACCATAGTCTTACTAAATATTTGAAACCTCTCTTGCAATGCTCTATCCATACATGCCACAGCTACACTGGAAGTTTTGTCATTCCAAGGGAGCTGCTCAATTTTGTCACCATAACGAGCACAGCTTTGGATTTGGTTTAAAGGGAGTAATTCCGATTCAGGCATTTATGTGTAAATGTCTGTAGTGGATATGACCACATGTGATGTGAATGCCTTAGATCCCACAGTAGATGGTGGACATTTGGTAACTGGTCCACAGAGCTGAGAAATTTTTCATCTGGTCATGTGTATGATTTCCTAGGCTTGGTTGACCTTATTGATGGAGCAGAAATAGGCATGAATAGTCTTATAATCTCAATAGGTAACTTAATGAGTTTCAACAGGAGTGAAAAAAAAATTACTGTATGCAGATTTGAATAGCCCACTGACAAGCTGGATGCTTATTTTATTTCACCTATGGATCTTCTAGGCTAACTGTGCTGACAGCACGTGCAGCTGCTGTTGTGATATCTTGAACTAGGCCAACTGCTCTGGGCTCCAACATTTTATGTAGCAACACTGATTTGGTTTGTGGGGCCTTAAGTACGGGTACATGTGTTAAAGGAAGTGATTTGGGCTTTGCTGAGAAGCAGAACTACGACTTGAATTGTTTATAGTTCTCTGACAGCTTGGGGGACTCTGATGATTTTCACCATCTGAGAAACTTGCATTACACTTCTCAAAAAGACTGTCTTTCCAAAACAGACAGCCCTGACAGACATTGTTGATGTAGGGTTACAATTGTCTGTCTGACTCATAGTTAAAAGATCTGCCAAACAGCATATTTTTGGTGCAAAATACTTATATCTGCTAATGTAGAAATAGATTGTATTGTCATCCAAGTTATTAATATCTGCGAAGAAGCCCAAACACTGTGAGAAATCTACCTCTCTATAGTACTTGCTTCAGTTTGGCTGAAAATGACAAATTTTAAAACTGTTATTAAACTGAAGGCATTGTACTAACCCCTCTATAGGATAGAATAGAATATATTTAGGTGTTTTCTGGATTAGGAAGAGAAAGGATTAGAAAGAGAAATATTAGCTATTTTTGTTTTTTTATTAAATATTGTCAGAGGCAATGTTAGCCAAGGACAATATTATTAATATTTAGGTAACATCAATTTCCTCAGTTTGGACAGGGCTTTAGAAAAATAAGAATATTAACAAGCCTGAGCAGTGGAATATCTGAGGTTTGTTTGTTACATATTTATGTGCAACAGTTGGCTTTGTGGTAGTTTCATACTATCAGCACTCAAAAATTACCTGTTTGGAGGGCTTGGGATCATCATGATCAGTATAAGACAAGGAAAGATCTCCTAAAGCTGGACCTTTCCCTCTGCCAAGAAACACATAGTACTTTTCTGTGCAGTTGTCTCTATTTGTGAAACTTTAAGGAAGTTTCTCACAGTGTCAGAATTGGCTGAAGGTGAAAGAGGTAGACAGTGCAGGCACACAGGCATACACAAGTATTAAAGAAAGGATGATGGCCTAAACCTTGTTTCTTCTGTAGAGCAGCCTAAAATGAATCGTATAATCATTTAGGTTGAAAAAGATCTTTAAGAATACAGAATCCAACTGTAAACCCAGCACTGCCAAGTCCGACACTAAACCATGTCCCTCAGTGCCATATATTACCTGGAAACAACCTCTTCCATAAGCAGTAGGCACCCCCAATACTTCTTTTGTAATGAATGGTTCAACACACACACACAGACTACTGCTCGGAAGTGGTTGACAGGATATGCTCCTTATGACTTAGTGTTGTATGTTCTTGGGTTGTGTATTGTTACAAACCATAGCAAGGATCAGAAAGGGAATGTAATACATAGAACTATCCTCTGGTGATTTTCAGTCATATTTCAGCCCATGAAGCAGGGAGCATAAAGAAGAAAAATGAGCCCTTTTATATGTCTAGAAGGATGGGCAAGCAAGCAGGCATCAGCAAACAGAGCAGATAAATTGGATGGCCGGCCCAAATATTTGCTGTATTTGTTGCAGATATGGATCTTCACATGCTTTTTTGATGAGATGTTCCAGGTTTTGTTCAGATTTCCATCTGCTTTGCCCCCAAGGGACAAAAAAAGTTCTTAAATCAACCAAAGTAACAAGTGATTGGCATAACTGTCCTTCTCCGAAATGAGCACAAATGTCTGCCAAGAAATAACTCTGCTCTGCTTCTATACATTACGAGTGGAAATGCAGGATATGAAAGGTTTTGAATCCCATGAGAAAAAATTCTATGCATTTTACAATTGCATGAAAGCAGTAGTCTTGCTTGTCTCTAGGAGAAGATCTATTAAATTTTATCCTGGTTTAATAAATATGAAGTACACAAAAATAATCAACAAGGGGATGACAGGGATGACACTGATATTGCCCCTCTCTGGTGCAGTAGTGTCCTGCTCACCTTGCTTGAAATCCAAAGTCCCTCATTCAACAAATCTTTACTTCTGCTACTCACAGGGTAGGATCTTCAGTAGAAAAGGGGAAGAAGCCTCCACATTAGAACACAGCTTTCTGGTACTTTCAATTTCCAGGAGGTGGGAAAGCACAGCAATGAAGTCCAAAGAAGGGCAGCGAAGCTGGTGAAAGGTCTGGAGCACAAGTCCTATGAGGAGTGGCTGAGGGAGATGGGAGTGTTTAGTCTGGAGAGAAGACTCAGGAGAGATCTTATCATTCTCTACAACTGACTGAAAGGAGGATGTAGTGAAAGGGCTCAGTCTCCTCTCCCAACTCAGAAGCAACAGGACAAGAGGAAATGGTCTCAGGTTGTACCAGGGGAGGTTTGAATTGGATATTATGAGCAGTTGCTTCACCAAAAGGGTGGTTAGGCAGCAGAATTGGTTGCCAAGGGAAGTGGTAGAGTCACCATCCCTGAAGGTATTTAAAGAATGTGCAGAAGAGGCACAGAGGGACATGGTTTAGTGGTGGACTTGGTAGTGTTGGGTTCATGGCTGGACTTGATTAACTAAGTAGTTTTTCTCAATCTAAATAATTGTATAATTCCATGAACTGTAACTGATTCTCCCACAAGCAGAGAAGGTTATTAAATCTGAGCCTACTCTGTTTGGACAGAGTTGTCCTAATGACCGGGAAATTGTGCAGGAGCAGCGCAAGACTGTTGCTATACTTAAACAATGTGGTTTTGCAGACTAGGTGTTTGTAATAAGGTGGGGGTAAATTCTAATTTTGTTTAGTGGTTTGAACCTTTCAGGGGTCATAAATTAAAGAGGAGCTAATCAGTATACCCAGGGAGGGCTTGAGCTTGAGCAGTTGCCGAACTGCCTGGGAAAGGTATTAGGGAAGAACTTTAATGAATTTTAGTGGGTTAAAAATAGCATCTGTGGTGCTAGAGAACACTTCTTAATTTCAGTTCAGCCTCAGTTAAGGCAGCATTGTGCATAAAAAAAAAAATTACTTTGTTTTTTCTTTTTTTTAATCCAAAATAGTCCTATCTGTAGCTACCTCTTCTAAACTTGGGAATTCAAACCGTGTTACTAACAAGAACAAAATGTTGTTTGTAATAATTATATATTGTGTCATCAGCACAATGACCTTAAAGAGGTAATAGAAATCAGTTACTTTATGAAGGAAACACTTTTCTTTGCAGAATTGACACCTTGTTGTAGCCAATTAAACTCCTGCAAAAGTTGCAAAATGACTATTGCACCTTACCTTCAGTTCTGGATGAATGCTTTAGGCTGGAGTTCAAAGCAGCCACTGTAGTTTTCCAAAAATTGCTTTATAAACTTGTTAATTCTTAACTCAGTACACATAATATTCTGTGATGAGCATACCTTTCTTTTGAGATCAGAAGCACTATTTCATATTGATGCTTCATGATTTTGTCTCCAGAGATAAAGGAGTTTGCTTAAATTCATTTAATTCACTTAGGTTCATAACCCAGACAGAACCAGCTCTGGCAAAACTTCCTCTGCCTTATGCTCCTTATTTAGTAAATAGAACCTGCAGAATGCATTGCTATCTTCTCTGAAATCTTTGGCTTTACTGGACTAAGCTGGAAATGAGACATATAGATCAGATGAAGTCGGAAGAAAAAAAAAAATGTGCAAGAGAGTAGCTGCTTTTGGAAAGAAGCAAAAAGGGTTTTTCAAGCCAAGAAACTCTGCCTGTTAATAGCAGCACTAAATATCTATTGAAGCTTTGTGGAAAGTTTTGAAAGCTATTTTATTTTTAAATAAAAAGATGTTAAGCTTACATTAATTGTCTTGCTAGAAAAAAAAGACTGAACAAACAGAAATATAGCGCTGTATACATGTAGGAAATCTTGCCATTAACTGAGGTGTCTCTTACATTAGGCAGGTGGTACAGATTTAAGTTGTGTGTGTAGTGCATAACACAGTGCAACATGGTTCAGAATAAAAACTCTTGCAGCCTTAGTTCTGCACAGGCTAAATTCCCTAACAGATAAGTATTTCTTCCTGCACAGATGCACATGGCTTAGATAAAAAGTCCTTGCATCTATCCTTTCCTGGATCTAGTCACTGGTCCTTGGTGGCCTCCTCAGTTACCACCCACTCATTTACAGATCATTAAAACTAAAAGTGTGTATCTCTGTACATATTCACAGCTGGTGGAATTAGAAATTTTGATTGGGTTTTAGCTGCTTTGAAGTTATAGACCCCACTTTCCCCCATCCTCTTTAGGTAAACATACTGACATTGAGCTTGCCTTTAAGTGACTTTTTGGAGCTAGTCTGCAACATTCAGGGATCTCTGAATGCTGCTTGACAGAATAAAGCATAGAGAAAACAAGCCCTATTTCCATCCTAATAACACTTGGAATAAAATGCATCACAACAATGTTGAGTGTCCTGCTGCTTGATGGAATGTCAGAAAGACTTCAAAATTCAAAAGGACAAAAAAGCAATGTCAGAAGCCATAAGTGTGGGATGGTGTTTCAAATCATACATCTGCATATCCAATCCACAGAACTTTTGCAAGTGCCCAGTACAAACCTAGAAGGAATATTGCATTTAGCTGAGGCTTGTATATTACTGTGCATAGCTATTCTAAAAATACATGTCTACAGGCAATTCTGTCCTGCATGGGAAATTTTTCCTGAAAGTTGAAGCAAAATGGATTTGAGAAGATCATGTAACTTTACAAATAATCATAATGGGAGCAAGCACATGCTAAAAGAATAGCTCCATGCTACAGGCTTCTGATGGCAATAAATTCAGGAAAGTCCTGGAACATGAGATGCAGTATTAATCCCTTAGCAATGTTCTATTTTTGTTTCTACTTGTAGGTCTATGCCAATCTGCTCTTAAAAAGTGTTTTTCAAATCATACAAAACAGAAACAAGCAGGTTGTGATTCAAAGGTGTTTTGAGTAATATATAGATTAGATTTGCCAACAGCTACTGCTGCGAGGCAAAACTGTTTCCAGTCATTTATCAAGGCTTTTATGCGTAAAATCATAGAATCATATAATGGGTTTAGTTGGAAGAGATCTTACAGATGATCTAGTTCCAGTCCTTCCACTAGACCCAATTGCTGAAGGACCAATCCACCAGGTCTGGAACATTTCCAGGGATGGGGCATCTACAACTTCTCTGGGCAACATGTGCCAGCACCTCACCATCCTCACAATAAAGAATTTCTTCCTAATATCTAAGCTGAGTCTATGCTCTTCCAGCTTAAAACCATTGTCCCTTGTGCTATCACTACATGCTCTTGCAAAAAATCTCTCTCCAGCCTTCCTGTAGTCTTTCTCCATATTTAAATCAACCTTTTAAAACTAGAAGCCAAAAAGACATATAGATAAGTTTTAAGAAACATAAGTCCTGAGTCCCTGCTTATGAATCAGCCTAGTACCAAAGAATTTTTAATGGGGAATGACTCATGAGAAATCTCAAAAGATTGACTTCACTAACTTAGAAATAAAGATATACGTGAGAGCCAGGAAGCCCACGGACTGTCTGCATGCTTTAAAATCTGAGTCAGCAGTCTCTGATAAGATGAATGTGTTTCATAAAATTTTGGGCTTTGATCTGTAGCCTTGTGAATGGATTTCTTTCTTTTCACCCCCTAAATATTAACTTCAAGATGCAAGTTGAAGATCTGTAGCATGAAAGTTGATTGTAGCAGTAGAAAGTTGAATGCAGGGTAGAAGGAAAGGACGACTAAGATGCCTTAATTTTTTTAATTTCTATTGAGCTCTTCATTTGACTAATCTTACCACATCTCATTCTTCCTTTTAAGCAATCAGATTCCCAGAAATGTTGTCTTCCTTCCTCAGCTGAATTTTCTCCCATTGGTAGAAAAGCACCTGGAAAGAAAAAGTCCTGCCTTTGAATTAAAGTCTTTCTAAATACTGTGAAATTCTGGCAGCAGCATCTTGAACTTAAGAGTCACTTTGGAAGAGTAAATATTTTTCTTTTATGAAGTACAGGATTGCACTGGTCTTAGAAGTATGAAGGCTTTCAGGAAGCTGATCCTTACTGGAGCGAATTAGTAGGATTTTCAGTCTTGCTTCTCTTTCAGGCAATTTAACCTTTATGGTGCATGTATTTTATTTTAAATATTGCAAATGTAGTGAAACATATGAGAACAAGAGACCAACAGAGTGTTTACAGTCCTGAATCCTTTGAGATTTCCCATACAGATGTATTTTAGTCACTGAAAGTCATGGTAGCAATGCTAAGAGTAAAGTGCTCTGTTAAATCAGTGTCTAAATATATTTTGTGCTGGCTGAAAAGAAGTATTTCATTTATATGAAGAAATACACTTAGAGATACTCAAGTCTTTCACTTCCCTGAAACTGGAATGCCTAAATATGAGTACCTCTGCTTGACTGATTGGAGTAGGCTTCAGTTCAGGCTTTGTGCAAAGGCAATTTTTCTGGGAAAATACCTCTTAAAGAAACAGTAGTAGAATGCTGACTAGATATGTCTTCTGCAGCTCTGTGCTACTTTGAAAATGCCATGCTGGGGAACTTAGTGTACCAATTTCCAGTATTGGTAAGGCAGGATGAGACATGCCTTGCTCTAACAGTCCCATAAAAACTAGGAATCTACTAGGAGCCATGAAGCTCCTTTGAAAATATCTGCCTTGGTCATTTAAGTCAGTAGATTTCTACTTGTGTTTTTATAAAACAATAAACATGGCGTGCATCCCATCTGCCTTGAGCCTGTGTGTCTGTCCCAGCTTTTATAACACACATACTTTTTTAACAATTTTGCTTATCTTTGAAGTTCAATTAAATGGATTTATAGGTAAGAGGTGTCTTCTTGTGATCCTGTGGATTGGATCTTCTTGTTTGACTCCACACACACAGAGCTGAGGACTTAAATATCTGCATTTGGCCATCTTGCTTAGACTGCCTTTACTCTCTATGGAAAGCAGAAGTATATTATTCTGTCTACTTTCACTGTACATTTTAGGAAGAAATGATTCACTCCTTTTAAGGGCATCTTTCTCTCTGTTGTACATAACTACACTGCCAGCTTAATTTTATCATCAATTCTATGCAGTATGCATGTTTGCTTTTCTCTGCCTCTGGATACTTATCCTTTTTCCTTTTAATGATGGATTTTTTTCCTCTTGTCTCTGGCAACAGTCTTTTTTTTTTCTCTTTACAGAGTTTGACAAACATATTTTAGTGTAATCTATCTTGTAAATGGGGTCTTGTCAATATGAAAGCATTTTCCATGGGACAGACTGTTGTAAACTGCACAAAATGTGAGGTTCTTTCCAGCTGTCAGTCACTTAAAAGCTCGGGTACAGAAGCAACTTTTTTTTTTTTTTTTGACAAGAAGGGTGAGAAAGACTACCCCAGAAACTACAGACATGTCCATCTCACTTCAGTGCCTGGTAAACCCATGGAAAAGATTATTCTGGGTAGTATTGAAAAACACCTGGAGGAAAAGGCAGTCATCATTCACAGCCAGCATGGCTTCAGGAGGGGAAAGTACTGCTTGTTGGAACTGATTTCCTCCTACAGCAGGGTAACCCACCTAATTCTTGTTGCAAAGCCAGTTGATGTAATCATTTTGGACTTCAGCAAAGGTTTTGATAGTGTCTCTCAGAGGATCCTCTGGACAAAATGTCCAGCCCACAGCAGGATAAACACATCCTGGGATGGGTGAGCAACTGGCTCACAAATTGGGCACAAAGGGTAATTATAGTGAAGGGGGTTGACATCAGCCTCATGACCTGTCCCTAGTGAGGTTCCACAGCACTGCATCCTTAGCCCAGTTCTCTTCAACATCTTCATTAATGATTGTTGATAATTGCTGTTCGATCTGATGATTTCTTTGTCATATGCAGAGATTGTATTCTGAGATTTTTTTTAATGATTAAAATACGTTAAAAGTCAATGATATGACCCTAGATTCTAGGACTTGTTAAATATATATTCTACCTGTTATGACTTTGTTGAAAATCATCTCCAAGACAGTATTTTTGATCATCATTTCAAGGTATCTGCTTTCACAGTCCTGCACCCCTTGTAGGAAATCAAGCAGATCTGCACCTTGACCTGTCTGAAGTCTGATTCCGAGAACAGTTCTTCATAGACAGTAGGCAACTGGATTAGCAAGGAACCAGTCATGACTTAAAAGTGCTCTTATTCTTCCTGAGGGTTCCTCTTGAACCAAATAATGGGCTAATAGGTTATAAATCAAAGCAATATAGATAGAAATAGAGAGGCTTTATGTTTATTATTTACTTCATTGTGGAGGGCAGCAGGATAGAACAAGGAGAAAAATGAGAGGAATACTGTGAATCACTCCTTTGTGCTGCTTTAGACCTATTCAAGTAAATTATTTCATTAACTTTTCCATAGGAAAAGAATAATTAGTATTACTGACAATAGTTGAAAGCATAGAAAAGTGCTATGGCAGGAAAATTGCTGTGATCATGAGGGAATTGTCATTTTCTAGAATACATAGGTTTGTTCGTAACCTGATTTGGCTTGTCATTTCAGCCTCACTGCAGCTATAATAATTCATTTATAGCCATGGTGTGTATTTGTTGATAGGACTAAGTGGACTGTGGAGCAAATGACACTCAGTGCCATGAAGAAGATACTTGGGTGGATTTTGTTCTATCCAGGACCCTTTTCATTCCTTACTTATATCAACACGTCTAAGAGTTCTGGGAAGCCAGTTACAAAGGGTTCCTATTATCAGTTTTATTTTCTAAGGTCCCAAAAGCATTCTTGATCTTTGCCCGAGACTGCTTCCATTTTGTGTACACTCCTGATTCCTCTCCTAGTTCTAGATCTAGCAAATTACTTTCAGACACTGGTCTCGCCACCGAGTGGCTTTTGAGAAGCACATATTTGATTAAAGTAATATCATAAATATCATAAAAAATGATGATGAAAATCATACTGAGAGCCCTTCCAGATCATCCATTGGGTCAAAACCACTCCTGACCAATGAATCTTCAATTCATATTCAAATTTTCACTTGAATACATAAAAATTGTGCAAGAAAGGTGCAATTACATTCTCTTCAACAGAACATTCCCATGCACATTCATATACAGAATACATATAAACTATCAGAATTACAGCATATGAGATCCCTAATAACCTTAAATTATAGAATTACTTATGCGTGATATTTTTCCAATGTGAAGATGAATTTAAATTAATGTTATAATTAATTTAAACAAAGGTATTCTTTAACATGTTCTTTTATCCCTAATTTTCATGAAAAAGCATTTTATGTGCCCCAGACTTTTGCAAATAATAAGTAGCAGCTAATTTATTTAGTTAAAAGCTGTGACTAATTAATTTTCAGCACTGGAAATGGATATTAGAAACTAAGGCACAACATTTAAGGAATATATCAGAAGATACATATATGTGTGTTATTTTAATTTTGTTACAGTTGAGGATAGGGGGCCTTTTGGAGTTTGCTTCTCACAAAATATACCCATGCATATAAACATAATCTACATAAAAACTTTACAAGTCCCATCTTCATGTTAGTGCTACAGCTTTCATATATAGACATACATGTAGGCTTCTTAATTAAAACATTCTATGGACACATGAATTAGTTCCTAAAATCTGTATTCTTTCCAAATTAGGTTTGCAGAAGACTTTTAACTCAATTGTTGGTGCAATGCATGAGATTTTTAATTTTGCCTTTAAGAAGTTAGTTTGATAATTTAGTGTAAAATTAAGTGAACAATAAAGTACCCTACAATCTTGCAATATGGGTGAGTTGATGCTTGTCAGAGCAGGGTGTGAAGGCCTCAGAAGGCACCAGAACTACTTCACTCTTTCTAGAATCAGAATTATTTTGAATCCCAACACCAAACACAAGCATCACAGAGGATGCAGAAAAGACTCCCCAGAAAACCATGGTCAAACATCTGTGGGGAGGAGATTCAGAACAGGCTTTTGAAACAAAGCAATTATTTTAGGAAAGAAAAAGATACTGCACTTACTGAATGCTAAAAAATTGAAGGATATTCAGGTAAGAAATTTTCTGAACATTTTGAAAAACCTACTCTGCCTTTAGTTCTGGCTTAGGAGTTAGGTATTTTAAATTTAAATTGCATCTCTGTGGTATGTTTAGTAATTATAACAAAGTGATTTCTTGGCACTAGTTTAGCCTTCAGTCTGATGGCTTGGCTAATAAAAATATTTATTCTTTGGTACAAATGAACTTTTAGAAAGATATTTTTAGACTAGGTAATGATATTCTACACAATTACACATGCAGCTGTTTGACATCTTTAATGTCAGTAAATCTTTCAAGATCTCACCTTCTTCCCCTATCTCAGCTTGTAGACAATTTTTCAAGGCCAGAATGGTCTGTCCTGTTCATCTGTAGTAGAATCTGAAACACAATGAATCAGTGCTTTTACATACAGAAGACCTAAATACAAGTGAGACATAGAGAGAAAGCAATACCTGGAAATCAGAGACATGATGATTACTTTTGAGATTAACTTGGAGAGAAGAAAGGAATGAAAGATGAACACAAGCTGAAACCACACAGATGAACACGAACACATGAGATTTAAATATTTTACTTAATCTCTTGAGAGTCTAAAAAAGGAAACAGACTTCAACAGCAGTGACCTGCAATGTTATCACCCCAACTCAGTGGAACAGGATTGCCTCAGATGTTGAACAATGAACACTACTGAGAAGTTTATGTGAGCTTGAGTTCACATTAAGTGTTCTTGAGAAGGGCTGCAACCCTATTAAGTGTTTCAGAGACAGAATTTAGCTGCTGAAGTTGGGGAGGATGGTCATCAAAGACCCTGGCTGGGTTGCTCAGGTGTGCTATGCCTGCAGGGCCAGCACTTCATTAGCTGGCTCCTGGCTCTCTAGATGCTGCCTCTGTTAGCAATGGAAGTTTCCTCGCCTCTTCCTCTCCTGAGGGAAAGCCATCATGGGTAGGGATGGTGAATAGACTTTTCCTATCAAACCTTGGTGGTCAGAATTTTTAATGGAGATTTTAATAAACACTCTTCTATGGAATTTATTTGATTTGGATTACATTTCTTTTAACAGGTATGACATTTTAAGCATTTTTTCCCCCACGCACTGCTTTTCCACTCAGCACAGGTGTGAAACCTGGAACAAATAAAACAAAAACAAAGAGACTGCAATATTATGAACAAGTAAGAAAGAAATATATGCTGTGTGTCATTCAAGGTTTCAATGTCAAATCAAACTCTCTCTAGACTATTCTTTCACATGAAACCAGAGAATGACTGGAGAAATCCAAAGGAAAGTCAGTTCTCTTTGGCAGCCCTGGCGAGAACACAGCTTTGTTCATATGTCTTGGCTAATACTTTTAAGCTTCTTCTGCTGATGTATTTCAAAGAACAAAATACTAACCCAAGTCAGTGCATCAGAGTAAAAGTAGAATGTGTGCTCACTTCATATCTCCCAACAAAGCAAATACTTTAAGACCAGTAAGAGTGGTAATGGCATTTTTACATGCCATCTAGGCTTTAATCTGCAAAGAAGGCTGTGAAAGTAACACAACTGCAAACATTGAAAAAGAATAAAGGCTTTTCCTCCTCTCCCTTCTCCAAAGTTAGCAAGAGAGTAGCAGCTAACAAGCAAACAGTCTTTTTTAGTGCTAGGCCCCACAGAGATCTCCAGGCTACAGCCCGTGCTTTTCTTCTTGGAAGTGAACCAAAGTGCTGCAATTCATGCTAGCTGAAGGGCTGCATTTCACTCAGGTCAAGTAGCTCAGGAATCTACATTACAACAAACCCCAAGTGGAATTATGCTTCTTCCAGAGTTAAATGTGAGATGAAACCATGCTGATATACCTGGTTGGTGAATCTTCTACATTTGAAGTAGATGTGGAATGGGAAGCAAAAGCAGAGCTTCAGAAAGCTGGTGTCCAGTAAGCTGATTGAGAAATTAAAGAATAAATAAATTAAGCTTAGCTCTGCTTCATATTATATACAGACAATTTGTATAATGCAAATATGCACAAATGACTGTTCCACTACATGCTGCATTAAGATATTGCTTCTCAAACTTTTCCTTAATTGCATTTTGCTTAGTATGCTGTCACTTGCATTAACAATAATATCGCATCAGGAGATTTTTTTTCCTCATAATGAACATTTGCATAAAAATGTTTATAAAAGATGTCTGAAGGGTTCACAATGACCAAATGTCTCTGAAAATAGCATGACATGATTTTGAATGAAAGCTGTTTAAAGTAGAGTTGAAATGAAACACATTATATCATACTACACCATACTATAAATATTTGCACTGAGAATGCTATTTTTGCTGTTCTATCTTTACTAAATGAAACATCCACAGAATCACAGAATGGTTTGGGTTGGAAGGGACCTTAAGGATCAAACCCTTTGCCAGGAACAGGGACACCTTCCATGAGACCAGGTTGCTCAAGGACACACCCCTCCTGGTCTGGAACCTTTGCAGGGATGGGACATTCACAGCTTCTCTTGGCAATCTGTGCCAGTGCCTCACCTTCCTCATATCAAAGAATTTCTTCTAATATATAATCTAAACTTACTCTCTTCCATATTAATGCCATAATTCCTTGTGCTATCACTGTATGCCCTTTTAAAAAGGCCTCGTGTCTCTCTCTTGCAGGCTTCCTTTAGGTACTGGAAAATACTATAAGGTCTCCCTAGAGCCTTTTCTTCTCTTGGCTTAAAAGCTCCAACTTTCCCAGCTATCTACACCTGAGAGGTGCTCCAGCCCTCTGATCATCTTAACAGCTCTCATCTGGACTCCCTCCAACAATGCCATTCAAAATTGTTTTCATGCTTAAATGAATTACCTCAAAATAAGGATTATATTACATCTTTTTCCTGAGGTTCCATTTATGCTTTAAAAGTATGCTTCTGTACACAGACAGAAACACATGCTTTCCTATTAACAGCTTTAAGTTAAATTTGCCTCTATTTAATGTACTGTTGAATGTGATTTAATGAATCGTGACTGAAAAGTAGACTTCCGGGGATATGTCACTGTCAACACATTCTGTCTCTCTGGCATATTGTCATCAGTGATCATGCTTACCCTGGATGAATGGTCTTATGTTCTTCTCTAACACATAATTACTGATCTGACATGCAAAGTTAACAGAAAAAATAAACATATAGCAACTAAAAAATGATGGGACTTGTGGTAGTTCCTGCCATGCCATGCCATGTATTCCAGTTCCTTTTCCTGACTACTCATTTGTCAGCACTGCTGATTTCTTCTAAATTAAATTATGAGGTATTTGAAATGTGAAACATGAGTCTACTGTCTGGAATTAACTGAAGTCCTTTATAAATTATAGATCTGATCTGAAGTAGGAAGACATCAAATAGTTGAGGATAGTAATGCATTTCTGTGGTTTATTAGATTGCTGGGTGTGTACCCATACAGGAATTGTTAGAGCTAGAAAGCACCTGTTGAAGTCCAAGGAAAAGATCCTTCTTTTTCCAAGTGAAATCAACTTTATATCTACTATAGAAATGGTTTCATATTCTAAGATATGCTGTGCTATCCTTTCACTAGAGAAAAAAGCCACTGACCACATCAGCTGGAATATAGTCAGATTGAAGTCTGAATGGAAAAAAAAAACCTGAACCGTTTCAGTGAGAATATTTGACCACAAAAATTTCAGATTTCCATGTCATTTATTCACTAGTGCATCTTTGCATGTAAAACCAGAAGTTTTCTACAATTATGTCCCCAACTCCAAGAAGCCTAGATTCCATAAGAATGACACCCACAATTGCTTAAAAATTAGGAAATCTTTACAGTTAGAATCCTGTAGGACTCTGTTTCTCAAAACATAAAAAGTGTTTAAGAAAAAAATTCACAACTTGGTAAACATACCAGAGTGTAATCATTCTGACTGTCACAATTAGTCATTCCTTAAGACAATATCTTTGGCAAAGAGTAAAATAAAATTATGTAGTTATTTCTAATTATCAAAGCTGTTTAACTCAGAAGAAAGAGAATCTGTAACACTTGCTTTTCCAGTCCTGTCAAAATCAGTGGTTCAACTCCAGGGTTTTGATCAACCGTTATTCCATTATTTTCAATATTTCAAAGCAAAATTTGCATTTTTAAGTCAATATTTAGGTTCCTAGTGGACTATGAATTCTAGTAGTAGGAACTGAATTTTCACAAATCATGTCAGGTTAGTTAGATTTTCAACATCTGAGAAATTAATTGATTTATCTGAAAAAAATATTTGCAAAGAAGTTATGGTGGGTTTTTTTCAGGACTTGTTTACATGTGTTTTACAAACCCAGAAGATGATATAGTAGAGAACAAACTGATCTCATGCAGATTTCAGTAAGACTGCTCCATCACCTGCAGTGAAATGTCCCCGATACGTGCCAAAGCAAGACATGAACCAGGCTGAATTTTCAAAGTCCATCACTGCTCATCATTGGCCTCTCAGTGCTTCTGTTCCTTCTTGTCTAGTCAAGCATCTGTTACCAGCACAAGCTCAAAAGGCTTAATGAATCATGCATTTTTTGCTTTTTATCCAAGATTTTCATGCACAAGTTTTTGACTTGATCATCTCTGTATGCTTGTTTTTATTTCACCTTATTGTTTAACACACTCTTGCTGCTTTTGTCTGACAAAGGCTATAGGGCACTCAGTCAAAATGATGAAGAATATTAGAAAGAAGAAATCCTAGCACGTAAAGATAATGGATCTATGGAAAATCAGAAGAGCTATTATAAAGAAAAAGAAAAAAAGAAAATGAGAAAAAAAAGGAAAAAAAACCAGTACTCCCTCCAAAAAGCACAAAATCCTCTAGAATTTGCTTTATTATAACCTTGAGTTTGATCCAATAGTCTGGTCTTTCAGTGAATGTCTATGCACCCAGAAACAGAACAATGTAGCCAGCAAATGAATGCTAATACCTTTTCTGTTTGATTTCTGGTGTGATGCTCTTGAAATCAAATGGCTGTGGTGGGCAGCTTTCATTCTGAGTGACCCTGTTTGCACATATGGCTGTCTGGGCATGGCCTGGGGATATAAGATCTAATGTGTACTCAGGTCCTTTCATTTCTGTCAGAAATATTAAACATTTTTTTGAGAAAAATTGAAAAAGAAAATAATATCAGAATATCTTGCTGAAACATTTTGCTATTCTTGATTTAACTTCTTTTTTTTTTTTTTTTTTTGAAATAGCATTTTCTTGAGGATTAACCCTTTATGTTTTGCTGTATATTTTAAGATGAGGGAGTTTAAAATATTTAGTGGTTCATGTAAACATTCAGCACAGATCTAATATAATCCCAAATATCTTGATTTTTGAGGGTCTTTTTCCAGTTTTGTTTTGAATATAAAAAAAAAGCTCTGTGATTTAGATAGTGGTAAATTCTGTTTACAGAGAGAGAGCAGGAAAGCAAGTGTTCTGCATGACTGTGCAAAAAATAGGAATCACAGAACAAAGGTTTATGTCTTAAATTATGTGGAATGTGTCCTGGAATTTCTTTTTCATCGGCTGCTCATCTGACCCCGAACAAGATAAGTGAAATGATTTTGCAAATTTTAACACATAGCCTTATTGCATATTTTGACTCACCAAAAGAATGTCTTGTTTTTTATTTTTTTGACATACCTAATTATTAACACATCAGTAGATATTGTGACTAAAATCTGATTAATATTATTAAATACACATTGAATGTATATGAAAATGTGCCACTTGGCAGTATGTTGTTGGAATCATAGTCCTGAATTTAGACACGCCAGAAATCACAGAAATTAACTGCCATGAATAAATATGGTCTTTTGATTCTTGAACTTATGTCCCTTATAAATAGCAAAGTGCTTGGGCTTCCTTAATCTGACTGAAATAGAAATGAATGTAACATGCAGTACTACATGTACTATATAGTAACATCTGAATATTTCTTTGACACTAACTTTGATTCAAAATATCTTAGTGAGAAATGGATGTTTAAACAAACCCACCCCAGCGTGAGGAAAAGAATCTGTAAATAGCTTGTAGAAATAAAATCAATGTATATAAATAGAAGTACTACATGATAGTTTAAACAAATATTTCTTTGAAAAATAATTGTGCTGACTAGATCATGAACGTTTGTAGTTCATGATTTACTGATTGGCTGTTGTTGAGCTCTGTGCTTTTGGTTTCAGTGGACTTTTCATCCCCTCTATCTTATATCTTGAAGGTACAAACCATTGTTTATTCTGGATATACTATATGATAAAACATTTTTGACATGTAGTCCAAACATCCCATGAAAGATAATCTTTTTAGATTGTGGGAGGTCTTTTTGCTGCTACATGTTTTGATTCAGAGTAATAAATGAAGGATGTGTAACAGTGTGTGGGGATGCACTGGGACTACAAAGAAGTATCTTTGTAATAACATACCTCATGGAAGGTTCAGAAATTGTCTGGACGCTGTTGTCTTCATGGTTTTGGGTTTAGAGGGGTGAGGTCTGAAGGAGTGGGTAGGAGAAATACATTTTTAGAATTAAAATTTATCTATTTTCTGTAATATCTGTATTTTCAGGACAGAGTATTAAAAAAACAAAAACAAAAACTCTGAGGTTCAAATTTTCACAAGTGGTTTTATTGGTATAATATTTTTCCTTTTGTATGCTAAAATAAGCACTATAGCACTGATCTCAAAGAGTGCTTAATCAAATAATGTATGTATGATTTTAAATATTGTTTTTTAGATAATTCAAGAAATGAACATTACTGAGGTGTTGTGTTATGTGCTAGAAGTAACTTAGAGGACCAAAGACTATAAAATAGTGTGGTCCATTTAGGAAAAACATAGGTCAGTGAAATCAAGAGAAACTGATGATCTTGGGTGATGGTAGATGAGAAGCTTGATGTGACTCAGCTAGGTCAAGGTGCAATGGCTTTAAACTGACAGAGGGTAGTTTTAGATATATGGAAGGAATTTTTTACTGTGAGGGTGGTGAGATACTGCCACAGGTTACCCAGAGAAACTGTGGATGCTCCATCCCTGGAAACGGTCATGGTCAAGTTAGATAGTGCTTTGAGAAACCCAGTGTAGTAGAAGATGTTCCTGCCAATGTCAGAGGGATTGGAACTAGATGATCTTTAATGTGCCTTCTAACCCAAACCATTGTGTGGTTCTATGATGATCTAATACTTTAAAGTGTAAAAGTAAAGATTCTGATAACTACTGCAGTGAAATTTTCAAATGAATGTATGAGAAGTCCAATGAAATCGAAGCTGCATTGCAATTACAAGATCTATATTTCATCTGTGAAAAGAGCTGCTGAGAGTGGGCTGCTGTGCAGTTAGCTACCAGGGAAGGGTGGGTGGAAAACCAGCACAGAACAGAATGTCTATGAGGTTGAGAAAAACTATTGTGCCTTAAGAATGATCACTGGAGGAAAAGACTGTGAAATGTAAGGAAGTTGAAAGAGATCACTGTGTAATTGTGGGGCTCAAAAAAACAACACATAAGGCAGAAAATTAGGTGGCAAATATATTTATTCAAGCTCACAGTGATATTATCAGTAGTTTCTTTTATACAAGTAATTTATCTTTCATACATTCCATTGTTTAATCTAAACGTTTATTTCAAAGTGGTATTACCTTCTTTGTGTAGCTTTATGGCATTCCAACTTCATAGTGGCATTATCCTGATCACCCCTCAGTCTGTGATCACTTCAGGATGTGTTTTGTTTGAATGTTCTGGAAAATGAGGGGTTTTGGGTCAAGACTATTCAAGAGAAAGAGCATATACCATAAATAGATGCAGTCTTAAAAATGGTCTGGCAATTATTTTAAAATAAGCATTTCCTGAAGAAAAATGTGAAAAGAATTTGCAATTCTGAATCTTGATTTCCAATCCATATTCTAAATCTGAGGTTAAAAATTTGTTGCCTTACAGGATACACTCCACCAGGGTTTTGGGGGGAAGTGAGAAAGACATTTTTGTTATGGATGATATCCCTCTTGTCCCATGAAAAATCTAGTAGACATAATATTTATCTGGATTTATTATAAGAAAGAAAAATGTATTAAAGCTGAAAACACAGAATCCATATAATCATAATTAGTTATAATAGCTATACATTTGCATTTTTTTGAAGTATTGGTTCCAAAAATAAACTACTCCCTTTCAATCTTGAACATCATCTCTGCCATAAGCCATTATATTATTGCACCTTTCTTGGTACCAATAGTGCAAGGGATATTTGAAGCAGGAAAATAAAACCCTTTATTATAATAAAGGGTAAAAAAGAAATAGTAACTTACTGTTCCACATTACAAACCTGAATATATAACTGTGACTATTTTTAAGCTCACTATTCTTCAAATTTATATAAAACAAATTTTTTTACATTCAAAACTTAATTCATGGGAATAATTTCCAAGAAATAGGCATTAATTCTCTTAAAACAGACTCTTGAAGTGTATGGAAGGAGCAAACCACCAGGAGTTTTGCCTGCACATCACATGAATTTTACTTTGCCTGCAACATTTATAAACTTCTAGTACACTTTGTGTCACTCTCTCCTCCCCAGGTCAAGGTGGGAAAATACTTAGTGTATGTCCATCTGAGCGAATTGATGTTTATACACTATGTCATATGCCATAGTGGGCAGCTATAAATAAATGGATTTTAAAAGAAATCTGCATGAAGCTAAGGGTCAAATCCAAAAAAAGGATTTATGTGCCTTAAGAAAGATTTGGAAGAAATTAGTTCCTTATTGATCCTGAGAACTGCTAAGCTGCATCTGTTTAACTACAAAGATGGTTAAAAAACTGTATTATCATCTATTTTTGAACACTGCATGTCACCAGATGCCATGGTCTTGTTCTATATGTGCCTCAATTTGACACAGTGATTGTGCCATTGAGTGTTTAATTCATGCTTAGTACCTGGTGTCTGATCATCAAATGTCTTTGGACCCTTCAAGATAGGAAAAGAACTGTGACTTTCTCTTACAGGAATCAGCTGAATCAGAGCATAATGTTCTCTCATAGGATTATAAAATCATAGAATTCTGTAATAGATTGGCTTGGAAGGGACCTTAAAGCTCATCTAGTTCCAACCTCCCTTGGTGTCCCAGGGACTCCTTCCACTTGACTAGGTCACTCAAAGCCCAATCCAACCTGGCCTTGAACATTTCCAGAGATGGGGTATCCACACCTTCTCTGGGCAACCTCTGCCAGTGTCTCCCCACCATCACAGCAACAAATTTCTTCCTGATATTTAATCTAAACCCATCCTCTATTGATTTAAAGCCTTGCCCTATCACTACATCCCCTACATGTAAAAAAGTTCCTGTACAGCTCTTTTGAGGCTCCCCTTTAGGTCTCCAAAGATGCTATTAGGTCTTCCCAGCGCCTGCACCAGGCTGAACAACCCCAATTCTCTCAGCCTGTCTACACAGGAGAGCTGTTACATCCCTCTGATCATCTCTGTGGCCCTATTTGGGACTCACTCCAGCAGGTCCACGTCCTTCTTATATCATGATCTCTTCTCTGTCCATAGTAATATTTATAAAAAATGTCTCAGTTTCAGAGGAAACTAAGGAAAATTTTCCTGGGCTAGCTAGCCTGGTGAAGAGATCAGACACTGAGGAGGAAACAAAAGTGACCTAGAAATAACTCAGAGGGAATTCATGCTGCTCTGCCCGTCTTCACTAGGTGCTGTAACGCCCAAGCTACTGTGGAAAGGGCAGCTGCAACATTTCAGATAAGGTTTTAAGAGAGCAACCTTTGATTCATTTGAAAAGAAAAGGAATGCACTTAAAGCTCCACAAGAAAGGTCCATGGGTGAATACCTAGGCAAATAAAATGTTTCCTCACGGTCCTGCCTATCACATATTGGATGGGAAAATTGGTGTCCCACCCACCAGTTTCAAGGCAGCCAGATCTGATTAACTGTAGAGAGTCCATTGCCCTGTTGTCCACTTGGGTGCAAGATCCTACTTTATTGCTTAGAAACCTTCATTTATATGTAATTGAAAATATCTGCATTTCAGTTTTTAACTCCATTTTCATCTACCATCTGATGGCAGTTGCTGATTTAGAGTTTTGTCTTGGCCTACCTCAGGTTGGTTCTTTAACAGAACCTGTAAAAACATGGTGCTGTTTTGTGATAACATTTTCTCAATGGCATTTTTTCTCCCTTAGTCACAATGAAACCTCAAAGAATATTCTGTTTCTGTTGGATTTTAATCAGAAAATAAGAGCAAGAAATTTGATGTACTGTTTTTGAGGACTTTTATTCAGGCTGGCAATTCCTCCAGTGCCTAACAAACTTCAAGGGTATCAGTGAATGTGTACAAGATGGCTCAGCCATTTCCTAGGAAATACACACAGATAGAAATATGCAGAAATGAGCCTTTTTATTATATTTTTGTCAAAGTTTTTGTTTTGGTCCTTGGCAATCAAAACTGCATGCTAGATAATTTCAAAATTATCTCTTGTCACAACAAAAGATATATCAGAAACAAATCAGCCTGATTTCAAAATGTTTTTCCTACTCTTCTCTTCCTGCATTAATGGAGCTCTCTCCACCTTCTACAACTTACCTACATTTGGAAAAAATCACTTACAGCATAGTTACCCAATTCAATCAACATAATGCTTCTGATACAGAAACAGTGTCATGAAGACCCATTTTAAACTCTTAATTTGAAATTAGTACATCTTCTATTGCTATACTAGAAATCCAAGAAATTTAGAAAATTATTCAAGATTTTGATATCTTCATCACAGATATTTAAAAAAAAAAAAAAAACAGTTCAGCACTCGTAAAAGAGACATGCCCAAATTCCAACCTGGGCATGGCACACCCGTGAGCACTGGTTGCATTGGCAGAAAAGTATAAAATGTCAGAAAGACCATAAAAAGCTTTATTTAGTCAGAAATGTGTTTTTGTGTTAATCCAGTTTAAGAGCCTTTTTTGAATTTTGTGGAAGCAACAATTAGATGGAAAAAATAGGAGCTTTCATCTCTGAAGTGCATATAATTAATCACTTCATTTCCTTTCTTCCTCTCCTCTGTTGCCACTTTATGTGAATATTGAAATAAATCAATTCCAAAAGTATTTTTAACTGCATTAAAAATAATGCTTGAATAATGCTTCATTATTTAAACATTCAGTCTAACAAACATCTGGATGGAAAAGGGCATTTCACAAAGCACTACAGATGCAGAGGTGAAAATAGATGATGACAGATAAGTATGAAGAATGTAATTGTAATATTTTAATTACCTCTAAAGTGTAGCTGTCTTTTCCTGATGGTGGACTGGTATGCAGGTAAGTCAATGAGATAAATTTATTTCTAACTGCTCCAAAAGTTTTGCTGCAAATTTAAGCAATATTAAATAAAATATTTACAAAATGCCTCATAATACAAAACATAAATATTGTATGTGAGCATGCCATAAAAATTTATGCAAAAAAAGACAAAATTATAATGCATTTTGTTGAAAGCAATAATTTCTTTTTCATACAAAAGAAATTGACAAATTCAGAGTACTAGTTCACAAATTGAGAATGAACAGCCCTTTACAGATGAAACAAAAATACACTCAAGTAAAAGAAAAAGTTTATTAGGCAGTTTCCAATTACTTTTTCTCATGCCTGGAGTAAAAGAGAGGAGACTTCACTGCTCTCTATAACTACCTAAAAGGAGGGTGTAGTAAGGCTGGGGTCTGTCTCTTCTCCCAGGTAACAAGTAATAAGATGAGAAGTATATGCTTGGATACTTGTGTATCCAGGTATCCATGCTTCTAGTTTTATTGTTTTTTTCATTGCAAAGTCAGTTGGGATACAACGTAAGGGCTTTCTATATTTTAAGGGGTTTGGAGCTTTCATTAGCCTAGCCAGATCTGAGGTGTATGTGGGTGAATGAACTCTGTGGCACAAACTTTGCCAATGAGATAAGGCAATAAAACTCTCCTAACCTGGCAGGTTGGTTCATTTGCCTAAAGAAAAGGCTGCTGAATTACTTCCTACTCTCTGCTAGGCAATCTCTTCTGTTACTGTCATCTGGAAATATATTATCTTCATGTTGCAAACAGATTTGTTTGAGAATATGCTCAGGTGGGTTGAATAGGTCTTCAAGGTCTACTGGAAGAAGGATGGACTATATGCAGATGATGGGTATATCTTAATGGTAGGCATTAATCATTAAGCTTTCCCACTAAACTTTTCTCTAGAATATTTTTTTTCATGTAAGGCAGTATCTTTACTCACTTTTGTGATATATCACAGGGGAACTGTCTCAACAGGTTGTTAATGCTAAATCTATCCTAATGGAGTTTAATTAAAAACTATATTTTGCAGCTTTAGTTAAAAGCAAACACAATGGTGCTTCCAATCTTGACTAGCCCATTAAGCCATACAGGTCATAATACATTCTTTTTCAAACAACTATGATGTTTTATTTTGATCTATAATTTATTTACTTTGGTTTGAAAATACTTGTTACACTATAACCAGAACTCAGTAAGATAGCCCACAAGTAAAGTTAAATAAGAAAGAAAAATGAAATATAATGCTCAAAAGTCTTTTTCTTATCTTCAGAGTGGGTACACTAGAAAACATAATTAATGGGCGGGAAAACAAGAGAATTGTTATTTTTTATGAGTATAAATAAATCCCTTCTTCCTTAAAATCCCTTTCAGTCACTTAAATTGAATATTTCATAAGAACCCTTGTCAAATAAGAAAGTACAAAAAGAATATTTCTAAAGGTATGACATATATTCATGCATACTTAAAATAGATTGAAATACATAATAGTGAGGAAAATACATTGCAGTGAACACAATAAATGTTTTGATAAAAACTCTACACCGTTACACCACAAAGCACAAAATACTAAATAATGGATATGACAGTAAATCACAACCCTAAATTGTATCTAGGTGAATATAATAAAAAGAATTCTGGCAGTAAATTTAAAAAATAAATAAATTAAGAATAAGATCTGCTTTAAGACTTTGTATAAGAAATTCCATCAGTAAAGAATAAAGTGAAATCTAGTCATATATATTTAACTTACTATTCATAGAAACCAAGTTGGGTGTGGCTTTAAGCTGTGGGAATTTTGTCCTTTTTAATTTTTGATCAAATATCCATTCCAGATGCATAAAAGTAGTTAATATCATTCTCACAATATGAGGCTGGAAGAGGTGGCTAATTAATACACTTAAGCATTTGATAAATGCATTTTTCTGAACATACATACATGCATTTATAATTTTTGAAAATGCATAGTGAAAAATTCAGACAATAAACCATGCTATTTATTTCAGAATTGAAGTACATAATGTCATTTAAATGTATTAGTTCTTCTTTTATGTTTCCTTGAAAAATGTTTTCTCTCCTACCCCAGTTTCCAGGATTCATAGAATCATAGAATATCCTGAGTTTGAAAGGATCCACAAGGATAATTGACTTCCCACAAGGCAACTTGAAAAATTGGGTACATTCTAATATTTTATATCCATTCTATATTTTGGAAATCAAGATGCACACAGTACTTGCGGTGAGGCTGCAACAATGCTGATTACAATGGTAAAATTCCTTCTTCCAGCTGGTTAGCTATACTAGGCTTAATGTACCACAGGATACAGTTGGCCCTTTGGCCATCAGGGCACATGGCTGACTCGTACTGAGCTTCCCAGAACTTCTTTCTGCAGGTTGCACTCCAGTCTTTTGCCCTCAGTTTATACCTGCATCCAGGATTACACCATCCCACGTGCAGGATCTGGCATTTGCACTTTTTAAAATTCCTGTGGTTGGTGACTGCCCAGCCCTTTAATCCATGAAGGTCTCTCTGTAAGGGCCTCTCTACCCCTGAGGAAGTCAGTAAGTCCTCCTAATTTAGCTTAGTTGACAAGCTTAGTGTGCATTAAATTCCAGCATCTAGGTCTGATAAAAATGTTTATAGGAACTTACCATAAAATTGAGCCCTGGAGAACACCACTAGTGACTTGCTACCAACCAAAAGTTGCCTTATTTTCTGCAACTCTTTGTGTGAGTCAACGCAGGTGACTGCTGACAGCTGAGACAAACACAAATTTGTGACTAGAATGGATAGAGTAAATTTATTTTTGTTATCTTGTTAACCAGGTAAAGCAGTACCTAGGCAGAGGCTCACAAGCAGACACACAGGCTCTGTTAGACAGAGTCTGTGCTAGAAGATTCCTGGCCTGCTGTTCACACAGACTAATCAAGAGTTATTCCCAATTGCAAGATCACTTGAGCAATTTCCAATCTCCTCATCAACCTCTGCTTTTTTCCTCATCAGCCCATGTCTCCAAACACTTTTCGGATCCAACTCTTCAGCCAGTTGGTCACACATTTTATTGTATACATGACTGGATAGTTTTATAGAAGAATACCATAAAAGAAAGTATAAAAAGCCTTTCCAAAAACAAAGAAACAAATAAAACCCAAAACCCAAACAAACAAAAACCCCAAAAAAACAAAACAAAAACAACCAAAACCCCCAATAAAACAAACAAAAAATACCAAAAAAAAAAAAAAAAAAACAAAAAAACAAAAAAACAAAAAAAAAAAAAACAAACAAACAAAAAAAAAAACACAAAAAAAAAAAAAAAAAAACACCACACCTCTCTGGTACCTTCTCCTTATCCATTAGTCAGGTAACCCTGTCATAAAAGTGAATTAAGTTAGTGAAGCATGATTTTGCCTTCATGAACCTATGCTAACTTTGAGTGATGACTGCATTGTCTTTCAAGTGTTTTTCAATAATTCCCCCAACTATCTTCTCCATAATTTTTCCAGGCGCTGAAGTGAAACTGACAGATAATTACCAAGGTCTTCTTTCTTGCCCTGTTGGAGATTCTAATAACATTTGCTAGCTTCGAGTCATCTGGAACTATTTCATTTTCCCAAGACCATTGATAAATAACTCTTTTTGTTGTTGAGGTCTCTCAACAACATCAGCCAGATCTTTCAGTATACTGGGATGAAATGTCATTATTTCCAAATTAAACCATTAAATGTTAGAAAAGTATTCTAGTTGTGGTACTTAATTTGATCTTGTTGAGGAAACTGGACAATTCTACTCTTATCCCAACCCCAAATATTTATTCTTTTATCTGTAGTATTAGAAAGCTGCAGGCAGTACAAGTACTACAGGTACATCCAACCCATCAGGATATACCTAAATAATTTCTGACAGAAATACATCTAAAACAAAGTGATCTAGACTCTCCAAGCTCATCAGAAAATCTATAGTTGTACTATGATATCTTTAGTACATCTTTTCCTTTGTATCACCCACATATTTCTGGTAAAAGTTAAAACCTAAATATAAGTAATGCTTCACAGTCCTCCAACATTTTTTTGAGTAGGCAGCTATCATTAATGCAGTTCCTGTAGGCACCAAAGAGCATCAGATGCTGAGCATCTCTTAAAATAAATCCATCCCATGTTCAAAATTGACACAAAATTCACTACCAAACTGCAATAACCAAATAAGTAGTTTTCATTTACTTAGTAGTAAGATTTCACTCCACACTTCTACAAGTCTACATATCTAGTGAGGTAGTGGAATATTGAAAGAGATCCGTTGTACACATGCAGTTTTGGAAGAATTGACTAAGGTACATATCTTATTAATGCTGCCTTTTAGCTCCTCAGATGTTATTGCATAGTGAAAAACTTGGCAAAAACTAGGGAATCTGCTATGGGTATTACCCAACCCTTTTTGTGGAAATGATGAGTATTTAAAATGAAATTAGCAGAGTTTGAATAATTTAAATACACTTCAGTGTTAAGTAATGTTCATTATTGTAACACCAACTTTTTGGCATCTGCACCGACAGAAAAGTTCTTTTTACTGAGAAGAACTTATGATGCTTTGTCTCAGTTTATTTTGTATTTCCATTCAGATTGCCTGGTTGTTGAGAACTACAGCATCTAACTTGTATGCAGAATCATCTCTCAAAACATTAGCCTATGTATATATTTCAGAAAGTCTTTCCTTTTACATATAGAGACAAAACATTCTATCCCAAATATGTGGAAATTGTTTCTATCATTCCTTTTCTATTCTGCCTTCTGTGTAACAGTAGACCATTAAGAAACAAGGATTTAAGTGGGTTTTTTCCCCCAACCACCAGAGCTGTGAAGTTAATGAAAGTCTTCCCTACCCTAAGAGTTGCAAATGCCTAGCACAGGATGCTCAGTGAAGGGGTTACTCACTCACTTTCAGTGAGGTATTGACAATTCATGTAAATGTTACCTGCAATTACTGCTTAGATCTGTGATTGTGTGAGTCCTGAAATTACTTTTGACTAGTGTAAGTTGAAAAAACCAGTTTTTTTCTTCTAAATGAAATGTAAGTTCAAAACTCAAATACCCGTTCAAGCCTTGATCTAAAATTGAAATAATTGTTCTATGTCTATTTTTTAATTATTATGACAGATATTGCTTTCTATTAGTCAGATCATTGGCAGATATCCTAAAAGTTTTATGCTTTAAAACCCTCTTAGAAATGTGGTGATCTTACATTTCTTTCTCCTCCTTCTACCCTAAAAGATATAGGAATATTGTATTTTTACAAGAAATTGTGTGCAAGACCTGTTAATGATTCCTTTTGTAAAGAAATTAATGTTTCTCTCTCACTGCACCATTCTAACTATCTCAACCGGAGTCTAATAAATAGGGCATTTTGCACTACAAATAAGAATAATCTTTCTTTCTAAGAGATAACATGAAAGTATCACTACAGTTTCCATACTGTTTTACACCAAAACTAATGTCTGCATTTTAAAGCAATATGGACACAATATAGTGAAAATTTATTTTCAGTAATATATATTAGCAATTTTCTGACTGTACTGCATCACTAGACAATCTTCTGAGTTCCAGCCTCTTCAAAAGAATCTTTTTAATTATCAACTTTACATGTAAGTGATGGTGCATTTCCAGTGAGAAAGAAGTTGCCCTAAATCACTATTTTTGTTTTCATGATGTATAGTTATAATTACACATTTGTGATTTAAATTTTTTTTAGAAAGGAAATTTCTTTCAAGTGAATGAAGTAATTTTTTTTTATTTATTTCCCAAAAGGAAGATTTTAAAATGAAAACAAGTCATTATTTTGGTGTGCATCAGTAGCAACCAGCTTGACCTGTCAATGATAATAATTATGTTGATATACTCATTTTGATGGGTGTTTTTTTCTTAATTCCTTCTCAGTACTTTTCAAATGAAAACACATGTACAAGAAAGTTGTGGTTTTAAGGTCATGATGCAAAACTACCTCAGGAGTACCTTCATTATTTTGTTCCCTTGCACAATTGTAAACCATTCACTATATATAAATATATATACATGCATTTTTAAAAGGGTGTGAAGTTACCTGACAGATCTAGGGAGGGAAACCCATGGCTTCAATGACATTTCAATCTTCCCTTTCCTGTTTTGGCCATGTCTAGTGCACATTAGAAACCACTTCCATGCAGCCCTTGAGATCAGAAAAGCAAAACAGGAAATCTCCAAAGAGTGATTAAATAAGGAGCAGTTGAAATAGGCCAAAATCACACTGCTTGATCCAGAAGACAGCATCTGTCCATGCTATTTTGAGCCCTCCAATCCATGATTTTCCCAGAGAAATTATGACTAAGTATTTGCTGGATCAAGCTTCTAATTAACTTCCCAGCACTGTTGGCTTAGCACTGCCTTCACCTGTGGGATGTTCTGAAATGAGTAGCCTGGATTTCTTTTATGTCAGCATTTGGCCTGACTCAGTGTACCTGAAGAGCTGAAGGAAGAGAATAAATGGGTACATTTTCAAATGCAAATTTACTCAGCACTCAGCTGCCCTCATGCTTTTAAAACACTGTCTAAAAATTCATTTAGTCATGGCATAAAAGCCCTTGCCCTGTTTATGCTTTCCTTACTTTGTAACCTGCTCTGTTGACACCTGTTGAGAGGTGTGTGGCATGAAATGTTCTATTACAATATGTCCTTAGCTGTTTCAGGAACTAGAAGGCATGAGCAACAGAACATGATTTCCATTAATGCAATAGTTCAAAATGAGATAAATCTACCTAAAATGTCTATTCCTCAGATTCAGACAAATGGACTTTATTTTATAGAGAAAACATCTAATGGCATACTAAAAAAGATACAACAATTCCAATGCATACTAAAAAAGATACAACAAAAACATGTTGTTTTTTTTCTGTTTCTTTTCTAAAATTATGTTTTCAAGCTATCTTTCTTCATCTGTTTCATTACAAAATTTAATATGTTTTAGGGATCTAATAAATAAATAGTAAAAGACATTTTAGTACAGAGTTTAGCATGAGTCTCACGGATTAAATAGAAATTTTTGCCATGAAATGTGTCTCACCTTGTGGGTTACACACCTGTACCCAGCAGGCTCAATGTCCAACGTTGGTTAAGACATCTTGAGAGAAGAGGAAAGATGCACAATCTGATCACGTAACCCTAATTTGTAAAGTAACCATTGTACTTGCAGAGAGGTTTCAGTGATTTGAAGAATAAGCCAACAGAACTGTTGGAGGCAGTGTGGTGCTGTTAGTGCAGGGTGATTGTGTATTAAAAGTGAGTGAGATCCTGAGGATAGGCTATGCTCCAGTGCATAATATAATCTGATTAGCAAACTTCCACCATTTACTGATCATTATATTGCCTTAAAAAGTTAATTTAATGGATAAATTGAATAGGTGTCATAAGAGCCTATGTTGCTGAGTGGTGGTAAATATGGGCTAGCCTAGGGCTCTCACTACAAGAAAGACATTGAGGTAGTGGAACATGTCCACAGGAGGACAACAGAGCTGGTGAAGGGTCATGAGCATAAGTCTTATGATTTAGTCATAAGTGTTTAGTCTGGAGAAAAGGAATTGGAGAAGAAGAGACCTTGCTGCTTTCTACAACTGATTGAAAGGTTGTAGCAAAGCGGGTGTTTGTCTCTTCTCCCAGGTATCAAGTAATAGGACATGCAGAAATGGTCTCAAGTTTCAACATGGATGGTGTAGACTGTATCAGGAAAAGTTTCTTCATGGAGAGGGTTATCAAGCATTGGAAAAGGCTTCCCAGGGGAATAGTAGAGTCACCACCCATGAAGGTATTTAAGAGATGTGTAGATGTGGCACTGAGGGACACAGTTCAGTGGTAGACTTGGCAGTGTTGGGTTAACAGTTGACTTTGATGATCTAGAAGGTCTTTTGCAACCTAAATGTTTTAATTATTCTAAGTATATGGGGATCCTTGCCTATTTTTTTTTTTTGAGCACTATCTCAACATCTTAAGGATATGCTGACTTATCCTGTCTTATAAAAATGGGGAGATCTAGGAGTCTGTGCAACACAGGATTTTGTAATCTAGGGTAAACAGCCAAATTAAAATTCTCCTCTCATATATTTTTCTACATACCTAGTCTGTAAATTCCTTGAAGTGAATAGGATAATCCTGGTGTAAAAAGAAGAAAAGAGTACTTCTTTAGCTCTTGTAAAGAGTCATTTTAGAAAATACTTTAAAAGTGTAGAGCTAATTGAGCTTTGAATGCTCAAATATTTTCATTATAGAACAAATAGAGTCTTTGAAAAAGGCTTTTTAAACTTTTGCTCTGTAATGTTCAAAATGACTCTGTGGGAACTAGCTCTTTAAAAACCCCCAAAACAAAACAAAGGAAACTGAACTCTCCTTCTCCCCCAGTACCTTAGGGGCTCAAATTAAGTCAATCAAAATCAAGACCTTTTGTGGGCTGAGAGTAAATGCTGTTTTCCTCTGCAATCTGTGACCTCAAATAGGCCCTTTTCTTTCTAATCACATGCTTTGCATGCTGTGAAGAATAAAATGCATTTAATTCTTTGACTCAACCTTCCTTTATGCCTACATGAAAGAGCTGCTGAAAACTGCAGGTGAAGTTTTATAGAAAAGAATAAAGAAAAAAGTGGTTTCATGCACATTCCCCTGTTCCTAGGGTCCTTGTAAGTGTACACACAGCATGTGAGACTCTCCACAGTGATAAAATTGAAGGGTTTGAAAGAAATAAAGTTCTGGAATAATAAGGAGGGAAAAGAACTGCATTTTATTTGCTTAGGGTGGAAGAAAACCTTTGCATGACTGTAGGGCTGCCTCTTCAGTGTCCATTGCATTAGAATGGTTCACTTTGAAGGGACCTACAGAAATCATCTAGTCCAAATGCCTAAACAGCAGCTTAGCCTTTACACTAGACCAGTTGCATCATTTGCCTGTGACATTTGGGAAACTGGAACTCTTTTTGTGCCATGTAGCAAAGCAGATTGTGGTATATATGCCATGACTATTTGGGTTTTTCTCAGGGAACTTCTCTCCTGGACCCTTTTCTATGTGTGTACCTGTGGCTAAATCTAAATTTTTCAGGGTTTTGGAAGAAAAAGAATGACTTCTAGCCTCTGCTACTCTTCAGAACAAGATGGACTGGTTATATCTAAAGTGGTAAAAGAAATATGCTCAGGAATCAAAAGCAAAGCACTTTATACAGACTTGATTAAATATTTTTATCTCCAAAACAGGGTGTGTGCATGAAGACAGCCTACTGAGAGTGGTGCTTGATGTATGGCAAGCTACCAGACTAGGAAATGCATTAAAGCCATTTCAAAGACCATTTAAATAATTCTAATGTATAGAGTAGTATTGCTAGCACCCAGGAAAGTTTCTAGACATTGTTTAATTTATGACTAGAGATGCAACCACAGAAGACCCGTGGATTACCTAACTGTGACAACCACCTATTTGCAACCTCCTTTACCCTCAACTTTTTAAACATCAGTCTTCTTCTTGTTCTTTCTCAAATGCTCAATGCTTTGACTCCTCTACTTCCTAATACTAATCTTTTTTTTTTCCCTGCAGTGCTCTTTGTATAATTTTGTTTCTTCACTTTCTTGTCAGTCCACTCTTTTCAGCCATATGCAACTGTGACTGTACTCCCACATATGTATGATCCTTTTCCTCACTTTTATCATATTTTTCCTCAGCCTACAAAGAAGAGGTGGTTCTTCTATTTTCACACTTTCAATACTTGTCTTTGACATTGCTGGCCATTTCTTTATCTCAGTGCTCAGCATCTGAGATGCATAATTGAGAAAATGAATATGTGTTATAGAATTACTCTAGCTGTCTGCATCACAGAATATGAAGGCTTCACAAGGAATGGAGAAAAATCTGATGGAAAACATCTTTCTGAGACAATGAAACAAGTCTCTTAAGGAAAATTATCACCTTTCTTCACTAAGGTTATGCCAGACATTTCTACAGCTGTGTAGAGTTCTGCCCACCACTCCAGGTAACATGATTGTGGCTCTTTTCATGATGACAAAATTATCTCCCCAGTCTATTTTTCGTTCATTTTTGCATTAAGATATCCACAGAACCATGAAATTATTTTGGGTTGTAAGGGAGCTTTAAGGATCACCTAGCCCAACCCTCTGCCATGGATACAGACATGGATCTTTCACTGGACCAGGTTGCGCCAAAGCCCCATCCAACCTTACTTTTAACACTTTTAACACTTTCAGGCATGAAGCATCCACAGCATCTCCAGGCAACCTGTTTCTGTGTTGCACTATCCTCACTGTAAAAATTTCTTCCTTGTGTTCAATCTAAACCTGGCCTCTTCCACTTCAAAACCATTGCCCTTTGTCCAGTCAATTGCAGGTCTGCTAAAAAGTTTGTTCCTACCTTTCTTATGGGCCCCCTTCGGATACTGGAAGGCTGCAATATGGTATCCCTGGAGCCTTCACTTCTTCAGGTTTAAAAACCCCAACTGTCCCAACTTTTCCTCATAGGAGAGGATTTCAGCCTTCTGAATACTTATGTGTCCCTCCTCTGGGCCCACTCCAGCAGGTCTTTCCCATGTCTCTCCTACAGGGAAACCCATACGGGGATGCATACTGCAGGTGTGATGTCACTAGAGCGGAGACGAGGGGCAGAATCCCTTCCCTTGACCTGCTGCCCACTTTGGATGCATCTCTGCTTTGGATGCAGCCCAGGATGTGTTTGATCTCCTGGGCTCAAGCACACACAGGCACCTTTGCCTTCAGGTGGAACCTAATGGGACAGAACTGAACTTTGCACATGGAAGCATGTAATAAGCACAGAATAGGAGACACAGAACTTCAGAGAGAGGAGATTTTCCATTGCCAACACCAATTAAGACTTCATAATTCATTTTGTGATATTTCAAGAATATAATTTTGTGATATTTCAAGAATAATAAAGGTAGCTCACAAGCTGGCTTTTTAAACTAAAAATGATTGTGTGACTTTTTTCCACTCCCCTCTATGTGCTAATAATGCTTCAATCACCTCTGATTTATTGATTTACTTATTTTTCAATGTAGTTAGTCCTTCTGTCAAGAAAAATAATGTAAAATAAACTGCAATTTATATAAAATTTAAAATATTGATTGAATATTGAAAGATGCAGTGACTGCATCTTTTTGTTCTGTCTTGTATTTTTGTTCAACACTTGCATTATTCTTGCTTTTTTGTTTTTAAGTCTGAGATGAATCTGGACTTTCTATAACTGAAACACATGAAAAATTTATAAGGTATGGAATACTTTAAACAATAGGAAAAATTAAGGCAAATCAAATAGATGGTCATAATTTCACGATCCTTAAAAATCCCAAACAACTATTACATATATATTTGAAACCTGTACTGCCTTTCTATGACCTTAGCAAAGTTATTTCAAGTATTTATAATACAAGAGGAATTACTGGCCTTCCTACTGCCAAAGCACCCAAATCTGCTCTTACATTATTGACTTCTAGTATGAAATACTTTTCACTTAGGACACATGTCAAGGCTCACGATAATGAGTAAGTGAACAGTTGACAAATTACTTGGAAATATTTGTCATTTAGAAAAATAAACCTTTTCATGAATAATTTTTAGTAAAAGATGATAATGAAAATGGTTGCTTAATAATAAGCAACCCAGTAACCAAACATGATCATTCCACTTTATGTCCCACTTAGCCACCTAAAGACCTAAAGAGCAAGCCCATTCCCACCTCTGGATAGTGTTACACGTTCAGACTGACAAGCCACAATGACAGTTTTCATTCAAAACTCATTTTACTTAGTTATAGGTATTACAGCAGAGAGAAAATTAGAAAACCCTGAGCATATCCTGACAAAGTTTCTCAACTCTTTTGTAGACATCTTATTGAAACAGTCAATCATACTCCACTGTCAGGAAATCCCAGATGACCTTTGGCTAGATGCTGAATCAAACTGCCCAAAGCTAAATCCCACAAAAAGCTTAGTGAACAAATAAGAATGGTGACACTATACAAGAAGATTCTTATTTATATGTAAGTAATTAAAAGTATATATATCTTTGATCAGCAGAAATGGAGGCATTCAAAACAGAGCCCTGACAATATCCTGAACTTTTATTTTTACTTATATGCTTTATTTATTTTATGTTTATTCATTCATCTATTCATTTATTTTAACCTAACAAAATTTAGAAAAATCTGCATGTTGATTCTCTTCTTGTTTATTCATGATAACTTCCTGGTTTTGATGTAATTTGGTGAACATTTACTTTAGTCTAAAAAGAGACTGCAAAATCCAAATGTCTCCTTATATAAGCCATTAACTAGACATCAACACAAAATTCTGTCTGATCATTACCAATTCTCAGATAGTCCTAGGTCAATGACAACAAAGGAAGCTGTTCCAAATTGTTTTCAAATTACTCCCCAAGTTATACTCATTTCTACTAACAGCTGGCATGTTTTGTTTCAGGAAAAATAATAGACTCTGAAGCACAGAGAAACTTGGGGTCATCTGAGGTGCAGAATGTAGTAAGCTAGATAAAACCTCCTACCAGGCTGATTCCAGTCCCATATTGACAGCAGATGTCAGTATTTCTTAAAGACTATGTGTATTAGAAAGGAAAAAGTGTCTTGAAGCTTTGAATGGGATTCTGGGTACTTGTGAACACTCCAAGTGATCTAAATTTATGAGCAACAGATTTTGTTGCTTTCATCACCTTATTTTTAAAATGTCTTGAAGAAGGTGTTTGCCACTGAACCAAAAGATTTGCAATTTAACTTATATGTGGTCTCAATTCTGAGTGGTGCTGAGTAGCCTGAATTCAAACCTCTAGATTGGGCTGGACTAAGAAGTTGCTCTCTTGCCTAAGCAGCTCCCATCACAGAACAGTCGGTGGGGACATGATCTTGAGATATGGAGGAAATACTTAGGTCATGATTTAAAAGTCAACCTGCATTAGCAGAGTGAATGAAAAATACTTTGTACACTTTCAAAGTTGAATTTTTAAGTTGAATATAAACTTTTCAGAGAATATATTATTATTAAATAACTTTCAAACATATGTATGTAAGAAGAGATATTTTCATCCAGAATATTTAATCTTTACACCATTTACTCAAACATACATCTGTTGAGCTATTTGGGACTATTCACAAGAGTAGTTGCATATAAATCACTAAAATTCAGCATAAGGATTACAGAATCTTTCCTCATGTCATATAGCCTTGAGTGCCACATTGGAAAAAGGTCTTTCCTATACAAACGAAAGAGCTTGCACAATCCTTGAATTTATCAAAAGATAAATTCTAATTTATCAAAAGATAAATTCTAATTTATATTAGATCAGCTTTGAAGGTGCCTAGGAGCTGTTGATGCTTTCTAAAAGCAGGGAGTCAAGGATGACAAAACCTCATGTGATACATTCAAAGAACAGTTAAAGCATGAATGTCAGAAACACTGTGCACTTTTGCAAAATGTTGTAAAATTAGGAGGGTGGCTGTAGTCAGAAGCAATGAAGACATGTTTACCACCTTGGAGGTCCATGGTAGAGTGGGTATCTGCCTGCTGCCTATGGTGGGGACCCCACACTGGAGCATGTGGATGCCTGAAGGAGGCTGTGACCCCATGGGAAACTGTCTCTGAAGCAGGCTTGCCAGCAGGACTTGTGACTCCATGGGGAATCCAAGCTGGCTGGAGTAGTTCACAATAAACTGCAGCCCATGGGAAGGACTCATACTGGGGCAGTTCATGGAGGACTGTTTCCCATGGAAAGAACCAGACCCTAGAGCAGGGGAAGTCTTCCCCTGGGGAGGAAGGAGCTGCAAAGACAGTATGTGAAGAATGGCCTGCAGTCCCCATTCCCTGTTGTCCTGAGCCACTGATCGGGAGGAGATAGAGAATTCAGGAGCAAAGCTGAGCCCAGGAAGAAGGGAGGGATGCTGGGGTGTTTTTTTTTTTTCTTTTTTTTAAGATTTTAAGTTATTTCTTATTATCCTACTCTGATCTGGTTGGCAAAAAATGAAACTTATTTTCCCAAGTCAATTTTATTTTTCCTATGACAGTAATCTGTGAGTGATCTCTCCTTGCCCTTATCTTGACCCATGAGCTTTCTCTTATAATTTCTCTCTTCTGTGCAGATGAGAAGTGATTCAGTGAATTTGGTGAACACCTGCCATCCAGCCACAGTCAATCCACCACATCAGATAAAAAAGCATCTTAAAATCTCCTCTCCAAAATAATTACTTTGAAAAATTAAATGTAATATACTGGTGTAGTATGCAACAGAGGGGGGGAAATTATCAATGTGTTTCAAAGCTGTCTAAACATCTATTGGCTGAAATTTTAAAACTTGTGCTATTGTGTGTAAATATGCAAAAGAATTCCAAAAATCCAAACAAACAAAAAATGAGCAGAAATAGAAGAGCAATATGAGGGCACTGTTCAGTAAGCTCTGAAATGAATGCTATCAAGGCCATCCAACTGTGACACCCTAGCTTGATGGCTATATCCTACCCTTAATATATAAACATGGTAAAAAAAATGTATTTACGAATCCTAAAATAAAATCAATCTCTAAGTTTAGTGCTGATGAAACCCCACTGGCTGGTTCTCTTTATTAGGTACAAAGTTCACCATGTGCGTTCAGGTGATAGGAATATTGAGGACATACACAATTAGATTTATTTTTTAAATGCAGCAAAATATTTCTCCATGCCTGCAGTTACCTCACCTCCATGAGCTACACTCAGTTCTGCTTACAAACTGTGGATAAGATCCTGCTTCTTTTGTCTGGGAGTAGGATTAAGTCTCACAATATTTAAGGGCAGTCCTCTAGGCACTTTTAAAGCAAGTGGTAATAGGAGAATGGTTTTATAAACAATCCTGTTAGATGTTAATAGGATCAGAATGATTACCTCTACTATCATAGTGAAAATGCACCCTCAGAGAGATTTTTCTTTATCCTATTTATACTTAGGTAAACCCTCTGCAGGAGTTTCAAACCAACTTTAAAGTACTATGAGTCTGCACAGGGCAAAGAGATGTTATAGCCCATACAATCTGCAGTGAAAGAATAAGCTTTTACATAATCTCTCTGAAATTTGGTATAGGTTAGGCACCATCCCACAAACCCCAGTTCCTGTTTGTATGGAGTGAAAAGAAACAATTTTCACAGAGCAGAGAATTCTGAATAATTTGGGGTAGTAGAGAGTTTTTGATCAAAAAAGCCCAACTCTAATTATTAAATACAAATAGACACCATGCAGTAGAGAATATTGTCTTGCTGTTGAGCTATTCTCACTACATTTCATGAAAAAAAAAATAAAATCACAGGAAGTCTGTGGGACTTTTCCTAACTCTGTAAGATTTCAGGTTCCATGACAACAACATTAAAGGATATGCATAACAGTTAGATGCTTAAACCACTTTAATGCAGGTTTTCAGGTCAGCAGCTCTCAATACTTGAACACTACATTAGAGGGAATGAGAAACCTCAAAAATCTCAAATTCAGCAAGAACAAAGAACTGCCAATATCTGGAATTTATTTCACTTGTTTTTACTGCTAATCTAACCTTGTTAGTACATTGATATTTACTTCTTCTCAGGTAGAGAGCGGTGAGGTCCCTCCTCAGCCTTCTTTTCTCCAGGCTAAATATTCCCAGCTCACTAAGCCACCCCTCACAGGGCTTGTGCTCTAGACCCTTGACCAGCTCCGTTGCCTTCCTCTGGACATGCTCCACCACCTCAGTGTCCTTCTCATAGTGAGGGGCACAAAAATTGAACATGTGGTCTCACCAGTGCCAAATATGGGGGACAATCACTGCCCTGGTCCTGCTGGCCACAGTGCTGATACAGGCCAGGATGCCATTGGCCTTCTTAACTACCTGGGCACACTCTGGCTCACACTCAGCTGCTGTTGAAGAGCCCAGGTCCTTTTCTACCAGGCAGCTTTCTAGCTCCTCTGCCCCCAACCTGTAGCCCTGCCTGGGGCTGTTGTGACACAGGTGCAGGACCTGGCACTTGGCCTTGTTGAACCTCATACAAAATGCCTTATCCCCGTGATGCAGTCTGTCAAGATCTCTTGGTAGAACCTGCCTTCCAGTAGATCAACTCTCCCAACCAACTTGGTGTCCTCTACAAAATGACTGAGGGTGAATTCCATCCCCTGATCCAAATCATCAGTAAAGTTGTTAAGCTGAACTGGCCCCAGTACTTAGTTCTGGGGTCGCCAGCTGCCAGCTGGATGTAACTCCACTCACCACCACTCTCCGGGCCTGGTCTTCCAGACTGGTTTTTACCCAGTGAAGACTGCACCTGTCTAAGACACAGGCTACCAGCTTCTTTAGGAGAATGCTGTGTGAGATGATGTCAAAACCTTTACTGATGTCCAGGTAGACAACATCCACAGCCTGTCCCTCATCCACTAAATGGATCATCCTGTCATAGAAGGATTGGTCTAGCAAGACTTGCCTTTCACTCTTGTGCTGACTGGGCCTGATCCCCTGATCCCCTGGTTCTCCTGCACATGCCATGTGATGGCACTTAGGATAATCTGCTCCGTGACCTTTCCCTGGTACTGAGGTCAGGCTGACAGGCCTGTATTTCCCCCAGTCATCTTTCTGATCCTTTTTGTAGATGGGTGTTACATTTGCTACATTTGCTAATTTCCTGTCAACTGGAGACATCCAATCAAAGCTAGATCAAAACATATTTGTTAATTGTCATTAATTTAAGTGATGATGATGATGATGATGGTGATGATGATGATGATGGTGATGATGATGATGATGATGATGATGATGATGATATATCTGAAAAAAGGGTGCTTGAGACATTCAAACACTCAGAGGAAAACACAAAGAGACAATATAAGCTTTACATAAGGACATTACAGGTACACACATTTAATAGAATATTTCAGCTGTGTACATCCAAAACTTGCATACAAATTCTTTGTTTGTTTTCTTAACCATTTTGACTTAGTTTTCATATTCAGGGCAAACTGAAATCATGGCATAAATGGGGAATACTGTAAGAAATACTTGTAGAGTATTGGCTTCTGTAACTTCATAGCTAGGTTCCTTTAATTAACTCCAGATATGAAAAGCTTTTCAACGTTACAGTTTTACAAAATTATGAGATACTTCTTGAGCATTCAGGGAAGATAAATTTAATTTCACAGAATTTGCTAAGCTGAACATTTCTTTGCTTGTACACCTGACAAAAATATATATGCATCTTCCAGATGGATGTTCCAGGTTTGTAACTGCTGGTATTTACTCTTCTGAAAGATACTTTCTGGAGGAGAAATTGAAATTTCTCTGAAATATATAAGTGTTATGCCAATACTTCAAAACATAGGAATGAAAGTGGTCTAGAAATATTTGTCTCCACAATATTTTCACTTACACCTTTGTAAAAATAGATGAAAAGCAAGCAAACACAACTGGCTATATTAAATATGCACAAAAACACATAATACAGCTAAGACCAATGCCTGCCTAGTGACTAGTTTACTTTTCTCTCTGTTCTGTCACCATCATTTTTTTTTTGTTGGTGATTATTAGTGTTTGCTACAGCACTGGAAAATTTTATCACAGAAAGGGCTGAGACCCAGACTGTCTAAGGCAATTTATGTACATAACTCATGCTGAGCTCTGAGAGATCTAAATGCTACCAAGGATTCAGGTATTCAGCATCTCTGAAAAATTTCCTTGTATAGCATGTAGTTTCTCAATGAATCTGCTGAAGCATAAAAAAAGAAATGTTAGATGGAAACCAACAAAGTGAATAAACTTCTCTTTATTTTAGCATATAGAACCAGAACAAAAGGAAACACAAAATGTTTTGTGTTGAACAAACTCAGTATCTGTAAAATGCACTGTATCAAGCCTGCTGATTAAAAAAAATTAGATGATGCATTTTCCTAGGATTTTATCATCATTCATAGTGAATATATACTTCAGCAGAGGCAAATCAATATTTTGTCAGGGGGCCTGTCAAATCCAAACATTCACAAAAAGGTATTGATGATATGTAATAAAAATACCGACTGTTCTCTGAAGAAAAGCATTCTGCTGGGAAGGTAATGCATATTTCTTTGGGCAGATTCCATCCATTAACATTTTCTGTGTGGAATTTTACGTACTGATTTTCTTTTTGGAGCTAACCTTATATCAGTAAAAAAAGATTCCTAGACATCTAAGGTGGAGTGCAAAAACATTTCCATTTGAAGCCATATCACACTGCAGGAGAAATGACATAAAAATGTATTTTGAGTCAATACCAGCTAATTAGCCACACAAAAATCCAATACATCAGAATTAATAAGTCTTTTTATCATACCTATCTTCCCTGATGTCACCATTTTTTTTGAAACAAGTGAAGTATTTCCCAGTACTTTGTTTTCTCATGTTCTGCATTTCTTTGGTAATACCACATACTGATTTTCATGAAGTACAGAAAGTCTATAAATCTGAGCACATCTTTATGAAGAAAGCTCATTAAGAACACTGCAGAATCATACCAACTGTAACAAGCATTTGCACTAGCTGTTTTCCCCATTTCTTCCTTCAAAGCTCTGCCTCACATACTTCAATCCTTCCTTCCACACACTCATGGGTCACCACTTACTGGGACAATGCGGTGAAAGGCTCACTGTGAGAGAGATCCTTATTTAACTAACCAAAAACCTTTTTTTTAAGGTTTCTATGAGAAACCTTCTCTTTTGAAAATTATCATATCTCTGAGTTCCATATTATTATATCCAAGTATGCTGTTAACTGCATGAGTGTTCTTAACAAAATCAATAGATGGAGAATCTCGAAGGAACAAATACCCCTCAATAACAAAAATAAACCCATAAAAAAGGAGCCAAATTATTCAGGAGGATATTTTGGAAATGTTATAAATTTGCATTTTCTTGGTGGCCCCTGGGCATACCATAACCCTCAAAGAATCCATTTCTGTAATAGAAATTCTACTGTAATTCTCAAAAAACTTTAGCAAAAGACTCCTTCTCTGTGATGTCCACTTTACCACATAACAACTGCGTGTGTACTCAATTTGTAAAATTTATAGGGGGTACTCAGCAGTGTGGGGCAGCTTCACTAACCAGTTATTTTACCTTAAAATGAATTTTGCATTTAAAATAAAACAGGAAGTTCGAATTAAGTAATTTTTTCTCTTTTGATGAGTTCCATACTCCAGCATATCTTGAAGATGCTGATCATGTTTTAAAGCTGCTCTTCAATAAATTGCTCTTTTCTTGAATCTCCAGCAGTGCTTGCCCACCCCAGTTCCTCTTTTAAGTCACCATTTCACAGACATAAGAAAATGAAAAAATCCTCCTTCTCTGCCCACCTGCTTCTACCAGGAGCTGTGAATGCCTCCCACATTCCTTATTTCATGCTATAATTAGAACAAATATTTTAAATACAAATATTCTCTACTTCTCCTCCTGAAGTCTTTGTTGCTCTCCTGTCACTCTCCTGTCATTCTTCTGCATCACCTAGAAAGACAGTGATTACTGAAAATCAAGTTTTCTGCTTTTTTTTTTTTTTTTTCTTTTTTTTCTTTTTTTTCTTTTTTTTCTTTTTTTTCATCTAGGGCTTTGATTTAGTCAGCACAAGAGATATTAAACTTCTTTGTTACACCTTCTTTCTTGTGGGTCTCTGCAGAGCCTGTATTAAATTAATACAAAGCTTCTGGAAGATCATTCAGCTCATTCTGTGCTTCACCTTCTCGCTCTATATTTGCACCTTTGTGAGCCCTGAAAAGCAGATATCCATATACTAATTATTCTCTGTGAAGCAGACAATAGACACTGGGATGCATTTCAGTCTTCTTGAAACATCCCTTCCTTATTGCCCCAGAAAGATCCCCATTCTGGAGCTGGGCCATGGAATGTCCATCACGCTTTCGTTGCTTTTAGATTGTATGGCATTGTTCTGGACATCGCTGAGGGCTGTTCCCTGTAGAGCCCTCCTTTGCTGTCAGACCCACACCAGCATTATTAGCCAAGGGTCAGAGCTACAGCTTCTCACAGGCATGCTCTTTGTTCTGCCCACCCTGTGCAGCAGAACCCAGTGCTTCACCATGGGAACAGACTAAAGATGGCAGTAGCCTCTTTGGAGACAACCTGAAGTAAGCTAAAATGCAGCAACAGAGCTACCAGAAATGAGCAGAGGGATAAGTTCATATTTTTCCTGTCAGTTATCTGTTTGCTTGAAAACAAATAGCAATCCAACAGCAACATACCGTGCATCCACTAAGATGCTTGCTATATCTTCCCACCCCCATTATGATGACTTTTCTATAGACTACACAAGTCCCACAAACCTGTTAGACTGTGAGCTAGAAATAAGATATTTTAGGACAGCTGGAACTGTTATTGTTAGGTGTGGTTTAGGCAAGAAAGGCTGCTTTTTATTCCCATTATGCCTATAAATGGTTACAATCTTTTGTTTAATGTTTCTGAGACTTTTACACACTTGAAATAGAATTATTGAATATTCTGAGTTGGAAGGGACCTACAAGGATCATCAAAGTCCAACTGCTGGCCCTGCACAGGACAGCCCCAAAAATAACACCATGAGCCTAACAGCATTCTCTAATAACGTCTTGAACTTTGTCAGGCTTGGTGAGGTGTCTACTTCCCTTGGTAGCCTGTTCCAGGGCACAAACACACTTGTTATGACCCACCCTGGCTAACTTGCTTAAAGCTACCTTTGCTGTCTCATTGATAACCTTCAGCAGCAGCATCTATTAAGGGAAGAAGCATTCATCAGGAATTAAATATAGAAGACAAGTAAAAACTTCTGGGTTTTCATTAGTACATTTGCAGATGACACTAAGCTGGGAGTGTGTGTTGATCTGTTAGAGGGTAGGAGGGCTCTGCAGAGAGACTTGGAATGGTGGGATGGATGGGCAGAGTCCAATAACATGAAGTTTAATAAGTCCAAGTGCTGAGTCCTGCATTTTGGCCACAACAACCCCCTGCAATGTTATAGGCTGGGGACAGTGTGGCTGGACAGTGCCCAGGCAGAAAGGGACCGGGGGGGTACTGGTCGACAGCAGGCTGGACATGAGCCAGCAGTGTGCCCTGGTGGCCAAGAAGGCCAACGGCATCCTGGCCTGCATCAGGAATAGCGTGGACAGCAGGAACAGGGAGGTCATTCTTCCTCTGTACTTGGCACGGGAGAGACCACCCCTTGAGTGCTGTGTCCAGTTCTGGCCCCTCAGTTTAGGAAGGATGTTGAGACTCTTGAGCGTGTCCAGAGGAGGGCAATGAGGCTAGAGAGGGGCTTGGAACACAAGCCCTGTGAGGAATGATTGAGGGAGCTGGGAGTATTTACCCTGAAGAAAAGGAGACTCAGGGGTGACCTTATCACTCTCTACAACTTCCTGAAAGGTGGCTGTATCCAGGTGGAGGTTGGTCTCTTTCAGGCAGCAACTGACAGAACCAGAGGACACAGGCTTAAGCTGCATGAAAGGGAAATATAGGAAATGTAGGAAAAAGTTTTTTCATGGAAAGAGTGATAAAGTACTGGAATGGTCTGCCTGGAGAGGTGGTGGAGTCACCATCCCTGGATGTGTTTAAAAAAAGACTGAATGTGGCACTTGGTCTTGTAGTTTAGTTGAGGTGTTAGGGCATGGGTTGGACTCAATGATCTTGAAGGTCTCTTCCAACCTAGTGATTCTGTGATTCTGTGAAAAAGCTATTATCATAATAGTGAAGAGCAAGCAATTGAGCTGATAGAAAAGGGAAGCAGCAATTTTGAGAGTGGCTGGTTGCTGCCAGGGAGACTCATCCAGATCTGCACAGAAGGGCAGAGGCCAATGGCTGTTCTCTGCCTGATTAAGAATGTGCTTGCACAGCTTGAATTTGATGAAGCATCTCAGGAGGCTGCTAAGTGTGCCTCAGCATATGCCTTATTTATATGTATATGGACTGCATTCAGTATTAAGAATTGCAGGATAGCCAATGTTAAGAACAGATAAATAGATAAAAAATCCCTGAGTGTCCATGTGTAGCAAAGGTAATCAGTGATACCTGACCCACAGTAAAACAAATAAATTTTCCTCTGCTGCAGCAGACAGATACAGAAAGAGAAAATATGCACTAGGTTTCCTGATGCCTTGTATATTGCTTTCTGTGATAAGTTCAGAGAAAAAAACTTTGTCTCTAAAAGTCTGTCCTGCTAGTGGGGTGGTCTTCACACAAGAAAACCTCAAGAAGACTGTTCAGCAGCACAGTACTCAGTCCAGTATTGTGACTGTTTGTGCAGCAGCGTACTGGCCAAAATTCCCAAGCAGGGCATTTGAGTAGGGCTACAGGAATAGTGATCAATCTTAAATTGAAGTGCCATAGATTATTACCTCTGTTCTTCAGTAAATCTCTGTTTATTTTACTGTTACTGTCTGGAATAAAATCGTGTTGCAAAGCTGCTAAACAGCATGTAATATTGTAATAGAGGGAGTAGAAAATTTCAACAAAGTCATCATTAAACGTTTGAGGTTTCCGAGGAAACCTTATGACAAAAGGAAAGGAAGCTTGTTCAACAAGCTTCAGTTGGTAGATAAAGAAATACCAGAATCATTAATTTAATGTCCAGGAAAGACGAAATGGTCAGTGATCAGAATGAGTTTTGTAACATCTGGATTCCAAAGGAGTGTGACTGGTCATGTCTGCCAGTTGTTCCTTGTGGTGGTACTCTTGGTTTCACTCAAAACCTTGTGAATTAAAAGAAACAAATAACAAAGTCAAGCACTACAATAAATTTTTTATATTCTAAATATGGTTAGATTTTCACTGTTGAGTGCATCTGTCTGAATGCCTATTTTAACAATAGGCTATTTCTAAAGGATTTTATTGTTTATTCATACTTTGGAGATATTGTTTATCTCCATAATGACATTTTCACTCTTTGGAACATTAACATATATTTTAAAATTGCACTCTGTATGCCTTGGCATTATCATATACCTCTTCCAAAATTAGTCTAAGGCTGTACGAATAGTTTTTGCACTACTGCAAAATAGCCCAAAAGAGATAAATAGCTGACTCTACATGGTAATCAAGGATGTCCTGGACTAAAGGGATGTTTTCAGAGATCATAACTCTACTGCAGTTAGAAACAAAAGAAGTCTTGCCCTTTAGTTTCTCTTTACCACTCTTACGTGCCACATAAATTATGTCACTAATTTCCAATTTTAAAGTTTAGGCTGAGTGACAGGACATTCAAAGACCTTCTCATTAGTTCCCCTGGTGATTTAAATAATCCTGACACATCAGGGTGCATATAAAATATGTTCTTGGGATCATAGAACCCTGAAGACAAATAGCTATACAATTCCCTTATGCTGCCTTCATATTAGTTTTCAAAAAGACAAAACATTAAAATAAATAATGCTAGAGATATCTAAGCAGGAAACAGTATAGTTAGTAAATGCATTTGTTTTTCACCTTAGTACATTTTTATGAGACACTGTGAAAGGATTTCAAAAGCTTTGCTTTGAATAGGTGTCCCAATATAGCTGTCTGATAAAACCAGGATTGACAGGACCCCAAAATGCATCAACCCCCACAGATGCATACAGAAGCCATTATTAATATTGTTCAACCATTCAGATCAACAAAAATGGAGACAAAAAGGTGTATTTCAAGAGACAGCACATGTACTTACAAGAAATTTATTTGAAGACTAAATTATTGAGTGGCTCTAATGAAGACCATGATTTTTTTGGGACTGTGGTGCCCATCTTGTTCAGGCAGCTGTACCTGATTGACTGAACTAGGACCTCAGTTGTAGCAGATACTTGCTGTCATCTCTGCTTAGCAATGTAGCTCAGCAGCTGCATGGTTTAGGCACCTGTTCAAACATTGGAAGTATTCCTGGAGGTTTGAGTAAATTTTAGTGATTAGGAAGAGGGTAGCAATAGTCTGGGACAGAAAAACATCATTAAGGGGCAAATGGAAAATCTAGAATGGCTATCAAAGAAGTCTTTGTGTACTTCTGAATAAATTAATTTTCTCATCTATGTCCAGTGAATTCAGTGGGAGCAGATCTGAGTTCATAAAAAAAAAAAAAAAAAAACATTGGTAAGACCTCCTACTAAACTTTTGTGATTTCTAAAAAACAGTAAGAATTATCTCATCTTCTTGGAATATATGAATTGGTTTACATAGCTTTCTGATCTTGCTTTGTTTTTAAGTTAATATTGTGTTTCTAATTTAAAAGATAATTTGAGCATTTTGTGTTTATATATATGTATAAATATATACATTATATATCTAATCCATTTTCCTTCATTTATAAAAATAAAAATCTGCCCCTTAAGCCATTAAGCTTCTGCACAAATGCAAGAAACTGCTTTCAGAAAACTCCTTTGTGTCCTTAGTCATCAAGCTTTCTGCCATTATTCTTTCTTCTAGGGTGTCTCATTACTTGACATTTCAAACAGTATTGCTGCCCTAAGTCAAATACAAATATACAAATAATACAAAGGACACATTTTCTATTTTATGTTTTACTTGAGAAATAAATTACAAAATCTCATTATCTGATATATAGACGAAGCAATGTGTGTATTTTAGGTTTTAATTAAATTCAAATACCCCTGAAACAGTTTACAATTCAGATGGAGTCTTCTGGGTAAATATCCATGTTTTAGGCTAGTGGGCTTGGTACATTTATTCCTGATTCTCTGTACCATACAACAATCCAGGGGTTAATCTGCCTTGTCAAGGAGCTGGATATACCTTTTTATTTATGTGATGGATGGATATACCCCAACAACCTGCACTGTGGGTAACATTATAGCCAGTGACAGCAACAGCAGCCCTGTACTCTTTCCTCCCTAACCTTACAAGCAGTGGTGAGCACAGGCTGGTTTGTGACTAAATGGTTTGTGATGTTGGTAGGTTGGTGATGTTGAAGGTCAACCTCTGCTCATCAGAGAAAGTTCACTGATTTAAGTACTACCCTTCATAAATTTCTGGACTCCTCCTGAGCTTACTGGCAGCACACAACTCATGCAAGTTGCTTCCCCAGGGCCACCATGTGCATTGGATCTTCATGGAAGGAAGCTGCATTTGCAGATATGCAAATCTCTTGGGACCACGCTGTGGTGCACAGATGGCTGTGACAGTGTGACACTGTTTTGGGCCAAGCACACACTGCCATCCCTGCACCTTCTCTGTCAGTCTTAGTAAAGAAAAGCTCAGGTTCATAAAGATGTTTAGAAAAAAATATATTATTTAAATAAGGACAACATTTCTTTTTGCAGCCTGGGCTGCACAGGTAAATGGCTGAAATTCACTCATGTATTGGAATTGGTCTGTCCCTTTTTTTTTCCTTTCTAAGCATTATCCTTGCTGCCAAGGAAACCTGGTGCAGGAAAAGCAGTTTGGATAGCCTACACATGGCTCCTGTTGCTAAGGAAACGCCTGATAATGTCTGTAAACCTCTGTGCAAAGCTCGTCAGTGCAGGTGTGCACTTGGATGGCTAAGATCCACATAGGTGAAGTGACTATGTAGAAATCAGAATTGCTGTTTTGCATTTAGTTTGATATCATGAAGGTCCTAAGCATTTAGTGTCTGAGATTGATTTTGCAAAATCATAGCATTGACAGTAATCTCCTGTATTTTGTTAGCACTGCTACCTGCCTGTGCCTGTAATCATTTGTGCACAAAGAAAATAGCCAAGTAAATCTGCAACTGCCATATCCAATTCCCTCACTCTTGTGCTCAGGTATTCTGAAGAGATACATATGAGGGAGGCAAAAAGTCTGGAAATGCAAATGATGACTCTTAAAAAGGTTTTTGCGCATCTGCCTAGCTAGTATACAAAAACTTCCTAAGAACAGTGAAAATTAAATGTATTGTTAAAACCACATGCTGGAAGGATATTAGAATAATTCTCAAGAGACCCAGTGATATTTCAAATGCATCTATTTTCAGCTGAGCTTATATATGCAAAATCACATAACTAATCTGATGACATTTCCAGTCTCCCGCAAGGACTGACACTTATCTGTTCTTTATTTGACCTTCTTGGTCTTCTCATCAGATATGCATGGGTGCATTTGTAAGGCCCCAGAAAACACACTAAATGAGACTCTTAAAAAGGACTTGGCGTTGTTCGTGTACTCTGAGTGAGATGCAAGGGAGAAATATCAAGAAGATATTCTGAAGAGGTCAAAACAACAAAAAACATTACTGGAAACTTCAGAAAATCAGACAACTTTGGCAAAAGTTTAAAACATAAAACATTTCTCAAAGCATTAACTTTGCCTATTCAAATTAGTAGACTCCAAGGCTGTCCAATTTTAAGTAAGTCAAAACTGCTAGAAGAGGGAATTAGAAAGAGAGAAAGACAGAAAAGAGAAAAGAGCAAGTCTTGTTCCAGCAGTGTTCAGCTGATAGAAATTCCAAGTGGAGGTAGGGTTAAGACGTACTCACCACATGTCCTGGGTTAAATACCTTTTGGCTTTCCTGGGCCTTTCCCAGGTAGGATTTCCAGCCATCTGGCCATTCTGGGGCTAGAATGGGATTCCAGAGGTGTAGAGCATTGCCTTCAGTGTCCCAGGGTCTGGTGGCCATGGCAGGGCGATGCATCTACAACAATACACCAAAGACCCAACCTGTCCCTTTTCCCCCCACACACACCCAAAATGTTTAGACACAGCAATCCTTCCAGTCCCTCACAGCATTCAGATATTTTACTACACTCGTATTTCTCTTACGCATCTCAGCTTACACTCCACAGAAACTGTTAACCTTGTAACTTGGTCAATGTTCTCATACCAAGAGAGTAAAGATTCAAAACTAATTGCTCAAATGAATTATTTATCAGAAATAAATCAAACATAGAGGGCAAACAACAATTTCTTATGTGATATAGACAAAATTTTATATGTCAATCCAGTATGTTCAATAGACATGTTGAGTGTAATAGGTACACAAATTCTTAAGCCATTCCTGTACATTATTTGCAATATATGAACTCTGGATGTATATATGGTGTCCTAGTTCCCTCTCTGTCTCAGTCTTTGAGACCCTCAGTGCAAATGCTCACAGGTACACAAGACACTGTGCTCCACATCATGTGGGTCTGGCCAAATAAAAAGCAGATGCATAAATTAATGACTCATACGGAGAGTTTTATGACCTTAGGAATTATATTGACAGGAAAATAGGAAGCAGCAGCAGGAAGTGAACTGAAAGATCAACTTTTACGTTTTTTATTAAAAATGTAGTTAAAGTTGTAATAATAGAATGTTGTTATTCTTTAGTACATTTCCAGATACCAAAATACTGACCATATTATGAATGATGAAAATAATTAATTTCATCTATATGTTCAGCTTCTCTCTGCCTGCCCAGAAAAAGTCTTGAAGTTCCATGACCTATGCACATGAACTAACCACAGGGAAGGATCTCACTCAGTTTTCTGCTGTACCACCCTAAACAATAAACACATATCTACCATAATGGCCAGGAAGACTCCTGGGAAAGCTGTTGTCATCTCTACCTTCAAAAATCACTCGCTGACTCACTCTGAGTCGGATAGGGGAGACTTTTATTCAGTTAGTTATTGATTTCTAATTAGTTGACACTGTGAAATCAGCAGTGCCTCTCTTTCTAACCCCTCGTGACCTGAGAGGTCCCAAAAATGTCGTTTCCCACAGCTGTGAATTCACAGATTTAGAATCTGACTGGAGTTTATAAACAATGAAAATTAAATGCTTTTTTTGCTATGGTACAATGATTTCTAACACATGGATAAATTTCCCTGTGTTTCTTTAGTGGTTTTTCCCAACATTTCTTATTTTCATTAATTAACAGAAATGGTCATTCTACTCATCTGCAAAAAAATTATTTTTAACTTTCATGCACATATCCAAAATAAAACTTCATTTCCAATATAAAGCCAGGAGGTGTTGCTTCAACACCTGTAGAGAAAAACAAAATTACAACTCAGGAATATTAAAACAGGTGTTTCAGAACTACCCTGGTTAAAGGTAAATGATAGTTATCTAAAATTATGATTAGTTATGCACAGTTTATGTTAGAACATGATTAGCAAGCAGTAAAACCAGATCCTGTAATGGCAGTGGGGAAGTGTTTTTCTCTGACAAAGCCAAACTACAGTTCTGACTGGAAAAGAAAGAGATGCTACTGTGGTTGAAATGGAAACAAAAATGAGAAAAATGTTTGACTATCTCATGGTTATTTTCTTCATATGATTTTCTATTCATTTAATATTTGAAATTTCAGGGACTTAAAGAGTATTTTCATTGAAGCACCGGTAAATGTGAAGCTGCTTTTATACAAAAATCAGTTTACTCATCTTGAAAAATGTCCTGAAAGTATAGATGAAACACATATTAGCAGAGTCAAAGCTACAGAGAGAAGCACATATCTCAGAGCCTGGTGATCAAGGATCCCTCTCTTAACAAAGAATAATCTTGTCACACAGATATGAGGTTGCTTACATTTTTTTCAGTAATCACGTCCCACTGATACAGAAATAGTGCCCCATCCAGCAGGTCAGATATCAGCAGTTCACAGAATCTCAGAATGGATGAGGTTGGAAGGAGACTCTGGAGGTTGTCTGATCCAAACCACCTGGTCAAACAGGGTGAACTAGGCACTGGACCATGTCTAGATTTCTAAATATCTGAAGGGGGAGACTCCAAGCCATGTCTGGGTAAGCTGTGCCAGCACTTGATCAACCTCACAATAAAAATGTGACAGACAGAGCTTTGTTACTTAAGTACCATTTATAATAATTCCATGCAACAAAGCAGACTGGGGTCCATCTGAAGAGGAGCAACTTTGTAGAGAAAGACCTGGGGATACTTGCAGAAGCTTGAATCAAAATAGTTTTGTCCTTTCTCTTGCAAGGATTCATTTTAACTGCAAACCAACAGAAAACCTAAGTGAGGCATATTTAAGTCAGATTTTCTTCATTCTCAAATACTTTTGCATTTGGAAACACTTAAATGTGTACAAAGTCTGTGGAAGTGTTAGTTTAAATTTTGATTCATTCTTATTTAGTTTTTATGGGCTGTTGACAAGCTTTTGTCCACTCTTACGAAGCAGAGGGATGTATGACTCTTGTGCTGAAACTGTAAGGATTGCAGCAGTCAGAGGAGACACTAGAAAAAACTAACTGGGAATTAGGTGATAAGAAGGAAAAAGCTAAGAACACCAGCTTTGGTTATGTTTAGAAAAGTGCAGATATATCTTCCTGTCAAGATTCCTGAAAGTGTATCAGTGTTTGTGCATGTAAGATATAAGGTTTCTCACATCTCTTCAGGGACAATAATGATAAAAGGAACAAAATGAAAGACAATACATTGTCTTGACTTTTATCTCCATTTATATATATTTCTTTAATTTTTTTGTTTTGAGATTTCATCCACCATGAGTGAGAGTTAGTCCTACAGTTAGTTCTACTTGTGAAATTTGCCTTATGTCAGCACTTCTGTTTGAGAACACATTTCCAAACTGCATCCAGCTGGTTTTACTCAGAGGATTTGACTTCCCTCCCACTGGCATATAACCACCAATTCAGATACAATGACTATGCAGCTACCCTTTTTTTTTTGTACCACTATAAGTTGTCCTTAAGTAGCAATCCAAGCATCCTTGACAGAGGTCACAGTTTAGACACCTATTTTCAAGGGATCACAGTGCTGGGAAACTTCCTCTCTTTTTGGAAACCCTCAGCATTTCCTAAGTACACTCTGTCTTCGTAGATGCACAGGTCTGAACAGTGAGATGATGACAACCAAATTATGGCAATGTTTCCTGGAGAGAAGAATGTGATAAAACTTATTTATTTCACTAACTCATGATTGTGTCTCTGTACTGGACTTTACCTTGACTTGTTGCCAGACACCCATCCAATTACTATATCCCTCTCCCTACTCAACAGGACAGAGGAGAGAAAATAAGATAAAAAAAATATCTGTGGGTTCATATAAAGACAGAGGGATCACTTAGTAGTTACCATCATGCACAAAACAGACTCAACTTAGGGAAGATTAATTTAATTTATTGCCAATTAAAAACAGTGTAGAATAGTGAAAAGCAAATACAAAACTCAAAATCTTCCTTCTAACCCCCAGTTTTTCCTAGGCTCAAATTCACTCCTTTGTTCCTTAACTCTTCCACACACTATGCAGACTGGCACAGTAGGACGAGGAAGGGGAGTTGTGATCCCAGCATCTCCTCTCTGCTATTTTTTTCTTCTCATATTTTTCCGCTGCTGCAGTGTGAGGTCCATCCCACTGGAGACAGTCCTTCAAGTATTGCTCTAGTGTGCGTTCCCCATGGGCCACAGATGATGATAGAAAACCTGTTTCTTTGTGGGCTCCTCTCTATGTTCATGCATGCTCTCTTCATGGGATGCACCTTTTTTCCTGCTACAGCATGGGGCATATCCACCTGCTACAGCAGGGGCTCCTCCATGGACAGGAGTGTGGAGATTACCTCCTCCGAAGACTGTGGGGTAATCTCTGTTCTTGTGCCTGGAGCACCTCTTCCTCCTCCTCCTGCTCTGACCTTGGCATCTGCAGGGTTCTTTCTCTCATATTTTTCTCACTCCTCTCTCACAGCTGCTGTGCAGGGTTTTTACCCTTTCTTAAATATGTTCTTGCAGCAGTGCCACCAGCCGCACTGACAGGCTTAGCCATGTCCTGTGATGGCTCAGATGGAGTGGGCTGGCACTGGCTGTGACCAACGGGGGCCCTGGTCTATTCCCACAGGTGGCCACCCCTGTAATGCCCCTGCTAACAAAACCCTGCCACACAAGCCAAATGCTCCATGACAGTCTCTGCTATTACAGATAGGTTCACTCTTCGTGTCACCTGACTTAAGCCATCCCTCCTCACCCCATTTTCACAAACATGGGAATGCATACAGAGTCAAAAACATCCTACTGGAAGTTTCTGGAGTACACTGAAGCATATCGAGCACATAGTAATTTTATCAATACCTTTATGAAATTCTTTTAGATGGTTACATATAACTTCAGGAACTTGTCCAGCATCTTTTCATGAACTGCTTGCATCATCCATATTTTTGAAGTGTTCTCAGTTTCAGCTATGAAAAATGATATACTTGATATGAGAATCTTGGCTGACAGAGGAGAATCAAAACCCATGCCTGTCGCAATGTGAGAATTCTGCCTGTTTATCATCCACAGTTTGGATAAGGAGGCAGGTGATGGAAGATTGGCAAGTGACATTAAGTTATGAAATAAATAAAAAACCTTCCATTTGAAAGACTCAGAACCAGAAGGAAGAGTTTAATTTTTCTCTTACATATTATCTGTGGGATGCTAAGACTAGCAGGGTGAAAACCCCAATATTATTATTGAAACAGAAAAGTCATGATGAATCCAGCTGCAGGGAAGGCTTTGATCTAATTCACACCTTAGTGGATATAAGACATTTTAACTCTAAGTTACAAACCTGCCAGAGCCTCAGCTCTGTTAGTTCCAGTGGCTATAAAACTAGCTGTTTTCCTCTGTGAAGTGGATTCTGTGATTCTAAGTTTCACATTCTTCTTTATTCCAGAAAGCAGATCCATTATAATCAAAGACTATCTAAATTTAAAGTAATGAGAAATTTATTTCAACCAAGAATAACAGAAAATGTTCCCAAGGATATCAGTCTTGTGGCAACAGGCTAGCGAAAGAAGGGACTTTCTGTTGGTGTCCCATTGTGGAAGAGTTGTGCAAGCCTAGATTCAGGGGTCACACAGGCAGAAAATCTCATTTCTGCATAACAATTTTTTAAGAAACTAGGCTTCTTTGGATCTGAGTCTCACAGCACCACTTGCAAATGTCATACAGATGAAACCTGTGAAATGTACAGTGTTCTGTGGAAAAAACACTACTGCTGTGCCCACTGGGTAACACAGGGAGAGACACACACACACACACACTCACATCCAGGTGTGCTGCACAGGATTCCACAAACTGCACCAGGATAGAGAGTACAGACCCAGTGAGATCACTTACTCCAAGACAGGTGTAGTCACAGAGGCCAAAGGAAACAAGTTTTCACTTTTCACACCTCAGTTTACCTCAAAGACTTTTTCATCTGTGGGACAGTGGCAGCATCTGTACCAACGGTGTGTTTTAGTCTGACCTTTCTCCACACCTGTGAATGTAGTGTTTAAATAAGGAACTGCTACTGTCTCTGAAGGACAATTGCAAGGAAGACATCTGTGTCCCCAGTTCATACTACTGCTTCCCAAAGGACTTCTAGGATGTAATGTAATTATTTTGTATGTTTTATAGGCTTTAAAAAATATTTGCATTGCAATATCAGTATCAGTAATCTGTTCGGTAGGACAATCCATGAGATAAAAAGAAACAGAAGCATTGTTAAAAAATAGGTGCTGTCTGGCATTTTGCCCTTTCTAAAATATGGTTTTCCAGAGACACCACCAGCTTGGCTGACAGGTTCAGCTGTGTCCTGAAGCAGGTCTTTTTAGGAGACATCTGCTCTTGGCCAAATCCATCAAGTGATGGATTACAAGAATGGAAATAGAAGATGGGCAGATCAAGCTTCATTTATTTTTTAACTTTTCTTCTTTCTAAAAACTTCCTGAATGCATTTGTGCATTCAGGATTGTGAAAACTAAAAATGAAAGAGTTGCTTTAGGTGCTTAAAAAATCCATCATGTAGAACCTCAGTACTTTTTAAAGCCAAATGATAAAAGTAGGATGACAAAATCCTAAGTATTTTTCTTCTCTAGTTATGAATAAAACGATTTCACATAATGACCTCACTCAACATGTAAGATTTAGTTGAATAATTTGTTTTGAAGTCTTTGTTTAAATTAATTTCTGAAACTTGTTTTTCTTCTTTTAGTTCATCAAATCAGTTCATCTTTACACAAAACTTAGGAGAAACTTTCCATGAAGAATAAACTAATCAGAGAAATGACAAGCACCTGCTTATACAGTGTGTCGGCATTTATGTTGGACGTGAATAGATAGAAGCAGCAAATCTCACCTCTAAAATCATAGTTACAGAACTAAATAATGTTCCTAATTGGTGCAACTAGATCCTGAAAATATGTTTTTACAGGTTTTCCTTTCTATTTCTAATGCTGGATATCTGCCAAAAAATGCTATGCTGAAAAATCAACCTCCTCAGTTTTCAGCTGAAAATTCCAGTAATAGCCACATTAGTATTACCACTGAAATAGAAGTTGATATAAAACACCTGTATTTATCTTTGTTTAGATTTTCATCATCATCATCACAATATAATTTCTCTAAATATATTAAGAAGGAAAGCCTTTTGCAGTTTCTGCACTCACAGTGAGTAAAATGCTTTTGCAAATATAGCACAATCAGTTATAGCACTGCTTTTCCTTTGGGGCTCTATTCTCACATTCCTGTTCTCCTCATTTTACATATATGGCATAACCTCATAAAGACTCTCACAGTTTCCTGATGCATCATCATCTAAAACAGTCTCTATGGCTGGTTGAAACAATCCATATTTTGCTTTCTGGTGAAGTTACCACATCATGTTACAGGGAAATCAAGGCAGAGGATGGCTTTTGGGAGGTCCTCTGCTCTGGAGAACTACAAAAGGGATCAGGATCGAGTGATAGCAGCAGCTGATGAAATGGCAACTGATGCTGTTAGAAGACACACAGAGTAGAAAGGAATGATGACGGACATGACCTGGAGCATGGATAAATATGCAGATTTTACTTCAGGTACTGTAATGTGAAAGGTTTTCGTGTTACTGGGTTCACACCTTTGTGAGAAAAATAAGGGTTTTTTATTGTTGCGGCTGCTTATGCAATAGGAAGACATCACCTCCTCTTTGCTTATCCCAGTATCTAAGGAGCTTGCTGGGCTGGAAGCCCACTGAACTATTTCTGTCCTGTGTATCTCAAGTGCTGTGATGTGAAGCTTTCTGTAAGATAAGTCACCTGCAGCTATCAGTGGTAATGGACTGCAGAGAGCAAGCAGCCAAGACAAGACAGCAGCACCCAGTTAGTACAAATCCCACCCACACCCTTGCTCAGTGCTAATGCAACCATGACATTTGTGCCACACCACTCCTGAAGCCCTGGATTACTACAGATGCTAAGGCACCACTTAACTTTTAGGTAATTCACAAGTGGAGATCATGCCATGAGATGTTAAAGATATGTGTACACAATGAATTAAACATAGTCAAAACAGATTCCAGTATTAAAAAAAATAGTTAACTGCCTCTTAGAAATTGTTCCTCATGTACTCTAACTTTTGGCTATTTCCAGGTGTTGTCTGAGAGATCTGAGAGGACTTCACAAGAATGAGTTTCTTCAATGCAGGACTCCAGTAATTTAGCTGGAATTCTGCATGAAAATAAAGTACCAGCACTGCAGGTGCAGTGGGAGAGTTGGAACCAAGCTGAGAGTACAAACAAAATGACAGGGAGAGATGAAAAGAGATTATAGAAGGCAATTGCCAGTGAGGAAATTAAAAAAAAAAAAAAAAAAAAAAAAGGCCAACTAAAGGTACCTGTGAAAAAATGGTTCCACCAGGTCTTTTGGTGTGGCCAAAATTCCAGTCAACATCTGTAACTTTGGTATTTCTTTTTTTTTTTTTTTTAAGGAAATAGCAAGTCCAAAATCACATACGGGCTTCTAACTTGATCATTGGAAATTCCTCTGTGGGCTTTTAAAGTCTTTTATTGTTCTGCAATATTCTTGCACCGTTGCAGAGAACTTGTCTTGAACTTTAATATACTAGGACCTAGAGGTTAAATTTTCTTAATGTACTCTGTTTTCCAATCATCTCTTCAATTAAACACTAATCTAGGGGATGAAAAAAATAGGTCTGGAGAAATAACAAATCTACATTCAAGTTTGGTTAGTAGTGCAAACTTTCAGCTTTTGCTGAAGAAAATATACTTACAATGTTAAACAAACTATGGTGCTGATAAATCTAGTCATTTACAATACTGATTAAAAAAAAAACCCAGGATGCAGATATACTTGAGGAAAGAAAAAGATTTTTCAAAGAGGACACTACATTTTAAATTACATTTTGAGCCTGCACTTTGAGCTACCTTTTGAAGTGATCATTAATTAAGGATGATCAGAAGCTGATGGAATTAACTTCTTACATTTAAATAAATTAGATTTAGTAAAAAAAAAAAAATCTTTTTTCACAGTCAAAACCCCAAAACTGGCTCAAGAAAAAGAAACATAAATAAGCAATAGTAAAGATCAACACTGCACTTACCTTTGGATCTAGAAATTATGGGTTTTTAAGGTATAAAATCAAGTTTTTATTTATAATGAAATAACTTGCATACAACAATATATGCTTCTATTTTGCTGCTTCTAGCTGAAAGTGACTCCTGAGAACTGAAAGGAAAAATGTATATATATGTTGCAGACCAGATCCTGTAGAAGGCAGTATCTCAAAAAAAGCCGTAAAGGTAAATAAAAGCCCAAAAAGATTGAAACAAAAGGCCTGCAAAGAAAATTACACAAGTCTAGGTGCCCAAAAAAGGCCTACAACAGAAGAGCATTTTGTAAATGCTTAACTTTCTTCAAGGACTGGCAAAGGTATTTCAGCACCTATTGCCTGCTGGCTGTCGACTGTTAACAATTAATTAAATTTAGATAAAATCATACATTCTTTAAAGACCTCAGTTTCTTAAAAATGCAACCAAAAACATTAAAGCACCATTTCAACACGGACAAATACAGACAATTCACACACATTTCACCCCTAATGCCTTCACTACAGCTGCAAATGAAATTCCTAACAATGATTTTACCCTCAAGCATTGTTCAGTCCATGTTTTGCCCATTACCTTTCCCAATTACTATTCTTACATTCAATTCCAAAGAGTTCCCTATTGTGCAACACAAAGAACTGTGGTGGGTTGACCCTGGCAAGAGCTCATCAAGCTGCTCTGTCACTCCCCTTCCATCAAAAAGATGGAGAGGAAAATAAGACCCAAAAACTCATGGGTCAAGACAGGGACAGGGGAGGTCACTCAGTAATTGCCATCATGGGCAAAACAGACTCAGCTTGGAGAAATCAATTTAGTTGATTGCCAATCAAAAACAACAGGATAATGAGAAACAAGAATAATTGTAAAATATCTTCCCTCCTCTTCTTGCTTTGTCCCAGGTTTAACTTCATTCCCAATTCTACCTTCTCTATGTGAGAAATGCAGGGGGACAAAGAATGGGGATTGTGGTCAGTTTATAACACCTCATGTCTTCTTTTCTTCCCTGTTCCACTCTTCCCCTCATTTCATGGAAGACAATCCTATGAACTCATCCAGCGTGAATCCTTCCCATAGGATGCAGTTCTTCATTAACTGCTCCAGATGAGTCCCTTCCACAGGGTGCAATCCTTCAGGAACAGCTGCTCCAGCATGGACTCCTCCTCTTCACTGGTCAACAGGTGCTGCCAGGAGCCTTCTCTAGTGCAGGCTCTCACAAGCTGCAGTTTCTTTTAGGCCAGATCCACATGCACTGGTAAGAGATCTTCCATGGACTGCAGAGGCGCAGCTGCCTCACCATGGTTGTCACCATGGTCTGCAGGGGAGTCTCTGCACTGGCACTTGATGCATGTCCTCCTTCAGTGGAGTTGTTTTATTCATGTTTTTTATCTCCTCTCTTCCAGAATTTTTCATCCTTTCTTAAATATGTTATCACATGCAAGATTTTGCCAGCATCGCTGACAGACTCAGTCCTGGCCAGCAGCAGGTCCATCTTGGAGCTTCTGGTGCCTTCTCGGAGGAGCCACCCCTGCAGCACCTCCCACCAAAATCTTGCCACGTAAGTGCAATTCAGTCACAGCAATGCTTGCTGCACATCTAAGGGCAAGGTAAATCAAGGTAAGGAATAGCTTTAAAATATGCAACTTGTCTGGGGACCATTAGTAAGTTTACATATGAATTTAGAAAAAGGAGTCTCTTGGGAGTCCAAAAGTGAGGCTCTTTCCTCAAGTGTAATGGAAAGCACTTAATGCAGCTTGTTTTAAACAGAACATCATACATTTATAGCAGTCTGTTCAGTTGTCTATGACACAGAGTTGAACTTGGTGACTCAGAAGTTACAGTGAAATTTCTGTGCTTTTATATCTGCTGATGGCAATAGGCTAATGATAAAATCTGAGTTAAAAACGTTATCAGCAGTATGCTTTCACTAGAAAACAAAAGGAGAGGATTTCATTCATATTCATCTTTCTAAAGAAGAAAGCTCTGCTTTGCACAGCTAAATCAACGTTTTAAAAATAAATTAAATCTCTACCTATTGAAGACAAGATATTTCTAGAGATTTCTTCTTAATAGGCATTTTAATTAAATTTCAGCACCCACATCACATCAGTGCTATTAAGGGAGCCTAATATACAAAAGAAAGAGGTTGCTGTCCATCATCCAGTCCTCTTCACTGTTCAAATACATGTGGAAACTTAAATGGCTCTTAACAAAAAGAATATGAAATTTCCAAGTATACATTAGCATGTAGTACCGGAGAGGAAGAAATTTCTTCCATGATGCATTTGAGGTGCCAGGATGCTGTCTATTCCTTTTTCACTAATCCATCATATTAAGAAACATTATGCTGAATTTATTTTTAATTATAAGTTTTTCTTTTGGATCATGAGCCATGTTCACATCTCTCTTTCTCTAATTTTCTAAGGATGATCACATTCACCAGAAGAGTATAAGTTTATGGTATGGTCCTCTCCCATGACTCTGGCCTTTCCTACTATTATTTTCAACATGAAAAATGTCTTGCTTTTCCTCAGGATAAAAATACATTGCATAAGCTCAAGTAACTTGGAAACAAAGAAAATTACCAGGGTCCAAAGGATCTTCTCTGATAAAATATTTAATCTTACTACTTTTGATAGAAGCTAATTTTCCTGAAACTGTGAGTGAGAATAATTAGAAGACTTTGGAATAAAGAAGGTTTTGAACAGAAATGCTCATTAAAAAAAAAAGGAAAAGAAACTAAAAGGAAGATGATGCACTGAACATTAAATATCATAGCATCATAGAATCATCTAGGTTGGAAAAAATCTTTGAAAATTTTAAGTCCAACTGTTTACCCAGCACTTTCAAGTGACTATTCATTGAACAAAACCTTTGATTTTGTTTTTCTGTCTTCTTCTTTTTCTAAAAAAGATAATTAGTATTTTATTTGCTTTATCAAATTCATCTTTAGAAAGTCCTGATATGATGAAGTGGGCCTTAAGAGCTAAACTCCTGATCTATAACAGCTTTTCATAGCAAAGAACTAACGGCAGTTGAGAGAAAGAGGGATTTCTGTCCTGTTCATATTCATATTTACTCTGTCTTGATTATATCCTAAAAAAAAAAAAAAATCTAGATTAAAAAAAAATAGTGTAGATAACTATGGCATTAATTATATGGTTATACACTTAGCCAAGGTAAAATAATGTAGCCTTCAGTTCACAGCATATGAGAATGTGACAAACTGTTCATTAAAAGTCCATCTCAGACTGTTTATTCACTGGTCAGAAAAAATCTGTAAATAAAGTGTTGCTTAATGCAACAAATCTGCACTGTGCTATCCTGTGTTTGAGGTATAGTTTATGTAGGCAGAAACAAAAAATTACAATTAAAACTTTTATCTGTCTTGCAGAATATGTATTCCCACTTTGTAAAAATTTTTTTTTTTTGCACAAAAGGCTCATAAATTACACCCTTTGAAACTGAGGATATGGAGTTAAGAAACATTCAAGTTTAGAATGCATTTAAGAGAGCTTGTAGCAACAAAGACAGACAAAAGACTGCAAAATAAACACAAGGCAGTCACTAGGTCCACATGCAATCTGGGAATTGGGACCATTTTCATTCACTCATATTCTTGCTCTTCCTCACTGGCACAGCCACAGCGCAAAGCCATGGGTACAAAGCCCCAAACCCAGCACCAGCTTGGAGACAAATGGTACCCAGGCTTGTACAACACTTATGGATGCCAGAGTTCCAGATAAGAAGGAATGAAGTAGAAGTCTGATATAATGCTGATGTTTACCATGCAGGGGTCTGTCTTGGGAGTAATACAGTCGCGCTGGCAGTAGAGAGAAGTCAGTTCTGGCAGGGCATTATTCACCTTTTCCTCAAGCCGACATTTGTAATAGGCCAGGTGGATCACTTCTAAGGAATGCCCATTTTTCTCAAGTATGGGATATTGATGAGAGAATTGGCCCATGTGTAGATCTCTGCAACTGAAATAAGCGAAGTAGATCACAGTTTTGACCCACTATTGTATGTCATACTCATGGTATGATATAGTAATTATAGGTATTCTCTGAAGCCTAACAATAAAAGTTGGCATGTTACAGATACTATACCTATTAAGTACTATCTGAAGACACCTCTATATCACCAGCACATCAGATATATAGAAGACTCTACCTCCCTAGTTTAACTTGTTGAAAAATACATTTAAGGGATTCACTAGTTATCCAAAATTAGAGGCGAAGAATTTAGGTTATCTAACCAAAGAAGTAGGTCAACATATTCCTTAAATTAAAAGGAGAAAATAAACCATAATGAGACCAGTCAAGTAGAATAAATCTGATTTTCCTTACAGTTTCATAAATTATGGAAATTAAGGAAAGACCAGAGAAACACTAAAAAATTACAGCTCATTCCAAGATATATCAATCATTGTCATTTCTCACATACAAGCATAACACTGCCTCCTTTTTGGGCTGCAAATTAAGAAAATTAATATAGAAATACAAATTTTGAATAGATTAAACTAATATGATGAATAACCCTATTTCTCCAGCTACGAAAAGGAAAGTCTTTACAAAATGCTCTTCATTACTCTTATCAGTCCAATTCTGCTTGCCTTTGTGATGGCAACAGAAGGTCAGTTTCATGGCTTTGAAAGATTCACCATAACCAAACTAAGCATCACACCATTTAACAGTCATTCAATAGACAATGAGCAGGTGGAAGATAATTCAGTGGTTCAGACTCAGATCCTATAAAATGATCCTTAATTTCCTCTGAAATGCCTGAAAATGGCCTGTAGAAGTGTTTGGAAAGAGATTAGGGAGGATAGAAACTTGCAAGATACCACCATACTCATCCATGAAGGGACTTTTGTAAAGGCATTCCAAGAGTTAGAAAAGGTGGACAGCCAACAAGTTTAGACCTAGAGTCAAAACAGAGGCTCAGAAATATGAGGTACAGTTCTAGAATAAGACTTAACATCTACAGAAAAGTCTGTTATTCATCTAACTCTACTGTCCATCTGTGACTGAATCAATTTTAATAAATTTGCATTGAAATATTCTCAAGCATATTTAATTTACTTCTGTGGACATAGCCTTTGACTGTATCTGAGTGAGTCCCTTCATTCTCTGTACTTCATTTTTTTTGGATGTCAATGCCATACTCAGAAACTGAAGAGATGTTGCCTCATATATAAGCCTTTACATAAAGGCAAACCTCGACACATACTTTGGATAAATATAGTGATCACTGAAATAAATTTGTAAATTGTTTCAGAACCAATACATTATTGTGTGAATAACTTGGGGGGGAAAAAAAGTAGAAGTGGCCAACTTAGACTAAAGCTGTTCTAACTTGTAAAATGTAAAATATCATATTGCATGTTTTCTTCAGAAAGGATTTTTTTGGAGAAAAGGGGACTGGAAAAATAACACTTTCTGTTACTCTGAACCTACTTCTTAAAAAAAGAAAGAGTAAAAATCTGATCTGAGGGCTAAAAGAGAGGAGTTGTAGGAGTTGTTTCATACTCTTAGTCACTTGATTCACATGAGCAATAACTTCTCTATATGATTTTCTTTATTATATGACTCAGCTGTAGAAAAGCATCAGTTCCTGCAGGATATTTCCAAGTCAACTATCTGTATTGACTCCCTGTCTTCCCTAATGATGGATTCTCAGGTGCCCACCTTTTCAAGATAATTAGATTTTCTCTTTTAAATCAGAATATAATCCCTAAACGTTTTAAAACAAACAGAAAAACTTTTCAGAAGATTTTGCAGAAGACTAGGAATTTGCTATAGTCATAATAAAAAGGGGTCAGCAGGTAAAAGTAGCTGCTGTGTTCTGCAGTTTTGATGGTGTTATTGCAGAAGAAAAACCTGAGGTGTAGTATTTATACTGTATGCAATGCTTTTTTTGGGGGGAAAGTATATTGCAAATTTATACATGGGAGAAAGCAGTTTTTGCATGGCTGTGATTGACCAACACACCTCCACAGTGGAGCAATGTTCAGAGATGAGGTAAAAACCCCAATGAGCTCAGGTAGAAAAGCATAATAAAGAAAGCTAAGCTTATCTCAACACCAGGAAGAATGAAGGGCAATGTTTTTAGATAAGACAGCTGCACTGTTGAATCATCAGATTCCCTGAGATAATTAACAGACAATTATGTCTTCCTGAGCTACCCAGACCAGTGTGCCAGGACTGGGAGGACATACACATGCCTCAGCCCAACATAAAGTATAAAATCTGGTCAACTACTAGAACAGAATTGGAAGACAGCTCTATCTGGCTTTAATCCATGCATGCTTTCCTAGGGACTGGGGATGCTCAGCATCCTGACAGTGGGCACACAGAGACCGGTAATGAGGAACAGGATTGTTCTCTGATTCAACCAGTATGCAAATGCTGTATCATTTTTCTATTATGATTTCAGTACATTGCTGCAGCACTCTGTTAAATCAAAATCACACATACACCAAATGAATAGATTTGATAAAAAACACTGAACCCTCTTCCTGCTCAGAGACTACTGAACTCTGACAGGGATAAATGTGGAAATGCTTCTCTCAAGATAGAATCAAGACAAAAGTTCAATCTGCTGGTCAAGAGGGTCAAATGAAATTTCAAATAAAATGGTTAGAATTGAGAACTAAAAGAAAGGAAGGCATAAGAAATATACAGTACAGGCCTGGTCCTTATCCCAGATTTTAAGCCACAAAATAGATCAAGCCTCTCCCTGAACTCTAGGAACATTCCAATGCTCAAATCTTTCATTGCTTAGCTGTAAACTGGCAGGGTTACTCCTGAACAGAGAGTCACTCCTAGAAATGTAGACTAATAATATGATCCTATAAAAAAAAATCCCATGGCAAATTTGTCAATAATGCTATTATAGGGGAAAGAAAAAATAAAAAAAGATGAAAAAGAAAAAAAACAAGAAAAAAGGAAGTAAAAATAGAAAAACAGATAGGGACGCAATGCATACTCACTTCTTCAAACGAAAGTGATAACATAGACCCCAATAAAAAAATAGTTTGTTTTCAAAGTATAAGGAACATGCTTACAAAGACACTTTAGAGTGAATTGTTGGAGACAATCAGCCACTGGGCAGTTAGTTTCTATTTTCTTCACCTTCTTAGGTGTATACATTTTCTATACAGATTAAGGGGATTTTTCTCTTAGGGGTGTCAGGTCTGGTTTTACAGTGGTTTTTAATTAAGAACTTGTTAGTCACTTCCCATTTTCAATCACTTCCCTTTGTAAAAGTGCAAAGCAAAAGCAAAAATATACTTGAAGTTCTTTCATTCACAGTCTTGGACACCAAAGCTGGTGTATGAAGCCAGCTGAATTTATTGCATGTAGCACATCTCTTCCCACACTTCAGTGAGTGAGCAAGCCACAGTAGAAACAGGGTGACTCATTAGTGAAAGCAGTAAACTGAAGTACATTTTGACCAGATGAAATTAATGAGAGAGAAACCCATTATGTAAACCCAAAAGTAAAACTGTTCTGAACAGATAAAACCCTCAATTTTCTGATTTTTGGTCATATTGACATATGTCTCAAGGTGAATACATAAAGCAGAAGATAACAGTTTACATTCCACACTACAGTGTGTGGGGTGGGATTCAAGCACACAAATACATATGTCTACTGGCATGTGAGGGGAGCCTGGCAACTTCCACCTGAAACTGGAGAAAGTTGTAAGCTTCCTGTAAATAACTGTCATCTTCAAGGTATCTTAAATCAAAGAGGACATCCAAACCAGCCCCAGATGCCTACAGGACAAGTCAGGCTAGTCCTTACCTTCTTTACTGAAGTACCAATGTTGGTGTGTTTCCCTGTGTATACATGCACACAAATATTCACCCATGCATCAAAGTGCCAGCTGAGTCCTGAACAAGGCTCTCTCTAGACTACTGCACCACTCACATCTTCTGTAAGTCTGGAGTTCTCCCATGGCAATTAATACACAAATGTTTTTCTAAAGTTGCATAGAAAACATTTTAGGGCAAGAATATTCTCTTTTTATACTTCATAGATGACCTGGTGTTCTAGAGGGGCTGACAGGTTCTACCAGATAAGTGTCAAGCACCATCTGTTTTCACAGACAAGTTCCCAGTCACCACTTCCCGTTGTTGAAATAGTGTCAATCATTTGCTAAGGCCTAAGATTTTTAACAGAACTGGAGTATTTAAAGATCTGCAATTTCTTCTCTGCCAGAAATATTTTTTTTTTCTTTTTTTTTAAACAGAGAACGTTTCGCTAAGGAAAAGCTCACTCTTGATTACTGGACATGTCTCATTACTAAACATAACTCCTTACTCATCAAAGATCACATTCTGAATGTGTGAATGCAATGAATGTGTGCATCAATTGAGAAGCATAAAGGGGTACTCGGCTCCTTGCCACAGGTGCTGCATTGTGTTGATAGCAGCAGGGAGATGGCAATGACTAATCAAGGATGTCAGCTCCCTTCTCCTCTTTACTGGGAGTGAATTAGGCTCAGTTTAGCTGTTTTCTTCTGTCTCAGAGTGCTAGACAGTATGTTTGGCTTGATGAGAGAGAGGAATTAAAAAAGCAAGGGAACTTTCCTTCTTTTGGGAAGCAAGACTGCATTTTAATAGAATAAGGAGAAACAGAGTCAAGACTCTAATTTTGGAGTATAGGGGCCTTTTTTTCTGAGGGGCAATCTCTGAATAAGGACATACAGACTTATATGTAAACTAATATGTTCAATTAATAACTTCAAATGCATACTACCTTCCTTTTAATAAAAACCTTGACACACAGTCATACAATCAAATAAGCATACAATGATTATAAATAGATATTGATTTTATTTAGGCGGGATGATTTGTTCTTATTAGAGAGAAGCACTGTACAATAACTGGCATTTCTCTAAGAGTTGCTTTCTATGAAAAGCCAATTAAAAAAACCTGAATGTGTAATGCAGGTTACATTTAAACTGACACTGTTATTCTATTTCTACAATCAAATTGTAAACTACAATCTCAATTGAATTTTCAATTGAAAAGAATTGGGTAATGATTATATTTTTCTACAGGATGTGAGGAACGTTTAAAAATTTGCTTTGTACTGCAGTTTTCCTTGGATCAGCCATGTTGCATGGAGTCTATTTCAACTGTCTTTAGCCAGATAAGTATTAATCACCCAGTTTAACCTAAATTCCTTGGTTTGCTTGGAGACAGATGGGCACCCACAAAAGACAGCTGAGCCAGCCTCAACTGTTCAGCATCTGTGGGATGAATTGCACTCCAATCATGTCTTGTGAGTAATTATGAGGCATGACTGGCTATTTTAGAAGATATGTTTAAATTTTAAGTAACTGGAGTTATGCTATGAGAACCCCAGTCTTTGTCTCAATGTGACTCAGTTCTTTGTAGCGCTCCAACTTCATAATTTCATTCATGTTTGTATTGGATTTGCCTGACAAAATTTTGGTAGTGTGGGGTTTCACATGAGTGTCTTCTGAGAGAAGCTACCAGAAACTTCCTTCATGTCCACAGAGAGAGTGGCAGAGGTGTTCAAGACAGACCTGATTCTGGTCAATCAGTCCATTAGAGACAGTAGTGTTTACTTATTTAAGTGAAGATTGGAGAAAAGGGGTAATGATGCCCTCACAGTGTTGCTCAAACAAAATAATTAAAAATAGAACAATTTGAGCATCATCAGTAAATACAGGAATGGGTGACAGTCTATTAATGAACAATTAGGAAAATGATTAATGCTTCAGGAAAACCCGTTAGATCTTTTTCAAGTAGTTTGTTCTGCTAATGATGCCAGTTTGGTTAATAAAGGTAATGGATGGTGGTGTAACAAACTGTCACTTCTGTAATGATCATGACTCAATACTGCTTGACATTTTGATTAAGAACTAAAATGATATGGTATTAATATGAGGCACCAAGACTGTATTAAAAATAGACATAGCATATCTCAAAACTAATGGGAATCAGCCAGTGCATTTCTTAGGGACCACAAGGATCCACAGGAGTTGATTCTTAGCTTTATGAAACATGCAGCTCTTTTGAACAACTTAGAATAAAGCCAAACAAAGCAAACTGATCAAGTATGCTGATGGCAGATATTTTTGAAAAATAGTAAGTATGAAGGAGAGGATAAGTTCCCAATAAAAAATGGATTGCTTCATCTGATGAGTGAAAGCAGACAACAAGCTTCTTTATTCCGTCAGTGGAAGTAAAATATCTGGAAAATAGGTGTTACTAAGAGAACAGGAGAACTACTGCTGGTTGGCAATGGAGAGAACTGTGGTCCCTTGAGAGATCTCTGAAGGGATGCTGGAGTAACAGCTGAACCTCTTACAGGATATCTCTAAGACCAATATACAGTACCAAGTAGGATTTTTGTGACTACACTTCCTTTGTACTGACAGAGCTGTGACTGTCACCATATCCACATATACTAGTTACAATTTATGAGGTCTGTTTGACAATCTGGAAACTGAGAAATCAAAAGTTGTGCCTTGTAATGGCATCCTGGAAGCTGAAGCTATTTAGAATATCAAAAACTCTAGAGTGATAAAGCAATAAAGACTTCCCTTAAGTAGCTATACTGAGAGTAAAACATGGATAATGGGTACTTCAATCCAGTTGCCAAAGTTGTAACTACATCCAACCCATACTGAAAAGCAGAATGTGATATTCAGTTTTAAAATTGAAAGTCACCTAAATATCTTGTGAAATGTCCCAGGTGATTTTATACACAACTAGTGTTTTTTTCTAGAAACTCTTAGTTGAGTTTTTTAAGCAGCAGTGAATCAATGAAGTTGGACAATGGATACAGGCACATTTATTTTTCGAAAATGTTTTAAAATCTTCTTAGCATCCAACATTCAGTCACTTACCCAAGGTCATACAGAATGTGTGAAGAGGAATCAGAGACTAACTTGTGATCTGCAGTGCTCTCAATATACTCTTCTTTCTCACCATTTGGGGATCGTTCAGCAGTGTCCCCCATTCCGAAAATTATTTTGAAAATAAGCAACAGAAAAACAAATGCAATTGCAAAAGCTTTTGTTTCTGATTCATTTTCAAATCACTTTTAAGCTGATAAAACAGACTTCAATCCACATTGGGTGTTATGCATGATATGGTTAACTCAACTGAGGTGGGGTTGTGGAAGTTATTACTTGAAAATTAATTAGTTACACCTAACTTCAAAATCTTTAGTTTGCATGCTTCATGGCCCAGTTTTTGTTATAGATCTGCTAAGACATCTTGCCATGCAGGCTATCCTATTTTATTCAGTACAGAGTCTACCTAAATTTTGTTGTGCAAAATTTTTTTTTCATTTCCCTGCCATAGCAACAGCCAACACCTCAGTCTCCAAAATGGTCCATGAAGCCAGGTCCAGAGCAGCACTTTTTATCTTTTATATATACTTTTTTTGAGATGTATTCTTGGCACTATGTCTTTATTTTAAATATAAGGGATTGTCATTCCTTGAAGGACAGCATGCCTTCATGTTTTATATTTGACTTGGACTCATACCCAGGCATATGACAAATATAAAATAAAAGAAAATTGCACGTAGAACCCAGAATTTAAGATTTGGACTAAACAGGATGATACGCAAGGTCCTTGTGGCATACCATACATGCCCTATCAAGCACGTGGGCTTGGACAGATGGCTGGCACCACAGGAAACTGAGACAAGTGTGCAAAGACAATAAAATAAATGTAAAATTGTGCTTTAATGCTTTGTTTTCTTAAATCCACCTACACTTCAGATGCTCAAAAAATAAGGCCTCATACACCCTAATTATCTATTTGCCCAGATAAAATAATCCATTTCACAGGATCTTTTTGGCACTTTTTTTTACCTCAGCTTTATTCTTTTCATTAATGAGCCATTTTTTCCTAATTTAACTTGAATGAAAACTTGAAAGAAAACTTAAGTAATCTGTTCTAGATATTGAGAGTTTTTCCCTAACTTCCTAACAAGGGGTAGTTAAGAAAGAAAAGACAGTGGTGAAAGAGAAGAGTGGGACAGAAACCTGTTTTTCAGGCATATATATAATGCTCCTCTGGTGCACTAGTAAAGGTGTAGGTGGCTGAAATCTGTTGGGTATGTAGTAACCTAGCAAGAAAGGGTTACTCAGTGTCTTTCTTCATGTGGTGCAAATGTAATTGCTCAGCACTTTAAAACATTACCTCAAAACATCTCAAATATTTGTGAGCGTGGGTGTTTCCTTCCCTATGAAAGTGGGTTCAAATCAGAACCATTCATCCACAGGCTTCCTGACAAGGAAGCTGGAGACATGAGAATCCATGTGTTAGCCAGACTGCAAAAGAAATCTGGCTCATTAGGATGGGTCATATGCAAAAAAAGGCTTCTTATTTTTCTCTGTCCCAGACCCAATCTACTGAGCAATTTTTTTATTGTGGTCAGGAGGGCTTTCATAATTTAGGGCTTGTTTGTTTGTATTTCAATCTAGCACAACATAATCAAAACCTACTGGCCTAATTTATTTTGTCTTCAATCTAAGCTATTACATTGCAAAATCATTACAGAGATATGAAACTTTTTGGGATGTGGGAGCACTGTTTGCAGTGCAGGAGACTGATTGTGAACATCCCATAGCAGAGTTCGTATCAGTCCATGTTGCTAGTCAGTGATGTTTCCTCTTAAATGTATTAGTCAAAGCAACTCTTTCAAATGTTCCAAAAATACTCAGTCCAACCAGGGGCTGAGACTTTGCATGCAGAACCATCACCTTTGACATTCCATGAACTGTGTTACCCGAAGAGTGGGCCAGCTCCTCATTTGCCCAAGAGGACCTTTTTATAACCATATCTTTGGAAGCATGCTATGTCAACTAGTAGATATTTTGTCCTTTCACAGACATTTCTATCTTGACAAGCAGCACTGGGGAAGGAGATTGAATATTTCTATCATGGAAGATGTTTTGGTGGTGAGGGGGCATGGATTTGGTGTTGTCTTATTTTACCAGATAAGAAATAGGATAACAGAAGTATCATATAGTGTGTGTGCCTTTGCATCCAATTCTAAGGCACAGCTACTGACAGGGCCCACACCCACTGTACACCTTTAACAGTTGAGAAGAGCAGCACTTAAAGACTTAGGTGGGGGAAAAATGGTTATTTTCTCTGGGAAACCAAGTTTGAAACAGTTCCAGGATCCTTTACAATTGGAGACTCTGATGTTAGGTGGGGCTGGGGCTTAGCCCCTCACTCATATATGTTTTTTTAATGCCTCAGTATTTTAAGGCTGTCAGTCCTGGAATAATCTGTAGCTATGCCAGTGTCAAAACCCTGTCATTCTGTCAGACTATTATAGGTTTAGGAACATACTGATTCCACAGTTTTAAAGAAATTAATTTTAATTTCCAAAGCAAACATGCCAAATTGCTTAACACAGTCTAGAAACATTAAAAACACTAAGCTTTTTTTGTAGGGAAGTTCATTAAGGATCCAGATAAAAATACTTCCAACCTGACATGCTAGAAAGTAAACATTTCAGGCTCAAAGGACTAGAATTTTCTATCAAAACAGATTTATTCTTTTTTTTTTTCCTGCTGTCTTTAACATTTTAAGTCATAAACATTGAATAAATTCACAATACTGATATGTCAGCCAAGAGCATTTCTGCAGGGAAATCAGTTTCTTGGGCTATCTGCTTCAGTGGACAACATATAACTTGTGAGTAGGTATTTGGAATAAGATTTGAATAGCTGAGGCAATAAAGCTCTAGCAGTTTTTAAAATTCTTGTATTTTTTTCAGTTGCATCTGTTTCCCTTGAAATGTTGTGGGTTTTTGTTGGTTTTAGTTTTTGCTTGTTTGTTTGTTTGTTTGTTTGTGCTGTGTCTGAGAAGTCTGTGACATGCAGCTAACAGTATTTGTGGTTTAAATATCTTCCTTACTACTGTAAGGATGTAAGTACACATTATCCAAACTGGAATAATATGGATCTCTATTACAGCATAAGGATCACTAATAATTATTCAACATCTGAACAACAAAGTTTATGCAAGATTTGTTACAGAACCAGACTTCAAAGCAGCCTCTCTGTGTGCCAAATCTCCTAATGAAAACAATTTTTCATGTTACTGTATACGCTACATGATCTAAAGCCCTGAATGCACTTCCAGAAGATTAGAAGAGAGTCAGCCATATCATGTGCTCTGTATAAAAATAGCAGTGCAAAATGACGAGTCCCTAACTCATAAGATACATGTGAATAGTTCTGACACAGCAGCAAGGATGACTTACTCTGGGTTTGTAACCTGACCTTTCTGCCACCCCACTGAAGACAGAGGAATTGTTACAGAAACTGTTCCTCTGACATGGAAATTTACAGTACATTTTTAAAGCAAAACAGTAGGAATTTTGAAACTACACCCTCCAAATTGTGCCATTTAAAGAGACATTTCACAAGAGTCAATATGCATATAGTTAAGGCAGCAAGAGGGCCTGAGAAGCAGAGTTGTCCAGCTGCCCCACTGTCAGCAGCCACCAGTCTTCAAAAGCTAGAGCTGCAGTGGTTTTAGCGTGATCACCGCACTTCCATACTGGTATTTAGATTCCATATTCTTACTGGATCTCTTCCCAATCTTTATATTGTTACAGACCAGGTTTTCATTCCCAGATTATCCTAACAACTACAGCACTCAGAGCAGATTTTTATTCCCAGGTTATTTTAACAGTACTCTGAAAGTGACATTTGCCTGTGTACGATCAACCATTGCAAAGGAATGCAATCAGAACCTGGATTTTCTTTTTATTTTAAGCTGACAAAGGCTGTGCCTGGCAATGGTCTCCTTTCCATTGACTTACATTCCCCTGTGTCTCAGTGACCATTTTTATGTCAGCTCTTGAATTTTTTTATCTGGTCTGGAAATGTTATATCCAGCAGAGATTTATTAGTTATAATATTTAACTACCCCACCTGACACTCTGCCTAAATGGTTAACTCAATTCCTTGTAAAAATAAAAGTTTAAGAAATGAACTCAGAAAAATGGAATGTCTAGATTTTTTAGAAACCAAAATATCTCAGAAGAGGCTCAAATTCTCAAAGTAACCTTAAGCTGCTTTATTACTACATATTGTTCTCATGTACAAAATAAGTCACTTGAAAAAAAAATTGGAATGTTTTTGTACCTGAAAGTATAAAAGAAGTTTCCAAGGGGACAACAGGTATTAAAAATTTGAACACATGGACAAGAAAAGTCTAGCAGGTAATGTGGATGATGGTGACCTCTTCTCTAAAACCTAGGCTCAACATCTGGAAGTTTTTCTTTTCTGGTTACTTTTTACATGCACTAGTACACTGATTTTATCACTGGCTTTCAAAACAACAGGTCATGTTGACTGGAATATCAGGAAAAATGAAGATAAGTAATACAGAAAATACATTATTCTGATGTCTGCATCCCCAGATTGGTACTCCCTCGGGACTTCAATTCTTTTTTTAATTATTGCTAAACAAAAAGTGCAATTTTCTGGGTCTTGATATTGTATGTCCTTTAAGAAACATTGATTTGCAATTAAAACACCACTCAACAAAGAGTTTAAAAATTCTGACTGTTTAAAACTGAGTCTAGGAGGACTTTAAAGTTTGAACTCTGCTGTTCCTTTGCATTGGGTGACAGTTGAATTCTGCTTCAACATTTTTCAAGCCAATGAAGAGTGACCTGGTAATATGCAGAGTGATGACCAAATTTGGAGGCAGGTTTTTAAGACATTTCTTCATATTGGAACAGCTGGAGATGCTGCTCAAGGAGGCAAACCTTATGTATTCTGTCCATCAGCAGAGTGGAATGCACAGACACACACCAGACGGCCATAATTTCAGTATCCCTCACCAAAACAGTGCTTTTCCCAATGAAAAAATAACAAACCCTGAATTTACACATCCAGATGTGGTGTATGATCTTTTCCATTGCATTTTCTAGCTGTGTGTAAGTAATTTTCTAAAAAAAATGTCCCATTTTGCAATATAAATTTGAAACTCTCTGACTATAAAAATTAAACACTTCTTCTTGCTAAAAAAAAATTACAAGGTAAAACATATTTATTAATTAAATGACATTCAAATTTGAAGTTCATTGCTAGATAATGTTCAAACCCTCTCCCCAAATTTTATTTTGTTTTATTAAAGAGCATTTATCTAGATTACAATGAAAAATACACTGTCAGAATTTCTCCACTACCAGAAAACTTAAATAGAGAGAAAAGGAGAGGATTTTGAATTTCTGAAAATAAAATATATATTTTGTGCAGAGCTCTCCTGTAGTCTCTAGAAACAGCCTGGGTTGTAATTGCTAAGATATCAGTTTTAAATTGAAGAGAGCAAAATTTTGAAAAGCAACAAGTTTGGGAATATTTAGGAGTCATGGAAGCATTTATAATAGAATTTCAAATAAAATTCTTTTTAAATGGCATACCTGTGGAGTCAAAAAATCTCTTTAGGCTGCAATACAATCTTTTTGGTTTTGCTCAGTTGGTTCTAGAAATTTAATTAACTAAAAAACTCTCAGAAACACAACACAATACAAATAAAGAAACCAGAAGAAATGAGAATGTCAGAAACAAAATAACTACGATATTTCTAGGTGTCTTGAAAAATAAAAAGACCTCTTGAATGAAAAATGCTACTTCTTTCAAGGTGATAATTTGCTGTTTTTTAGACCAGTATAATTTAAACTTAAGGATGAAATGGGAGAGAACTGTATTTCTGGCTCATGGAAATTATCAGTTTGTTTTATTTTTACCTTCTTTACACTAGAACAAGACCAAAGAAACTACCATGCCTTGTGAAACAAAATTCTGAAGGAAAAAATAAAAGTTGCCACTTTGCTGATAGTATTCCCCACTGCCCTGCCCTTTAAACTTTCTCACTTCAGATTAATTTTTTAAAAAACACTCTGCCAGTCTAAATCTTTCGTATTGCTCAGCTCCCACCATCCTGTGATTCAAGGTGAATGTTGCTTTCTTCAAAATTGCTGGCAGAGAAGGAATATCTTTTGGTAACAAGGATAGAAAGAAGACAGAGAAAAGAAGATCAAATGGGAAGGACAGACAATAAATAGAAATTTCCACCGACTCTTTCCAGAAGATTACAGTCTTTACTTTTGCTGCTATACCTGGTGGAATAAACCAAAGTTGTTCACCCATCTCAAAGCTGCTTTGCCTTCTACAGAATGATGTGAAATGAAGAAAGAGGTGTTTTCAAAATCTCAATTTATATTAACCTCCTAAACACCCTCAGAATGAATCTGTTGCTTTTCCTACTAATCTGTCACCCCTACATAACTGCCTATAATAAATCTTAGCAAAATGTTTCTTCACTGAAGTAGTCTGAATATTTATGTGCTTGCTGCTCTCTGATTTTTATTCTTTGACATACAAGTGCTTCATGACAAAAATCAGGGTCACAAGTTTGTTGGTACTCACAGCCTATTGTGTCCCCTGTACACAACAACTGGGTCTGTAAAATCGTCCAGAAAAAGAGGTTTTTTGCTTTTTCATCTCTCAGCGCTCCATGATGCCTCTTTACCTCTTCTGTCCACTTCAAGGTATAAAGGCACACAAAACTGAGAGCCTTTGGGATATCTGCCTATTCTTTAATCTCCAAGAAGAGCTGCAGACCAGGTAAGAAAGATCATGGTGAAAAAGTTGTATCACCAAACACACAAAAATGACCGTGTATGTATCCTAGAGTGAGGAAGAAGAAACTGTCAATATGGGCATCCTATTCTTCCCATCAAGGACTGTAGATGCTGAAAATTTCCTGCAACACCCTCATTGCCAACACTAGGTTGAGACCAGCAAGTTTATGATCCTGAGGAACAATGGAAGAGTGAGCAGAAAATCAGGAAAAGACATAGAAAATAAGAAGTATTTTGGTGATGAGTTTAACTGAATTATTATAATTACTGGAACTCTTTCTGTATAGGTGTATTCTTTTTCTTTCTGCAACAATTACTCCTGGATTAGGAATAATTCTTGAATTAGTCTGTAATAAAATGTAAAAAAAAAAAAAAAAGAAAAAAACCACCAAGTATAATTCTGGGTCCACATCCCAATAAAGTGACAAAAATAGAATCATAGAATCACAGAATATGCTGACTTGGAAGGGAACCATCAGGATTATTGAGTCAAATTCCTGGACCTGTACAGGACCCCAAGAGAATACTGTGCCTGAGAATACTGTGCCTGAGAATACTGTCCAATGCTCCTTGAATTCTGTCAGGCTTGATGCTGTGACCACTTCCCTGGGGAGCCTATTAACAGTGCTCAGCCACTCCCTGGGTGAAGAACCTTTTCCACATACCCAACCCAAACCTCTGCTGACCCAGCTTCATGCCATTAACCTATTAATAATAAGTACTTACTAAGTTTTTGCTAATATTACCAGTAAATGAAATCATTATGACAAAAAGACATGGTGGTTGTCAGAATAGCAAATACTGTTTGTAATATTCATACAGGGGCAGGCCACTACATGAATCCCTAAAAATTTTACTTTGACCTTGTTCCTGAATATTACCTGCTGCAAAATGATAGAACTAGAAAAAAAATGAGCAAAATATATGGTTATATAGAGCTGTGTATGGAGCTGTCTGGTGTTTTGCTTTCTGCTCAGGTGACACTAAGAATCAAAGGATCTCTCTTAGCTTAAAGATCTGCAAGATATGAGCAGTGGATTCAGCTCAATACTGGATTTCCATGCCTACATGGATGGAGTGTTATTTCTTTTCATGGAGAAGAGCTTCAGAACCTATATTTTGAGTTTTATTACTCTTAAAATTTTCAGGGTTTAAAGTTAACAGCAAGGCTATAATTTAAAATGGTAGTGTTTCTTGAGTATGTTAACTATATTAAAGTAATTAGATTTACAGACTATAATCAATTACCCCTTAGAGTCATCACCTACTATAGCCATAGCAATTTTTAATGTCAGAAAAAAACCTGGAATTTCTTGTGTAAAAGTGATCATACTGCCCTAAGCAGCAAACAGTAGTAAACAAAGGAAAAAACCAATTTTTTCTTTCCTTGGTCACCATCAAAGGAGAAACAAAAAGGCTACATGATGGTAATGTAGGTCTGCAAGAGACATAGCATTCCAGAAGTGGAGTGCAGCATTTATTCTAGTGATCTATGAATAAGACACCACCAGAAATGAAGGCCAACTGGTCCAGTTGCAAGTGAGTTAAATTTGCTGATTCTCTGAGCCTTTCTGTTTTCAGTCTGAATTGCTGCAAGACCATTACTTTAGATGCCATTATGACACTGAAAATTCATGCTGCAGAAGTGATCTAGTGATCCTCACTATGCTCCCTCTTTTAAGATTTTCTTCACAAGGCTAATTTTATTACCTCCATTCCTTTTTGGCTATTCCACCTCTGGTTAAACCTAAATCTTACAAGTGTAAAGGACAGACCCATTTCCAATGAGAAAAAAACAAACCCAGTTTCAGAAGATATGATTTTCACACCAGACTCAAGTCCATACTCATAAGTTCTACAAGCTCCTATGAGTCATTGCAGCTCTTCTCACAAAAACATAAAAACTAAATCAAGTCTTTGATTTTTAAGTAGATCTTACTCCAATAAAAGTAGGGGTAAGTTTAGGCATTTTGGCAACCTATTTGTCAGAATGCACGTGAGGACATACAATCAAAGGCAATAATTTGTTCTGTTTCCTATGTCATTCCTTGAGTTGGGGGAGGAAAAGCTTTCAGAAAGCAAACATGAGGGGCTGTCCACTAGAATGTTGGTGCTAGAAGGAAATCACCATCTTTTTGTGCACTGAGGAGAATGCTACAACTGTTATTTCTCAAAATAAACCTCAACCTTTGGGCCTTTAAAATAAAATTTTGAAGTTCATTCCGTTTCACTTAGATAGCTAACCCGCTTTTTCAGGTCTACCACTGTTCCCACATTGTTTTGCTCATAGGCTCACAGTTTGGCTAAACTGATCAATGGCCATTAGCATACATGAGTATTTCAAGGCCTATTATGGCTCTAACTTGGCTTATTTTACAGAAGGTAGTCATCTTCCTTTCATTGCCTCATACCTCATCTTCACTAGGCCTCTCCAGGGGCCAAATAAATTCACCATAATGTGAAAAAGGATTTCTTTTTATTCTGAAAAGGATTTCTTTTCCTACATATTATGGACTAGCTTTGATACAAATGTATTCTGTCATCTAGATGAATTTTTCTGGAAGGAGATGAAAATCAAAGATTAAATGCATTTGAGCTGTGGTAGAGCCACCAAGAAAGATATTTTTTTTTATGGTGAAAGTGAGTAACCTCTGCTTTTCTCCTTTTCTTCGTCAGGATTAATACTATGCAGTGAAGGGACACTGTGAGGTGAAGCAGAGCAGTATCATATTGATAGAAATGTTTTTGCTTTTGATAAATGTGGTAGGAAATCATGTAACATTATGAACGTTACCTTGTGAATAAAGCTCACAGAATACCTTGCCTAACTTCAAAGACTTTGTACATTGTAGAAAGCTGTGACAGACAAAAAGGCTTTCTGATTGCAGTACATCTGTTCCAAAGAAGAAACAGTATTTCATTGATTTAAGGAGTTTGGGATGGTGGTTTTTGTTTTTGTTTTTGTTTTTGTTTTGTCTGGGTTTCCTGTGTTTTTCTTTTTTGTTGTTGCAATTTGTTTTGTTTTGTTATGATTTTGTTTTTTTCATTTCAAACTCTAAGATGGGACTTTGTGCCAAAAATATTTGTTTGTTTTTCCAACTCCATCAGTTAGTATAATAAAAAAAAATCTCTTGTGTGAAAGATTTGGTGGATAAAAATACTAAAGGTTACTGATAGATTAATCAAAACTACATTTATGCAACTCAATAAATAATAAATACATAGGCTGCGCTAAGCTGATATAGTGCTATTTACCATTTTTTACCTCTAATTTTAAATATTCAGTGCTACAACGCATACAAAAATGTTAATTAATAACTGAATCTGATATGAATTATCATTTTGCAGAAAATAATTGTTCCCATATTACTCATTTTCAGACATGAAGACAATCTGCCATATGTCTAAACTAGCATCTTTGATTTTACACTGTTTAAGAATAAACTGTATTCTGAATCAGTCTTTTCTAATCCTTCATGTATAATTGAAGATCAAAAATTTTGATAAATAATCTTTTGATGTTAAGTTTATTCACAATGATAAATAACTGTTCTTCTTCTTCATCTGTTCTGCCAGGAAGTGAGAAAATAAATCTGATCTAACCATGAATAATTTGAAGTATTTGCATGTTTGAAAAACTATTAAACTTAGAGAAATTGATTTATTTGCACAATGAAAAGGAAATATTTATATTCCTTTTAGAAGCATGGATCATTTTTATTCCAGAACATAGGAGTTTGCCATTAAAATCAGCACTAAAAAAAAGTTATTGAAAAGACTCATTTTGAGAGAACAAGTATTTCTAAAGATACTGTATTGTAAAACGTAAGAAAACATCATGTTTTAACTAAACTTAAATATAACTGGGGTACTGAAATAGGTCAACCCTGAAATCAGATTGCATGATATTATGGATGCATGAAAATGGATTTGAAGGGTTAATAATTACATTTGGAAACAAAATAGTTACATGCTGTAATTATAGTGTTAAAATACTGACTTCCTTCAAATGTCCATAAGGGAGAAGAAAGCACATGTGTTCAGAAGGTTTTTTAAACATGATTATGTCTGGTGTTGTCTAATTTGATTAAGGGCTCCATTCTGGTAACCTTCCTAATGTTAATCAGTTTATTAGAAGGGACTCTTCCAAGACTGAATCTTTCAGCCTGGCTGAAAGTATTAGTTTATATTTTGCAGAGCATTATTATCTAATTTTGTATCTGTCTGTATTGCTCTTTAACATGAAAACAATGCATTTTTCCATCCACGTTTTTGACATTTTGTACCCAATATTATATTTTTACTCATCATTTAGTTGCCTTGTATTAACATTTAAAATGAGAGTATTATAGCTATTTGAAAAGTAAATTAAGTGCAAATGGAAATACAGATAAATCCAGCTAGAAGCTAAGTTCAAGGTATGCAAGAAATTGCAAATACTGGGGGTTTTTAAATCATGGCTGTGTAATAGAAGTGAGAACATTTCCTAGTTTCAATGTGCATGCTCCGATAACATCTCACATCTCAGTCTCCAAGGTGGAGCCATCCCATTATTTACTGTACTCACAAACCACAGTTCTACGGTATGTTGCCATATCCATCAGTCACTAAGAACAAGAGCAGTCTATGTGACTAGCAGGAGATACTCAATTTCCTTGTGGCAGAACTTAATGTTCTAACATAAAATCAGCTTTCA